>NC_082733.1:9531174-9835203 GCF_030144855.1 Hypanus sabinus | reverse complement strand
CCCCAATTACCACTATTTTTCTCTTCCACCCCCCCCCCCCCCCCCACCACCGACTGTCTCGCTGAACTATAGAGCCACAGTTAGGTTGCTCATCCTTCCTACCACCCCCACTCTCATCCACACAAGGAGCAAGAATCTCAGACCTGTTGGACAAGTTCAAGGGCTAAGGCTCCTCCAGCACTGTTGCTTGGATCCTACTATGCACCTCATTCGCAGTCACACCCTCTAGTCCCTGACAACAGACCAAATCTGAGGCAGCTAATCTAATGGGTGTGCCTGCCTCCTGAAACAGAGAATCCAGGTAACTCTCCCCCTCCCTGATGTGCCGCAGTGTTTGAAGCTCAGATTCCAGGAAATCAACTTTGATCCCGAGTTCCTCACGCAGCCAACACTTGCCGCAGATGTGATCACCAGGAACCACAGTGGGGTCCACCAGCTCCTACATCATGCAGCTACAGCACATCACCTGATCCTGCATTATCCCTACTTTATTTCATTAGCTGTAATTTAGTGACTTTTTATTCAACCACTACAAAAGCCTTACCTGCTATTCACCTGGGCCTCCTCGCCAAAGCTTCTTGAGTCAAAGCCTCAAGTTCCCACTCCTACACTGGTCCACTCACATAATGGCTGCTTTGCTATGACCCTGCTAATGAATTGCGAATCGATTGATTGGCTGCTAATGCGCCAAACCCTGCAAAATGCTGCATTTTTTTTAAACTCTTCTCCCTGACCTGTGCGAAGCTTTCTCTATGCAAATTGATTGGTCCGCCACTAATGCGCCAAGCCCTGCGAAATGTTCTTTTTTAAAAACTCTTCTCCACGACCTGTGCGAAATGCTGTCTCTCTGCAAACCGATTGGTCCGCCACTAATGCCCTGAGTCTTTAATATCAGGAAAAGAGAAGACTGATAATTGACTTGATGAAATTGGTTGATAATATTATGAATCCCTCAAATATGCATGATCATCAAGTAGTCATTTACACAAATCCCAATTTTTATCTCCCCATATTCTCAGATTTCTCAACCTACCGATGAAGATCATGCCTAATGTACCACTGTGTAATTCATGCTGCTCCACTTCTCCTGTTTTCCATATTGATAATAAATTTCCTGTATTATTCCATTTCTTTTGATTCCACATCAAAAGTTCAATGTCAATTTTCACAAAGGCATAAGCACTGCTTAGGTTTAACATATTTTTCATGTTCTTGCTCAAAACTGCTAAGGATTTCTTTGCAGTAAATTTCATGCTTTCACACAATGATCTGTGATTTTATTTTGCTGGGTTTTCATGCTTAATGACAAAACAAAGATAGAAAGTATGGGTTTGGACAAGGGAAAAGCTGCATATTTTTTTCAAAATGTTTGCAATGTCATGGAGCCAGTTCGAGGTTATTTATCACCAAAGCTAGATGTGTATTTTTTTTGTGACTAGTATAGCTTAGAGTGATAAATGTAATCCACTCTAAATGTAAAATGTAAGCTGGTATTATATCAGGTCCAAAAGTACGTTGTCGTGATACCTCCCAACTTGTGGATTAAGCTATAATCTATTCAAGGATTCAAAGTACATATATTACCAAAGAATGTATATATTATACAACCTTGAGTTTTGTTTGCTTACAGGCAACCAGAAAGCAAGAAACCTGAAAGCACCCAATTAAAAAAAGCATGAACACTCGATGCACAGAGAAAGGGGGGGAGGAAACACGAATCATGCTAGCATCAGAAGTAAGCAACAACAATCAAACCAAAATGTGTCCTTAGATCTACACTCCGGAGCAGCCCAGAGTAGGCCCAGGCTTTGGTATCAGTCCATCATATCAGCAGGCATGGAGCACAGTAGCAGGGGGCAATCTTTATAGATACAGTGCCATGGAGAGAGGCATGAACATTGCAGGAGAGTGAGTGAAATTAGTTCTCGCCTCCTATCACAACACCCTGTCTTTCCAGTATATCATTTAAATGGTACAAACAGTGTTTCATACCTCACACTAGGATCACAACACTGAAAGACTCCGGGCCTAGACCATGTCACTTGGCAACTCGCTTTGGGCCCAGATCTCTCTGCATAGCTTGAAGCCACTCTCAATTTTTCTCAGTGGCTCAGTGCCCAGAGCCATCCAGCCTCACACTCAGGGCAGTTGTATGGAGTTACTCCATTTGTGTCGATTCTGCAATGTAATAGCATGGTTCATCCCTCAAATTCGCTTCGCTTCTGCTTGCCACGTCATTGTATGCAGAGATAACTTACTACAATTTACTTCAGAAAAGGTGTTACTAGTAATGCTTTTAGTCGAATTCCTTGCCTTTTGAACGACTAGTGAGCATGCATTCAGTAGTGCAATCTTAAACTGGAAGTATTAGCTGTAAATAAATTCTGTATTCCTCTTGCTACTCCTCATGCCTGTAATTGTAAACTGGAGAAGTTTGTATTTCTCATTTGTGTCAAATATTTTCATCTACTAAAATGTGTGGGGTTATGGTGCAAAGAATCCCTTGACCTTCATTAAAGTCTACAAATTCTTTGAGTTTCTTTGGGCTTTCCAACATTTATTGGAGTTGGAATTGTCTTGTTAAGGTTGATCATGTGAGTCCAGAAGATCTGTTTCACATCAGTGGCAAATGAACTTGCAAGGTCCTGTCAGATAAAGGCTTGGTAACCTTCATGGGACAAACTGCTCGCCATCTGCCTCGCTTTCCTCCTCCCCCTCCTCCTTACCCTCCTCCTCTTTCTTGTCCTTGTCCTCCTCCTCCAAGTACTTCTCCACCTATTCTTCGTCCTCCTCCATCTACTCATCCTCCTCTGTGTCGTCCTCCTGTTTGCCCTAGTCCTCCTCGCCCTCCTCCTCCTTGTCCACATCGACCTCCCCACCCTCTTCCTCGCCCTGCTCCACCTCCTCGCCTTCCTCCTCGTCTTCCTCTTTTCCCTCCTCCTCCTCTTCCTTGTCCTTGACCTCCTCCCCCCTCACACCCTCCTCCTCATTCTCCCCCCCCCACCCCGCATCCCCAATAAATTGGACTCTAGAAACATGGATAGGAAAGAGATTTCATTAAACAGTGGGAATGTGAGGTTCTTTTTTTGGACTACAGGGAATTGTTCAGCAATCTACATCACTCTAGGACCATCGATTTTCTGAATATACATTAATAACCTGGGGATGTAGGGCAGTGTGTTCAAATTTGCTGATGTTTCAAAACTTGAGAGTGCAGTGAAATATTTGATGGGTAGCATTAAACAGGGGAAAAAGAGAGACTGATGGAATAGGATATTCCTTTTAGAAACATGAGGAATGACAATACAAGCTAGTGGGAATATTGCAGAGCAATTCAGATGAAATGTGCATGAATTGATGACGTGCATGGCAGCTGAGAAAGTAATTAAAAAACATATATGATCCTTGGCTTTATTAACAATCAAAGTAGGTGCACGGATGTTATACTGAATTTTGAAAAGGACTGATTCAGTTATAAATGGAGTATTGTGCCCAGTTGTGGACTGGACAGAAGAGGGTGCAAAAGAGACAAACTGGTGTAATTTCAGGAACAGGGGATGTCAACCACGTAAATAGACAGGAGTATCTGGTGTTGTACTGCTTGTGGAAAAGGATGTTGTGCACAAATCTAATGGTGGTATTTAAAATCATGAAGTGTGAAGGTAGAGAGAGAATCTGTTTCCATTAGAAAAATGGATCATTGATCAGAGTACATAGAATGAAGGCAAAGGAGTCAAATTGCAATTTTTGCAAAATCTTTCCTTACCATGAGTGGTTAGGATTAGTAGTGAAGACAGATTTAGTGATGGCATTAAAAAAGAACTTGAAAGGAAACAAACTTGGGCATAAAGTGTTGGAAATACTCAACAAGTCAGACCACACATGGAGGAAGAGATGGAGTTAATATTCAAGTTCAAGTTCTTTTATTGTCATCTGATTGTACATATTACAACCAAATAGAACAATGTTTCTGTGGACCACAGTGCCCCATAAAACATATACCAACCACAACACATAAACCAAAATATTAACATAAATAAATTAGTAAAATATAATTCAAAATGCATGTAGTGCACAGCACAGGTAAACAATGCAGTAAACAGCTTGCTGTCTTAGTGAAAGGACCTCAATGGCGGCAGGATATTCGTTAGTCTCACAGCCTGTGGGTAAAATCTGTAATCCAGTCTGGCATTCCTTGTCCTTCTTGATGGTAGTGAGTTAAAGAGATTGTGGGTAGTAGGGATCCTCAACAATGCTTTGGGCCCTTTGTCTACAACATTCCTGGTAAATGTCACAAATGGGGGGAGGGAGTCCCTAGTGATCCTCTTGATGGTTTTTACTATCCTCTTGTATCTTGTGTCTAATGCTTTGCAGTTTCTATACCAGACAGATCACTCAGTGTTGTTCCTGTAGAAAGTTATTAGAATGGGGCCAGTGAGTCTTGCATGCCTCAGTTTTCTCAGAAAGTGTAGTTGCTGCTGTACCTTCTTGACTTGTGAGGAGGTGTTATGCGCACAGCAAGGAACTTTGTACTCTTCACTCTTTCCATGGCATGGAGAGTGGTCGACCTGCACCTTCCAGAAGTCCACAGTCATCTCTTTTGTCTTGGCCACGTTAAGACTCAGGTTGTTGTTCTTGCACCAGTTGACAAGTCTCTCTAGCTCCTCTCTATAAGCAGATTCAGTGTTGTTGCTGATGAGGCCAATCACTCTAGTATCATCAGCAAATTTCATGATTTGCTTGATTTGGATTTGGCAGTGCGGTGGTGAGTCAGCAGCATGAACAGCAGTGGGCTGAGCTCACATCCTTAGGGGGCACCAGTGCCCAGCACGATGGATCTTGGGATGTTGCTGCCAACTCAGATGAAATGGGGTCTTTCTGTCAAGAAGTCCAAGATCTAGTTACAAAGAGGGGTGTTGAGCCAATGAGTTCAGCTTACCCACTAGTCTCTGAGGGACGATCATGGTAAACACCAAGCTGAACGACATCTTTGTGTGTGAGACATTGTGTACCATGTGGCTCAGGACAGAATGGAGGACTGAGGCTATGACATCTTCAGTGCATCAGTTTCAGCAGCAGATGAACCGGAAATGGTCCAATGTAGCAACGTGATACTTCATAGAATTTATTACCATTACTCAAAGCACTTCATGATTAGTGCCACCAAGTGCAATTGTTAGGCCAGTTACTGTTGTTCTCTTGAACAAGACAGCTGGCGGCTGTCTTGAAGCCTGTAGGAAGAGTAAACTGTTTCAAAGAGATGTTAGATATATCTGTTAAGACCTCTGTTAGCCAGGCTGCACAATCCTTATGCACCTGACCAGGGATATTGTCTGGTTCCATATCTTTGTGTGGGTTTACCCTGGCTAGGGTCCCCACAGGTTGGCTGCAGCCAGAGAAGGCACCTGTTCCTCAGGGAGAGAATAGGGCTTTCCTTGATGTCATATCATTCAATGCATCATGTATAGGAGGCATCCAGCCTATCAGGAAGAGAGGCGCTACTGTCGTTGATGAGTAGGGTGGTCTTGTAATGGATTATGATTTGTATACTTTGCCACATGTCCCTGGTGCCACAAAGGTGTCTGAATTTTCTGTGTGTACTCACACTTTGCCTTCCTGATGGCACTGGAGATCATAGCTCTTGCTGTCCTTAGAGTTGTCTTGACCCCCGATTTGTAGGCAGTGACCTGATCCCTAAGCAGTGCACAAACTTCTGGAGTTAGCCATGGTTTCTGGTTTGCCCTGGCAGTGTAATGTTTAATCATTGCGCTTTCCTGTGTAGACAGTGACTGACCCTGCATATTCATTATTGTTGATTGTAGGTAGCCACCTCCTTGAAAGTGCTTCGGTCCATGTTTTCCAAGCAGTCTTGCAGTGCTGAGGTTGGACCTTCTGGCCAGGTCCTTATCTCCTGTAAACTTGTTTGACTCATTTAACTAGTAGTCTTTATGCAGAGTTAGCAAAATGGATATGTGCTCTGAATATCTGAGGGAGGACAGGGACAGCCTGGTAGCCTCCACGAACATTAGTATAAACCAGGTCTAATATATTCATTCCTCTGGTTGTGAAGTTGACATGCTGGTAGAACTTTGACAGGACTGTTTATAAGTTGGCACGATTGAAGTCACCACCACCAATGAAGACTTCATCAGAGTGATTGGCTTCAAGGTTGCAGATGGTACAGTGGAGCCTTGCAGCCCTTCCTCAGCACTAACATGGGGTGGGGGGTGGGGGGTGGTGGGGTGATGTAAACAGCAATAATCACAATGACACTGAACTCCCTTGGTAAGTAGAAGGGGCTGCACATCATTATTGGTGAGCAGTGGGCCATTCGCACACCATTGATGAAGACACACAGACCTCCTCTGTGGGTCTTGCCCTGAGGCTGCAGCGTTTCTCCCCACCCGAAAGAAGATTAGGCCTTATAACTGGATGACTCTGTCATTTTTCTGTCAGGGCAAGTGTGCAGCAGACCCTCATCTCCCACTGGCTCAGATGCAGTCACATATTCTATCTTATTTTCTAATGATCTGACATTAGCAAGTAGAATTGTCAGGAGTGTGGGTTTGCAGGGATTGCTTTAAGTCTCGCTTGAATACCGGTTTGCTTACCTTGCTTCTGCGTTCTTGTGCACTACTTCTGACAGCCACTTCCCCAAGTCGTCGCAGTAGACCACACCGCAGAGCTAGGACCTGCTCCTCACGTTTGTTTGTTGTTCTGCTTGCTAATGAGGTAGACTTACAGATTTTTGTGTTCTTTATGATCAGCAGTGTTTTTCGGTCATAGAAAAGATGAACAGGACAAGAAATTTTACCATTGATTGGAACTGGAGAGGCTGCTGTGACTATGATTGAAATCATAAGATTTCAGTTTTCAACTTGTTTTCATATTAGATTTCCAGCATCTGCAGTTTTCTTTTGGTCTTCACATACTGTTGGGCTTTGGCAGGAGGATGGGGGTGTGGAACTAGTTGGATTGCTGATATAGACAGCTGCAATGAAGTGGGCTCCTTTTGTGCAGTAACTTAACTGTGAGTCTTTTATTCTAAGTTGAATAGCAGTTTAGGAGTTTAAATTAAAATATTAAATAAATCTTGAGTATCAGTAACATTGACCATGACACACAGGATGGCTGTAAAAATTCATTTGGTTTTCTTAATGAAGAAAGGTGTTACTGCCTTACATTGTTCTCTGAAATGGCAAACTCATAAATTGAGTTCACAAATTCACTGAAATTCACATCATGATCTTGCCTGTAAAGCTTGCATCATGTGAATGAATAAGTAAGTAAACTTGAGGGTGGGGGGGGATGGGAATGGAGATGTAAAGCAGCAAAGTTTGAGTCAAGTGGTGTATGAGTGGGACTAACACCTGGAGCTAAAAAAAAAATGAAGGCTATTATTTGAGATTGCTGAACACAGTGTTCTATCAATAATAATGTAAAGGCTCCACCCAATTAGCTTCAGACTAATTTTGAACCTTATTTTACCACTTGACCATCTTGCTTTTTTTTGATAAAATCGTTTTGAAACCTCTTGGGACATGTGACTACATTGGTGCTTCTACATTGGATGCAATCTACTGTTGTTGTATCATTGGTGAATCTGCACTATGTGTTGTCGTATTTCAGCACATAATCTAGGATTCCAAAATTAATAATTCCAGAAGCAATTTTCCATAATCCATTTTGTTTCGTTTCTAAACCTAGGTCGTATTCTGGATCTCAAGACTGGCACAGTTAAAAAGGAAGGGCAGCAGTCTTCCATGAGAATGTGTATGGGATCCAGACGTTCCTTTATTTGTAGAATGAGGTAAGGACAATGTTGAAAGTAAATGAACGAAGCTTTCCTTTCACCACCTGATGACTTGGCAGAACAATAAAGGCTGTTGTCATTAGTAGTCTTCTCAATATGAAAAGTTCAATTGCAAAGTTTTATAGATTTTATATATAGATTCAAAATGTATGATATAAGAGCTTAAAATTTTTCATTCAGAAACAAAAATCTGCTGATACTGGAAATCAGAAAATGAAACAGAACATAATAGAAATAGCTCAATAGGTCAGGCAGCATCTGTGGACAATGCAGTGAACATCTCCAATGTGAGGCAGCCTAACCATCTACCCTTAATGGCATTTCCATCCTTGAGTCACCCACAGTCATCATTTTGGGGTCACCGTTGATCAGAAACTAAATTAGATTATATACAGTGGCTACAAGACCAGTTGAGGGTCTGGTTGTAAGTGTCTCTACTCTGATACCAGAAAGCCTTACCATCATCTACAAGGCCTCGTAAATCAGAATCAGGTTTAATATCACTGGCATATGTCAAGAAATTTGTTGATTTATGGCAGCAGTACATTGTAATGCATAATAATAAAAATAGAATAAGATATATTTTAAAAATTAGACAAAAAGAGAGCAAAAAACAGAAAAAAATAGTGAAGTAGTGTTCATGGGTTCATTGTCTATTCATAAATCTGATGGCAGAGGGTATGAAGTGTTGAGTGTGTGTCTTCAGACTCATGTACCGCCTCCTTGAAGATAGCAATGAGAAGAGCACGTGATGGGGCTTCTTAACAATGGATGCTGTCTTTTTGAGGCATTGTCTTTCTGCTTGCTAGTGAGGTAGTCTTTTAAGTGTTCTTTATGATCAGACTATGATGGAGCTGGCTGAGTTCACAACTTTCTGCAGCTTTTCCAATCCTGTGCAGTAGGCACCCCCTTACCAGATGGTGATGTTCTCCAGTTAGAATGTTCTCCTCAGTACATCTGTAGAAATGTGCAAGAATATTTGGTGACATACCATGTCTCCTCTAATTCCTAATGAAATATAGTGGTTATTATCTCATCTTTGTAATTGCATCAATACACAAAAATACAACTGCAGATGCTGTGGATCAAAGAATACATACACAACGTTGGAAGAACTCAACAGGTCAGGCAGCATCCGTGAGAAAAGAGTAGCCAACGTTTTGGGCTGAGATGTTTCCTGATTCAGGCCGAGAACGTTTCCACGTTCAGTGAGTTGGCCACACCACAGGTAAAGGCTACATAGGCAGAAAGGGAAAGGGTGGCTACTAGACAGCGTAGCAGTAGGCAGGTAGTGCAGGAGTCCCCTGAGGTCATCTCCCTCCTAAACAGATATACTGTTTTGGATACTGTTGGGGGAGATGTCTCATCAGGGGAAGGCAGCAGCAGCCAAGTTCATTGCAGCATGGGTGGCTCTGCGGCACAGGAGGGAAGGAAAAGGAGTGGGAGAGCTATAGTGATAGAGGATTCGATTGTAAGGGGAATAGATAGGCGTTTCTGCAGCTGCAAACAAGACTCCAGGATGGTATGTTGCCTCCCTGGTGCAAGGGTCAAGGATGTCTCTGAGCGGCTGCAGGATATTCTGGAATGGGAGGGAGAACAGCCAGCCAGTGGTCGTGGTGCACATAGGTACCAACGATATAGGTAAAAAATGGGATGAGGTCCTACAATGTGAATTTAGGGAGTTAGGAGATAAACTAAAAAGTAGGACCACAAAGGTAATAATCTGTGGATTATTACCAGTGCTACGTGCTAGTCAGAGTAGAAATAGGAGGATATTTCAGCTGAATACATGGCTTGAAAAATGGTGCAAGGGGGAGGGATTCAAATTTCTAGGGCATTGGAACCAGTTCTGGGGGAGGTGGGACCGGTATAAACAGGATGGTCTGCACCTGGGCTGGACTGGAACCAATATCCTTGGGGGAGCGTTTGCTACTGATGTTCAGGAGGCTTTAAACTAATGTGGCAGGGGGATGGCAACAAGTGCAGAGAGACAGAGGGGTGTAAAATGAGGGTAGAAGCAAAAAGTAGTAAGGTGAAAAGTAAAAGTGGCAGGCAGGCAAATCCAGGGCAAAAAGCAAAAAGGGCCACTTTTCAACATAATTGTATAAGGGCTAAGAGTGTTGTAAAAACAAGCCTGAAGGCTTCGTGTGTCAATGTGAGGAGCATTCGTAACAAGGTGGATGAATTGAATGTGCAGATAGTTATTAGTGAATATGATATAGTTGGGATCACAGAGACATGTCTCCAAGATGACCAAGGATGGGAGCTCAACATCCAGGGATATTCAATGTTCAGGAGGGATAGACAGGAAAGAAAAGAAGGTGGGGTAGCATTGCTGGTTAGAGAGGAGATTAACGCAATAGAAAGGAAGGACATTAGTTTGGAAGATGTGGAATCGATATGGTTAGAACTGCATAACACTTAAGGGGAAGAAAACGCTGGTGGGAGTTGTGTACAGGCCACCTAATAGTGGTAGTGAGGTTGGGGATGGCATTAAACAGGAAATCAGAAATGGGTGCAAAAAAGAAACAGTACTTATAATGGGTGACTTCAATCTACATATAGATTGGGTGAACCAAATTGGTAAGGGTGCTGAGGAAGAGGATTCCTTGGAATGTATGCAGGATGGTTTTCTGAACCAATATGTCCAGAAACCAACTAGAGAGCAGGCCATTGTAGATTGGGTATTGAGCAATGAGGAAGGGTTAGTTAGCAATCTTGTCATGCGAGGCCCCTTGGGTAAGAGTGACCATAATATGGTGGAATTCTTCATTAAGATGGAGAGTGACATAGTTAATTCAGAAACAAAGTTTCTGAACTTAAAGAAGGGTAACTTTGAAGGTATGAGATGTGAATTAGCTAAGATAGACTGGCAAATGATACTTAAAGGGTTAATGGTGGATATGCAATGGCAAACATTTAAAGATCGCATGGATGAACTACAACAATTGTTCATCCCAGTTTGGCAAAAGAATAAACCAGGGAAGGTAGTGCACCCATGGCTGACAAGGGAAATTAGGGATAGTATCAAGTCCAAAGAAGAAACATATAAATTAGCAAAAAAAAAAGCGGCACACCTGAGGTCTGGGAGAAATTCAGAGACCAGCAGAGGAAGACAAAGGGCTTAATTAGGAAAGGGAAAAAAGATTATGAGAGAAAGCTGGCAGGGAACATAAACACCATCTGTAAAAGCTTTTATAGATACGTGAAAAAAAAAGATTGGTCAAGACAAATGTAGGTCCTTTACAGTCAGAAACAGGTGAATTGGTCATAGGGAACAAAGACATGGCAGACCAATTGAATAACTACTTTGGTTCTGTCTTCACTAAGGAGGACATAAATAATCATCCGGAAATAGTAAGGGACCGAGGGTCTAGTGAGATGGAGGAACTGAGGGAAATACATGTTAGTAGGGAAGTGGTGTTAGGTAAATTGAAGGGATTAAAGGCAGATATATACCCAGGGCCAGATGGTCTGCATCCCAGGGTGCTTAAGGAAGTAGCCCAAGAAATAGTGGATGCATTAGTGATAATTTTTCAAAACTCCTTAGATTCTGAATTAATTCCTGAGGATTGGAGGGTGGCTAATGTAACCCCACTTTTTAAAAAAGGAGGGAGAGAGAAACCGGGGAATTATAGACCGGTTAGTCTGACGTCGATGGTGAGGAAAATGCTAGAGTCGGTTATCAAAGATGTGATAACAGCACATTTGGAAAGAGGTGAAATCATTGGACAAAGTCAGCATGGATTTGTGAAAGGAAAATCATGTCTGATGAATCTTATAGAATTTTTTTGAAGATGTAACTAGTAGAGTGGATAGGGGAGAGCCAGTGGATGTGGTATATTTAGATTTTCAAAAAGCTTTTGACAAGGTCCCACACAGGAGATTAGTGTGCAAACTTAAAGCACACGATATTGGGGGTATGGCATTGATGTGGATAGAGAATTGGTTGGCAGACAGGAAGCAAAGAGTGGGAGTAAATGGGACCTTTTCAGAATGGCAGGCAGTGACCAGTGGGGTACCGCAAGGCTCAGTGCTGGGGCCCCAGTTGTTTACAATATATATTAATGATTTAGTCGAGGGAATTAAATGCAGCATCTCCAAGTTTGCGGATGACACGAAGCTGGGTGGTGGTGTTAGCTGTGAGGAGGATGCTAAGAGGATGCAGGGTGACTTGGGTAGGTTAGGTGAGTGGGCAAATTCATGGCAGATGCAGTTTAATGTGGATAAATGTGAGGTTATCCACTTTGGTTGCAAGAACAGGAAAACAGATTATTATCAGAATGGTGGCCAGTTAGGATTAGGGGAGGTGCAATGAGACCTGGGTGTCATTGTACACCAGTCGTTGAAGGTGGGCATGCAGGTACAGCAGGCGGTGAAAAAAGCAAATGGTATGTTGGCATTCATAGCAAAAGGATTTGAGTACAGGAGCAGGGAGGTTCTACTGCAGTTGTACGAGGCCTTGGTGAGACCGCACCTAGAATATTTGTGCAGTTTTGGTCCCCTAATCTGAGGAAAGACATTCTTGCCATAGAGGAAGTACAGAGAAGGTTCACCAGATTGATTCCTGGGATGGCAGGACTTTCATATGAAGAAAGACTGTATCGACTAGGCTTACACTCACTGGAATTTAGAAGATTGAGGGGGGGATCTTATTGAAACGTATAAAATTCTAAAGGGATTGGACAGGCTAGATGCCGGAAGATTGTTTCCGATGTTGGGGAAGTTCAGAACGAGGGGTCACAGTTTAAGGATAAAAGGGAAGCCTTTTAGGACGGAGATGAGGAAAAACTTCTTCACAGAAAGAGTGGTGAATCTGTGGAATTCTCTGCCACAGGAAACATTTGAGGCCGGTCCATTGGCTATATTTAAGAGGAAGTTAGATATGACCCTTGTGGCTAAAGGGATCGGGGGTATGGAGAGAAAGCAGGTACAGGGTTTTGAGTTGGATGATTAGCCATGATCATACTGAATGGTGGTGCAGGCTCGAAGGGCCGAATGGCCTACTCCACCTGTTTTCTATGTTTCTGATGAAGGGTCTCGGCCTGAAATGTTGGCTACTCTTTTCTCACGGATGCTGCCTGACCTGCTGAGTTCTTCCAGCATTGTGTACGTATTAATTGCATCAATATGTTGGACCCAGGATATATTTTCAGAGATTTTGACCAACAGACAAATATCCAGAGGTGGGATTTAGTCCATTTTATTTGAATGTTAACTCCCAATAACTTAAGAAGTTCAACATCATGAAGGACAAAGCAGTCTGTTGAATTGTCATTACAATCTGAAAATTTATTTAGTCCATTGGCATACATGTGTACCATCTACTAAGTGCACTTGCATTTATTCACATGGGATACTTCCAATCCCTTAACTGTTGCCATTAAGGAGTTGAAGGGTCAGCAGGTTCACGGGAGCAAAATGCCCAGCATATTTCCTTACAAGCAAGTATACGCTGGGTCTACATCTTAGAACAGGGGTTCCCAACCTTTTTTATGCCATAGACCCATACCATTAAGCAAGAGGCTAAGAACCCCTGTACCAGAACTTCCTACCTAACAAGCTATAAGAGCAGTTTCAGCAGAAGGACTACAAGGTTCACAAAAATGGCTCACAGCCACCTCTTTAAGGACAGTTAAGGTGGGTAATAATTACTAGCTTTGCCAGCCACACATGAATCAATGAGAAAATATATACAAATCTTTCTTTCCACAAATAGGAAATCAAAAGGCGAGGTTATTGTGATATGCACAAGTACATGCCTGCACTGCTGCAATGAAAGACTTCAGCATCACAGCCACTTAGCTTCAGGTGCACCACATTTACAAAAAATATTCAGGAAAGAGCATAATTAAAGCAAAACTAAACACAAAGCCCGTTGTAATGCAAGTTGATCATAATGTTCCTTTACTGAGGCTGTGATTAGGGTTATGCAAATTGGTTCAAGAACTGAATGGTTGAAGGGCAGTAACTGTTCTTGACCTTTTAATTGCTATATTCAATGTTAGATTTGTCAAATCAGATTTTTTTAAAAATCTGTGTAGTGAAATAACCAGAAACAATGTAATTAACATTTCTGCCTTTCATACACTGATAACATCTTGTCATGTTTTCCGTTAAAATTACGCACTTACCTGAAATTTAGATTCCAATTTTATTCAGCAGCCAAGTTCCCATGGACATTTGTGTGTGTGTGTGTGTGTGTTGGACAGGACACAGGAAGAGCTTCCTGGTGTTTGACTAATGTGGTTTTCTTCTGTCCAGCTAAACAAACAGCTTAATGTTTCATCTGAAATGTGGCACACCCAACAGAGGAGCTTTTTCTCAGTGCTGCATGATGTGTGCTCAAGTCATGTGGAGGAGCTTGATCCCATGATCTTCTGGCTGAGGCAAGAGTACTATCTCCATTCTTCCCACTGAGCTGTGCTAGCACAATAAAGGCATCCATTTTATACAAAATCTTTGGACAAAGTAATATGATTAATTTTTAGTCATTTTTCAATTCCCTGCAGTTGTGAAATTTGGAGATGCAAAAGAATTAACCACATCCTAGACTTCCACTTACTAGTGCATCCTTTGACATAATGGAATTTGCTTGTCTCACAGAGCAATCTAAAAAGGGTATTTTATTTACTATGATTCAGCGTAAATCTTTTCCTGAGTTTAATAAGATTTCCATTTCTTCCTTTTGAGCCTATATATATCCATCAAGGTGAAAATATTGAGGAAAAGCCCTCCTTATAGTTTATTTTACAGAGCAAACACAAACTCATAATAAGTTTCTCCTTCAAATAGGTAAACTTATTTTTAAACAGTGTATTAAAATAACGCTGACATTCTTCAGTTTTATTACGGATCCCTGTCCAAGGCTTCTTCCAGCTATTTTCATGACATAAATGGGTTCCATTTCTCTTAATTGCAAGTTCAAAAACTGGTTCTGATTTTCTGATACTGACTAGTTTTATTTTGAAATGATGTATGCCTTATACCTTCTTTACCACTCTATCTACATTTGTTGCCACGCTTGGGGAGCAATGGACTTGCATCCCAAGATTCTTCTATATATCAATGCCCCTGAGGGTCTTGCCATTTACTTCTCTTGCGTCCTCAGACCCTCCATCTTCTTCCTGCTGTACCGTCCCTGAACACCCAATCCTCCTCCACTTTGGATATCACCAACTCTGTTCCCCCTCTGAACCCAGCTCTATTCTCTGCTGTGTCTTCACCATTGCTTCTGACTTTCCCCTGTCTGAGGCAGAACGTTTTGTCCTCTGCATGGGCCTTACCTTTGTCCCCTTTCGCCCACACCTCAATGAGATTGGCACCCGCCAAGGTGCTGAGTTCTTCTCCTTCTGTCTCTGAGCCCACTTTGTTGGCAAGATTTCCCCACCCTGTACCAATGACCCTTCCAACCTTCCTCCTCTTCTTGGACATCCCACTCTGGTTTTCTGCCTGCTCTGGATCTTTTCATCTCTAATTGCTGATGAGACATCAACCTGCTTGACTTCAGCACTTCTCTCTCTTCTTCAAACATTACCCCCTCTGAATGCACTGACTTCCACTTTCTCTGCATCAATCCCAACCTTACCATCTAATCGCAGACAAAGATGGTGCTGGCAAAGTGTAGCGGACAGACCTTTACCTTGCTGAGCCTGGGTGGCAACTCTCAGACACCTCCTTTTACTCATCCCTTCAAAAGAACTCACCTCAGGCCACTGTTTCCCATATTATCACAAACATCAACAACTCTGGAGATCTCACATTCATTCCTTTATCCTGCACTGGTTGTTTCTGTCTCCCACTCACGATCCACAAAGCTGACTGTTCGGGTAAGCCCATTGTTGCTGGCTGCTCCTGCTCCGCTGAACTCGTATCTGCATATCTCAACCCCATTCTATCCCCCTTGTTTCAGTCCCTTCCCGCCTACATCCGTAACACATGCTCTCAATTTTCTCAACAATTTTCAATTCCCTGACCTTGACCACCTCATTTTCACCATGGATGTCCAGTCCTTATACTTGTCTATCCCCCATCAAGAAGGCCTTTAAGCTCTCCGATTCTTTCTCAACAGAAGATCCAACTGGTTCCCTCCATCACCACCCTCCTCCATCTGGCAGAACTGATTCTCGCCCTCAACAATTGCTCCTTTGGCCCTTCCCACTTTCTCCAAACTCAAGGAATAGTCATGGACATCTGCATGGACCCCAGCTATGCCTGCCTTATTGTTGGCTATGTGGAATAGTCCATGTTCCAAACCTCTACTGATAATGCTGCCCAACTCTTTCTGCAATACATTGATGACTGCGTTAGTGCCTATTTCATGCACCCATGCTATGCTCACCAATTTCATCAACTTTGCCTCCAACTTCCACCCTGCCCTTAAATTTCACTTGGTCCATTTCTGACAACTCCTCCCCTTTCTCTATTTCTCTGTTCCATCTCTGAGGCAAACTGTCTACTACTGACATCTTTTATAAACCTACTGATTCCCATGGCTATATTAACTATACCTCTTTGCACCCTGTTTCATGTAAAAATGCTATTCTCTGTACACAGTTCCTTCATCTCCAGGATGAGGCTTTACTTTTCAGGACATCAGAGATGTCATCCTTCAAAGAACGGGGTTTTCCTTCATCCAGCATTGATGCTACTCTTACCTGCATTTTCTCTATGGTCCCAGAAATCTGCACTCACCCCATCTTCCTGCTACCTTAACAGGGATAGAATTGCTCTTGTCCTCAACTGCCACCCTATGAGCCTCAGCATCCAACACGTCATTCTCTTAAACTTCTGCTCTCCGCAATAGGATTCTACCACCAGCACATCTTTAACCCCCTCCCCTCTGCTTTCCACAGGAATCACTCCCTCCATGATTCCCTTGTCTATTTGTCACTCCTCACTGATCTCCCTCCTGACCCAAATCCCTGAAAGCAACAGAAATGCTCCACCTGTCCATTCACCTACCCCCTCACCTCCACTCAGGCCCCAAAAAAATCTTTCCCAGGTGAGGCAACTCTTCATCCACAAATCTGTTGTACTCAGTGCTCCGTGCTTAGGATGGGAACAAGTGCAGAGAGACAGGGGTGTAAAATGAGGGTAGAAGCAAAAAGTAGTAAGGTGAAAAGTAAAAGTGGCAGGCAGGCAAATCCAGGGCAAAAAGCAAAAAGGGCCACTTTTCAACATAATTGTATAAGGGCTAAGAGTGTTGTAAAAACAAGCCTGAAGGCTTCGTGTGTCAATGCGAGGAGCATTCGTAACAAGGTGGATGAATTGAATGTGCAGATAGTTATTAATGAATATGATATAGTTGGGATCACAGAGACATGGCTCTAGGGTGACCAAGGATGGGAGCTCAACGTCCAGGGATATTCAATATTCAGGAGGGATAGACAGGAAAGAAAAGGAGGTGGGGTAGCATTGCTGGTTAGAGAGGAGATTAACACAATAGAAAGGAAGGACATTAGTTTGGAAGATGTGGAATCGATATGGGTAGAACTGCATAACACTAAGGGGCAGAAAACGCTGGTGGGAGTTGTGTACTGGCCACCTAACAGTAGGAGTGAGGGTGGAGATGGCATTAAACAGGAAATTAGAAATGGGTGCAAAAAAGGAACAGTAGTTATAATGGGTGACTTCAATCTACATATAGATTGGGTGAACCAAATTGGTAAGGGTGCTGAGGAAGAGGATTCCTTGGAATGTATGCGGGATGGTTTTCTGAACCAACATGTCGGAAGAACCAACTAGAGAGCAGGCCATTGTAGATTGGGTATTGAGCAATGAGGAAGGGTTAGTTAGCAATCTTGTCGTGCGAGGCCCCTTGGGTAAGAGTGACCATAATATGGTGGAATTCTTCATTAAGATGGAGAGTGACATAGTTAATTCAAAAACAAAGTTTCTGAACTTAAAGAAGGGTAACTTTGAAGGTATGAGATGTGAATTAGCTAAGATAGACTGGCAAATGATACTTAAAGGGTTGACGGTGGATATACAATGACAAGCATTTAAAGATCGCATGGATGAACTGCAACAATTGTTCATCCCAGTTTGGCAAAAAAATGAACCAGAGAAGGTAGTGCACCCATGGCTGACAAGGGAAATTAGGGATAGTATCAAGTCCAAAGAAGAAACATATAAATTAGCAAAAAAAGCAGCACACCTGAGGACTGGGAGAAATTCAGAGACCGGCAGAGGAAGACAAAGGGCTTAATTAGGAAAGGGAAAAAAGATTATGAGAGAAAGCTGGCAGAGAACATAAAAACTGACTGTAAAAGCTTTTATAGATATGTGAAAAGAAAAAGATTAGTCAAGGCTGATCATACTGAATGGTGGTGCAGACTCGAAGGGCCGAATGGCCTACTCCTGCACCTATTTTCTATGTTTCTGTGTTTCTCCCAATGCAGCCCCCTTTACATTGGTGAGATCTGATGTAAATTGGGGGACTGCTTTGTCAGGCATCTCTGCTCCATCCACCAAAGACAGAATTTCCAGGTGGCCAACCATTTTAACTCCTATGTCCATTCTCATTCTGACATGTTGGTCTATGGCCTCCTCTTCTTCCATGATGAGGCCACTCACAGGGTGGAGGAGCAACACCTCATGTTCCTTTTGGTAGCCCCAACCTGATGACAGGATCATTGATTCCTCCTTCTAATCAACTTTTTTTTCTTTTTCCCGCCTCTTTTTCTTTTCTTCTATTACCCACTGTGGCCTTTTACCTCTTCTCCTCACCTGCCTATCAGTTCCTCCTGGTACTTGTTCTTCCCTTTGTCCTATGGTCCACTTCTATCAGATTCCTTCTTCTCCAGCTCTATATCTTTCCCACCCACCTAGCTTCACCTATCACATTTCAACTTGTCCTTCTTTCTCCCCCCCCGCCTCACCTTTGTATTCTGGCATCTTCCCCCTTACCTTCCAACCCTGGTGAAGGGTCTCTGCCTGATACATCAACTGTTTATTCATTTCCATAGATGCTGCCTGTCATGCTGAGTTCCTCCAGCATTTTGTGTGTGTTGCCATTTACTGTATACTTTCCTCTTGCACTTGACCTCCAAAAGGGCAACAACTCATTCTTGTCCGGATTAAATCTGTCACTTCTCTCTCCATATTTCCATCTGATTTATATTCTGCTGTATCTTTTGACAATTTTCCTTGCTCTCCTCAACTCCAACAATGTTTGTGTTGCCTCTAACTTACCAATCAGCTACTTACAGGTACCTGAACTTTTCATTCAGTTACAATCCCAACACTGACCACTGCAGTCAGAATAACACACCTTCACTATACTTTGTCAACTTTACATCTAATCTACCAAGTTTCCATGGATCCCGTGTGCCTTAATCTCATGAATTAATTTACCACGAGGGATCTTGTCAAATGTTTTACTGAAATCAAATTAGGCACCATTCACTGTTCTGCCCATATCAGTTACTTTTATCACCTTTTTGGGCTTGCTGTTAAATTTCAAGTGGTGCCCATTCCATTACGTGCTCTAAATCTGCTTGTAGGTTATTACTACCCACCTCACTTCACAATGCCTCTAAGCAATGTTATATGTGGAAATTATTTCAAGTGCTCACTAGTCCATTTCATTAGTATAAAGAAAATACCTTGACATTGTCAAACTACATTGTGCAAGTCAGTTTTTCACTCTACTCCTTTTGCTTGTTGCTCAAGTCAATTTTATTTCAGTGCTGTGACAGTGCAACTTATTCCATCACCTTGATTCTTACAAGCCAATGTACCAAATCGCATCTCATTAAATACCATAAGACATAAGACATAGGAGCAGAATTAGGCCATTTGCTTCATCACGCTTGCTCTGTTATTCTATCATGGCTGAGTTAATATCCCTCAACTCCATTCTCCTGCCTTCTCCCCATAATCTTTGATGCCCTTACTAAACAAGACCCCATCAACCTCTGCTTCAAAATATACCCATTGACATGGTGTCCACAGCCATCTATTGCAATCAACTCCACAGATTCACCACCCTCTGGCTAACAAAATTCCTCCTTATCTCTATTCTAAATCTCTTTTCTATTCTGAGGTTGTGCCCTCTGCTCCTAGACTGCCTCTCTATTGGAAACATCATCTCCCTGTCCATTCTTTCTCTGTCTTTCAATGTTAAAAAAATCACTACAATGCACAGAAGTCCACATACACAAATATAATTCAGAAGTAAAAAATAAATCACAGCTACCATATGTCCCTCATCAACCTACTCTGATATTTCACCAAAAATTCTTATGCAAGTCATTGAGGATATGTTGTTTACGAGTCCATACTGGCTTCCTCTCATAGTTCTCTACTTGTCCAAGTGGCTATTAATTGCGCTCCTGGTTAGTGTTGTTTGCATTATAAAGTGTTCCTATGTTTCTTCCACTCTACAATGGTATGGGTTTAGTTGTCCCAAACCCCAGGAGGAGCACCCTGTACTTCATTCTGATTAGACTCTAGGTGATGAAGGAGCAGCTTCCTGTTTGCTGGGATTGTCATTTATTTCTTGTAACTCTCATGCAACAACCAGATAGTTTTCTTGATATTTTTTATGTGTCTGTCTTTGGTGTAGAGGTATGTCCTGACTGTCTTTGGAAAGGGTGGGGCATATCTGTGTTTTCATGTGGATTTGCTGTCTGCTTCTTTCCTGGGGGAAAAAAGAGAGAGAGAGAGAGAGAGAGAGAGAGAGAGAGAGAGAGAGAAAGAAAGAAAGAATATGTGTCATGAGTAGTTGTTTCAAACATATCCATTTTGTGAGGTTATGGAGTTTCTGTATTATTTTTGGGAGGTGATGTGTTGTAGAAGACTTTGTTAGATAATCAACTGGCTATGTCCTACCAGCTCCTCATTGAAGGATGAGTATCCTCTTGACTTCCACAGAGTGAAGAACTATCTTCCACTAGTTCATCTCTCTCCAAGGATTAGAGGTCTTGATCTTAGAACTGGGGACAGTGCTAAAGCTTTTCCATTAGTCTATCTAATTCTTGGGATACATCAGTTGGTTGACTATCAATCAGAAGAACGATGTCCCACTTTCGATGTCTTTCCAAGATTCTTTCTGTCTGACATTGAAATTGTTGAATCCACTCAGGAAGAGTCCTGATGAAGGGTCTCAGCCTAAAACATTAACTGTTTACTCTTTTCCATTGATGCTGTCAGGTCTGTTGAGTTCCTACAGCATTTTGTGCATTTTACTTTGATTTCCAGCATCTGCAGATTTTCTCTTGTTTGTGTTACTGTTATTTGACTGGTTCTCCATACCAAATCGAACCTATGGCTTTTTCATTTGGCTTGAAAGAGTTTGATTACTCCAACTTGGCTTCTTTCATTTTTCGTTAACTTACTATCTGACAGTCTCAATACACCAAAAACATCTTACTTTGCTGTTTGTTCTGCTTATAACCATTCCCAGTCTTCATTAATTTCCTCTCCCTGCCCTGTGTTGCATCAACATTTAATTGTGTAAACCATCTGCGATATTGGCCTGCGTCAGGACTACAATGTTTTCCAGTGTTTATCCTCTCTTGCATTCTTGTATTGTAATTCTAGCCGATCATGCACTCAAATCAATCCTAGTACATTCAACTGTATTAATATTATAATTGGCACCCCTTCTGTTAATCTTTGCTGCCAGTGTACCAGTAAAAGCCTCCTCACAAATCTTTTCCTTGAAACAACAGTATGCTGCTTTTTCAGTTTTCTTTCTTAGCATACTATATGTAGTTAACAAAAAGTCTGTTGATTAAACTCTTTGTTTTAGAGCTCCAGATACATGCTACTTGTTGACTGAAAGTGTTCTACATTATGCAGTGACTGCTCTGGTAGATTTTATAGTTGAATT
Organism: Hypanus sabinus; assembly: GCF_030144855.1. Classification (NCBI taxonomy): domain Eukaryota; kingdom Metazoa; phylum Chordata; class Chondrichthyes; order Myliobatiformes; family Dasyatidae; genus Hypanus; species Hypanus sabinus. The sequence continues at coordinate 9,813,550 of NC_082733.1, read as the reverse complement.
CATAGTAGATTTCTGCTCCCACCCTGTTGTACATGATCTCACATCTCATAACATTTGCTCATATTTCATTACATTGGAGGCACTGATGGGAGTTATAATTTTATTGTGTGCTCAAATGAAAATGACTGGAAAGAGTTCTGGTGCAAAAGTGATATTGCTGAAAAATAGGCTTTCGTTATTCAAACAGCCCAAAGAACACTCGTATTTAACATGCATTAACCATTGCCATTTTAATGCAGGTATGGAACAGCTCCTCTGGAACACATCTCATTGAGTAGACTGACGGTTCTGCGAAAGAGATACAGGTATCTCTTACACATTTGTATGTTAGCTGTTAACTATTTAGATTAATCCGAAAACCCTCTGATTCTGCTTTATTTAGTCACTTAGTTGTTACTTTAGTTAAAGTGAAAAATGTTACCCATTTTTGTTTACCCAGGAATGGTTTGGGACCTGTGAAGGAAGGAGAATCACAGTATTCGGTGGTTCATTGCACTGGATACATCAAGGCTTGGCCACCAGCAGGTAAATTAAAGGAATAAGAAGTGTAATATAGTTTTTATATATAGAGTCATACAGTTATACAACATGGAAGGTGGCCTTTAGATCACCAAGTCCATGTTCACCATCAAAGATCTGTTGTACACAACGATTACACAATCACATTTTTATTCTCCCCCACCTTCCTATTAAGTCATAGAAACATGTACTTACTTTAGAAATTACCTAGGGCTACCCATAGCCCTCTATTTTCCTAAGCTCCATGTACCTAGCCAAGAGTCTCTTAAGAGACTCTATCATTTCCGCTTCCACCACCACCACCAGCAGCCCATTCCATGCACTCACCACTGTCTGCATAAAAACCTTACCCCTGACATCTCCTCATTACCTACTTCCAAACGCCTTAAAACTATGCCCTCTCATGTTAGCCATTTCACTCCTATGAAAAAGCCTCTGACTATCCACACGATCAATGCCTCTTATCATCTTATACACCTCTATCAGGTCACTTCTCATCCTCCATCGCTCCAAGGAGAAAAGGCCAAGTTCATTCAACCTATTCTCGCATGGCATGCTCCCCAATCCAGGCAACCTCATTGTAAATCTCCTCTGCACCCTTTCTATAGTTGCCACGTCCTTCCTATAGTGAGGCGACCAGAATTGAGCACAGTACTCCAAGTAGGGTCTGACCAGGGTCCTATATAGCTGCAACATTACCTCTCTGCTCTTAAACTCAATCCCACAATTGATGAAGGCCAATGCACCGTATGCCTTCTTAACCACAGAGTAAACCTGCGTAGCAGCTTTTGAGTGTCCTAGGGACTCGGACCCCGAGATCCCTCTGATCCTCCACACTGCCAAGTGTCTTACCATTAATGCTATATTCTGCTATCATATTTGACCTACCAAAATGAATCACTTCACACTTAATCTGGGTTGAATTCCATCTGCAACTTCTCAGCCCAGTTTTTCATCCTATTGATGTCCTGCTGTAACCTCTGACAGCCCTCCACACTATCCATAAAACCCCCAACCTTTGTGTTATCAGCATATTTACTAACCCATCTCTCCACTTCCTCATCCAGGTCATTTATAAAAATTACAAAGAGAAGGGGTTCCAGAACAGATCTCTGAAACAAATCACTGGTCACCAACCTCCATGCAGAATATGACCCGTCTACAACCACTCTTTGCCTTCTGTGGGCAAGCCAATTCTGGATCCACAAAGCAATGTCCCCTTGGATCCCATGCCTCTTTACTTTTGCAATAAGCCTTGCATGGGGTGCCTTATCAAATGCCTTGCTGAAATCCATATATACTACATCTACTGCTCTTCTTTCATCAATGTGTTTAGTCACATCCTCAAAAAATTCAATCAGGCTTGTAAGGCACGACCTGCCTTTGACAAAGCAATGCTGACTATTTCTAATCATATTTATGCCTCTCAGGATCTTCTCCATCAACTTACCAGCCACTAAAGTAAGACTCATTGGTCTATAATTTCCAGTGCTATCTCTACTCCCTTTATTGAATAAGAGAACAACATCTGCAGCCCTCCAATGCTCTGGAACCTCTCTCCTCCCCATTGGTGATGAAAAGATCATTGCCAGAGGCTCAGTAATCTCTTCCCTCACCTTCCACAGTATCCTGGGGTATATCTCGTTCAGTCCTGGTGACTTATCCAAGTTGATGCTTTCCAAAAACTCCACCACATCCTCTTTCTTAATGTCTGTGTGCTCAAGCTTTTCAGTTCGCTGTTTGTCAGCCCTACAATCGCCAAGTGAATACTAAAGCAAAGTATTCAATAAGTACTTCCACTACCTCCTTTGGTTCCATACACATTTTTCCACTGTCACACTTGATTGGTCCTATTCTCTTAAGTTTTATCCTCTTGCTGTTCACATACTTGTAGAATGCCTTGGGGTTTTCCTTAATCCTGTTCGCCAAGGCCTTCTCATGGCCCACTCTGGTTCTCCTAATTTCATTCTTAAGTTCCTGCTAGCCTTATAATTTTCTAGATCTCTTTCATTACCGAGTTTTTTGAACCTTTCATAAGCTTTACTTTTCTTCTTGGCTAGATTTTCAACAGCCTTTGTACACCATGGTTCCTGTACCCTACCATCCTGTCACCCCTTTCTCCTTTTGCTCTTTTCTGTTGTTATTTTACGTTTCTCTATGATCTTTAAGATTTCAACATTTATATTTCTCTTGGCAGCTGCTTGTGCACTGTTGTTAAGGAAAATATTTAGGTATTAGAGGTAGATCAATAGTCACATGATTCCAGTGTTCTTGTCATGCGTCTTGCCATTTGTAAACTGTTCTTGTAATACACATTTGATTAAAGTATTTGTAGTTAACTGTTATATTTGTAGATGCTTCTACAGTGAGAGAATAGAATAACAATGTTTAGAATTCCTAGTTAATCTGGAACTCCCTGTAGTCTAGCTGATGATGTCATTTCACCTGCTCTTTGATGTTGTGTGAGCAGGGTATTATCGATCTCTCCATCATAGTTTTTACTTGATGTGAACATGTCAGATTAATTCACCTTCTATTGATTATGAGCAGTTTTGCATGCAGGATGATGATTTGTATTATGCTGAAGCAATCTGACATGCTGTTTGGGGAACTATTGAATCAATTACTTGCTGTGTTCAGAGACTCTGCATAAACACTACACTCTTCATAGAATCAAGCCTGTGCAATTACAACTTTTTTTTGAGACTACAAAAGGTGGTCCTACTTTCACTCATTCTTGGCAGTGTTGGTTCCAGAGCAGGTAACACACAGTTTTTCTTACCACTATATTGTAACCAGTCCAAAGCAAAAGGACACTTTGTGGTACTCATGCTCTAGCCTTTCGCAATTGTATTCTGAAGGTGCAAGTCTCATCAGTTTTCAATTATGAGCTTTGATAAGCATCCTTCATGCAATGCCGAGGTACTGCTAAACAAATGGAAGTGCTGTTCCTAGAATGGGATGTTACCTGCTACAGTGGTTAAATCACTACATGAATAATCCAGAGACTAGGACAAATTATTGAAGATGTGACATATGTTGAGGCTGAGGAGATTGAGGGGGGCAAGATTGAAGTGTACAAAGTGTCATTGCTCTCTGTCTTAAAATTTGATTTATTAATGCAATGAAAAGCTAATGGAATGGAGAGATCCCTGTGGCATCCTACTAGTAGCTGTCTATGGTGAACAGTGTCCATTTCTGTTACTGTCTTTTTATTGTTTGAATCAATACTAGTGCATGGTAATGTGTTACTAACAAAACTGTGAACACTTGTTTTATGTAATAGCCTTCTATGAAAATATGTATCTCATCAATGACTCCCCTTTTCCATGGTAATAATCATATCTTCAAAAACTTTAATTAGATTTACTTAACATGATTTTCCCTTCATAAAATTGTCTAATCAAGTTAGGCTGATTCTTGTTGTGGAAACCAGACCTGTCTTGTTTTCCTCTTTAAGATACTGGAAAAATATTTAGAATTCAAGCAACAAGGATACTTTAGTAAATAAAGGAAGCAGTGATCATGTCAGCGAGAACTTTTGCTATTGCTTTTTTCAACAGAAACAGGCAGAGAGAAAGAAAATTTGCCAAGAATCAATTCTTAAAGTCGCACTGACCAGTACTGTGCAAATCATAAATGGTACATCCCTCCTTTTAATAATGAAAACAAAAGAAAAAATGTTCGAAATGACCATGCAGCACTTGTTGTCTCTGCTTTAGCACAAAGCCATCCAGGTACTTGGGTCAGTGGACTTTCCTTCCAGATTTAGTCTTCATTGCTTGCAGTTCTGCCACTGCCTTTGGCTATGCTATGATATCCATCCATTTCATAGTTAGGATGCAATCTGCTGTATCGCTACAACTGTTTTTGTTTTGAGTGGCCATCCTGAGGGACAGCCTGGTCTGTGGATGCCATTCTCCTCATTGACCTTGTATGATTTGAAGTGTGGTAGGCGTCAAGTTACTCTTTGGTATTGGTCTGATTTCTGCTTCATTTTAGCTATGTCTCCAGTTCCATATGATGTGGGCCTTCTTATACTTGTGTGCTTTCTTCTGTCTGTTCCCAGTTGTCATTCTCTGCTATTTTTAACTTGTATTTTTGAAATTGTGCTTCAGTTTAAGAAGGCGCTACTGAAGTTAGGCGACCACTTACCGGTAGTTTATAAAGCAAGAAATACGATTAAATACTTTATTAATAACATTTTTTCTATGGTAAATTGTGGCAAACTATCACCGCAAATGATGAAGAGGCGAGCGAAGGCGAGGTTGACTTGAGGGTCGAGGCATGCAGCATGTTCGAGGAGAAGTGGTCAAGGTGAGATCAAGGCATATTCGAGACTGAATCGAAGATGAATTGGAATGAGTGTATCAGTTGGAGTGGAGGAGTATTGCAGCTCATCCACCTAAACCGGGAGCTAGGTTGGATTGATCTAAGTGCTAAGTCAATTTGGAAAGATTGAGTACAGGCCAGAACGTGGCAGCAACTATGGGCTGGGTGGTGGGGTCCAGGCATATTGCTTCAGCAGGGCCCGGGTCCTAGTGTGGTGGATAATTCAGTGTTTGGACTATTTAAACTCTGGCCCAGATTGAATGAAAAGGCAGGGCGTTGGGACAAGAGCCAGGGGTCGGGCTGATTCTGCTTACTCTTCTGCAAGGTTTACTCCTCTCTTAGCACGCTGAGACTGTGAGACTGTTCTGGCTGCTCCAGGCTTCCTGTTTGTGAGCTCGGCGATTTGGCCCGCTGTGTGATGAACTGAAACTAAGGCTATGGGCTGCTCGGGCTGCTCTGTGCTCCGGGTCAATGGACTCAATTTCATTCTGAATGCTGTTGCTTGCTTTTATTGTTTGCACAATTTGTGCTTGTTTCTCTTTCTCCTTGCACTTCAGGCATTTGTCTTTTTTAAATTGGGTTCTTTTGGTTTCTTGCTTTGTGGCTGCCTGTAAGCAGATGATTCTCAATTTAACATACTTATTTACACATACTCTGAACTTAAACATTTGGTATAGCAGTGATGATACTGTAGTTAAGTTCCCAGACTTATAATTGAAAGGCCTGTACTCACAACCCAGACATTTCAATTTATATCCTTGACAGTCATGGAACTTGCATTGTATTAATAATCTGGAATCTTGAAAAAAAACCTTTGAAACATGTTTTTTTCCCAGATTCTAGCATCTGCATCTCTATTACCTTTAGCATTCACCCTGTTCAGTATCCTTTGGATTTTATATGTTTGAATAAGGTCGTCCCTTATTTTCTAAATTCCTAAGGAATATAGATTTAAACTGCCTAACTTGTTTTGAGTTGACAACCCTCTCATTCCAGGAATTCTCCTACTGAATCTCTTATGTACCGCTTCCAAACTTAGTACAGTGAATTCGGTTAACTGGGCCATTAGTTAATTGGTGCAGCTGCCTATTTGGGGCAACTCTTAAAGAGCAAAAATTAATTGAGAAAATAGCTGAGATTCCCTTGGGACAAGATATTGTTTTAGAGCAGTTTTTCTAACTAAAATCGGTTGCAAGCACTTGTGTTGCATTGTGTGAAGGCTGTCCATTTTCTGCATTACGGGTCTACACTGATTTTGTTCTTTTACAGTCAACCGAAAGACGGCAGTGTATACTGGATGAATTCCTCCATCAATAATTATTGGTTTTATAGTATGAAAATAGTTTTGGTAGTGTTCTTATTTGTTCTGTATTTCACTTAAATCCATAATTTGTTCCTTAGTTTATCTTTTTTATACCTTTTTAACAAGTTCCATGAAACTCACTAATTAGGGCCGCTGATTAATTAGGCAAAATACACTGGTCCCAATGTGTCCCAATTAACCAGAATCTGCTGGGTATAGCAACATACACTCAGAGGCCACTTTATTAGGTACATGTGTATGCCTGTTGGTTAATGTAACTATCTTATCAGATCATCATGTGGCAATGCATAATAGCTGTCCTAATAAAATGCTCCAAGCACTAGGAACATTCGTTCTGCAACTATCTTTCACAGGCAGGTAGTTTCATGATTATCCATACTCAAAGGAATTTTGTAAAAAGAACGTTTGGTTAGATTTTATAATGTTTAAATAGTTTAACAATAAAATCCTAACTCAACCCAAAAAAATTGGGGTGTTTCCTGAAAATAGAACCTTGTGACACTTTTAATCACCTGAATGCAGTTGGATTCTGTGCCACCGACTGTACTATTGTGCAGGGAGCGGTTGTCCAAGTGGAATATACTGCCCAGGACCACTTTGTAAAAAACATATCTATGAGCTCAGACAGCTTGTAGTCTCTGGAATATCTGAACCCTTTATCAAAAACAGTTGAGATACTATGTTTTTAATTAAAGTTTTCAGTCTTTTGCTGGCAACTTTTATTAGGCTAAATGGTTTATACTTTTGTCTTTTATATCACTGCCTTTTAAAAAGCATATTTATATTCATTGTCTTGAATTTGCTGGAACTCTTACATAATATAAAGGATTTTGATAGATTATCATTAAGGCATCCATTGCATTTGTAGTCAGTTCTTTCACAATAATGGGGAGCAGGCTATCAGGTCCAGGGATTTGTCAGGTTTTAGTCCTTAATTTCTTTAGTACTTCTGTTTACTAATTACTTTTAGTTCCTCTATGTGACTTTGGTTCCATTTTCTCTGCGTCAGTTATTTCCGAAATTCACTTGTTGACATCGCATTATCATTGAGACAGATGGTCTCCACAGAGTCCTTGAGAAGATATTCAAATCGAAGTAAGAGGCTGAGAGTGAAGGTATCTTGGACAGAAGTCTTTTTTTTCTACTGCTTGGGGAAAAGAGGCTAGTCTGCACAGATGCGTGACGTAGAGAGGCAAAGGTTTAAAAAAAAAAGACCACCATACACAGCGGGCAGTGTTGAGAGTGGGCAGCAGAGTGAGAGGGAGCAGAGTGGGACGGCTTTGGCATGAACAGGCAGAGGTAAGGGTAGGTTCCGGTAAGTTTTATTTTGTTCGTTTAGAGTAGAGAGTATGCCAGGCAGGATGTTGGAATGCTCTATTTCCTGAGGAGACTGAGGTCCTTTAACATCTGCCGGATGATGCTGAGGATGTTCTACAAGTCTGTGGTGGCCAGTACTATCATGTTTGCTGTTGTGCGCTGGGGCAGCAGACTGAGGGTAGCAGACACCAACAGAATCAACAAACTCATTCATAAGGCCAGTGATGATGTGGGGGTGGAACTGGACTCTCTGATGGTGGTGTCTGAAAAGAGGATGCTGTCCAAGTTGCATGCCATCTTGGACAATGTCTTCCATCCACTCCATAATGTACTGGTTAGACACAGGAGTATATTCAGCCAGAGACTCATTCCACCGAGATGCAACACTGAGCATCATAGGAAGTCATTCCTGCCTGTGGCCATCAAACTTTACAACTCCTCCCTTGGAGTGTCAGACACCCTGAACCAGTAGGCTAGTCCTGGACTAATTTTCACTTGCCATTATTCACTTATTATTATTTAATTTTATATTGCTATATTTCTGCACTATTCTTGGTTGGTGCAACTGTAACGAAACCCAATTTCCCTCGGGATCAATAAAGTATGTCTGTCTGTCTATCTCTTGCAGGATGTGGGAAGTCCGGGAGACCTCTGGTGTCCCTGACAATGACACCTGCAAGAAGTGCATCCAGCTGCAGCTCCTAACAAACCACGTTAGGGAACTGGAGCAGGAGCTGGATGACCTCTGGATCATTCGGAAGAATGAGGAGTTTATAGATAGTAGTTTAAGGGAGATAGCTACGCCAAAGGAGCAGGGCACAGGTAATTGGGTTGCCATCAGGTGAGGGAAGGGGAAAGGGCAGGTAGAGCAAAGTTCCCCTGTGGCCATTCCCCTCAACAACAAGTATACTGATTTGGATACTGTTGGGGGGGATGACTTACTTGGGACAAGCTGCAACAGCCGGATCTCTGGCACTGAGTCTGGTTCTGCATTGCAGAAGGGAGGGGGGAAGAAAAGGAGAGCAGTAGTGATAGGGGACTCGATAGTTAGAGGAACAGACAGGAGGTTCTGTGGTCGTGGCAAAGACTCCCAGATGGTTTGTTGCCTCCCGAGTGCCAGGGTCAGGGATGTCTGATTGCGTGCACAGCATTGTAGCCATTAGTGAAACTTGGGTACAGGAGGGGCAGGACTGACTGCTTAATGTTCCAAGGTTCCGATGTTTCAGACGTGATAGAGGCAGAGGGATGAAAGGTGGGGTGTGGCATTGCTAGTCAGGGAAAATGTTACAGCAGTGCTCAGGTAGGACAGATTAGAGGGCTTGTCTACTGAGGCCATATGTGTAGAGCTGAGAAACAGGAAAGGTATGACCACATTAATGGGGTTGTATTGTAGACCACCCAATAGTCAGTGAGATTTGGAGGAGCAAATCTGCAGAGAGATAGCAGACAACTGCAGGAAACATAAAGTTGTGACAGTAGGGGATTTTAATTTTGCACATATTGATTGGGACTCCCATAATGTTAAAGGTCTAGAAGGTTTAGAGTTTGTAAAATGTGTTGAGGAAAGTTTTCTAAATCAACATGTAGAGGTACTGACTAGAGAGGATGCAATATTAGATCTCCTATTAGGAAACGAGTTAAGACAGGTGACAGAAGTGTGTGTAGGGGAACACTTTGGTTCCAGTGATCATAACACCATTAGTTTCAACTTGATCATGGATAAAGATAGATCTGGTCCTCAGGTTGAGGCTCTAAACTGGAAAAAGGCCAAATTTGAAGAAATGAGAAAGGATCTAAAAAAGCATGGATTGGGACAGGTTGTTCTCTAGCAAGGATATGATTGGTAAGCGGGAGGCCTTAAAAGGAGAAATTTTGAGAGTGCAGAGTTTGTATGTTCCTGCCAGGATTAAAGGCAAAGTGACTAAGAATAAGGAACGCACACAAAATGCTGTGGAACGCAGCAGGCCAGGCAGCATCTATAGGAAGAAGCACTGTTGACATTTCGGGCCGAGACCCTTCATCAGAACTAACTGAAAGGAAAGATAGTAAGAGATTTGAAAGTAGGAGGGGGAGGGGAAAATGCGAAATGGTAGGAGAAGACCAGAGAGGGTGGGGTGGAGCTGAGAGCCGGAAAGGTGATTAGCAAAAGGGATACAGAGCCGGAGAAGGGAAAGAGGTCTAGGGAGAAAGAAAGGGGGAGGGGAGCACCAGAGGGAGATGGAGTACAGGCAGAGTGAGGGGCAGAAAGAGAGAAAAAAAAGGAGGGGGGGAAAAAAACTAAATATATCAGGGATGGGGTAAGGAGGGGAGGAGGGGCATTAACAGAAGTTAGAGAAGTCAATGTTCATACCATCAGGTTGGAGGCTACCCAGCCAGTATATAAGGTGTTGTTCCTCCAACCTGAGTGTGGCTTCAGATGAGGAACAACACCTTAAATTCTACTGTCAAGATGAAGCCACACTCAGGTTGGAGGAACAACACCTTATACCTCCTGTCAAGATAAAGTAGAGAGGATGTAGAAGAATGTAGACAGATCAGGAGAAATTAGAAGAAATGGCAGATAGAATACAGTTTAGGGAAGTGTGTGCTCTTGTACTTTGGTAGAAGAAATGAAAGGGTTGACTATTTTCTGAATGGAGAGAAAATACAAAAAAAACTGAGGTGCAAAGAGACTTGGGAGTCCTTGTGCAGGATTCTCTAAAGGTTAATTTGTAGGATGAATCTGTGGTGAGGCAGGCAAATGCAATGTTAGTATTCATTTTAAGAGGACTAGGATATAAAAGCAAGGGTGTCATGTTGAGAATTTATAAAACACTCGTGAGGTCTCACTTGGAGCATTGTGATAAATTTTAGAAAGAAGGTGCTGAACCTGGAGAGGCTTCAAAGAAGCTTCACAAAAAATAATTCCAGGATTGAATGGCTTGTCCTGAAGAGTGCTTAATGGCTCTGGGCCTGTTTTCACTGGAATTCGGAAAAATTAAGGTGACATCATTGAAACCTACTGAACAGTGAAAGGCCTTGATAGAGTGGATGTGGAGAGGATGTTTCCTATGGTGGAAGGGTCTAAGACCAGAGGACACAGTCTCAGAATGAGGGTTGTCCTTTTAGAATGGCGATGAAAAGGAATTTGTTTAGCCAGAGAGTGGTGAATCTGCAGAATTCTTTGCCACAGGTAGCTGTGGAGACCAAGTCTTTATGTATACTTAAGGCTGAGGTTAATAGATTCTTGATTGATCAGGGCATGAAGGGATACAGGGAAAAGACAAGAGATTGGGACTGAGGGGAGAATTGGATCAGCCATGATGAAATAACGGAACAGACTTGATAGGCCAAATGGCTTGATTCTGCTCCTATATTTATGGTCTTGTGGCGACCCACTTCCTAGCGCACTCGAATAGCCAGTGCGCTGGCACAAAGGCTAGTCCCAAAAGGGCGCCAGGTCTGCTTCACCAACAAAGGGAAAAGCCTGCTGGGGATTGTGAGTACGTGCCCCTACAGCATCCGCGCCCGGGGAGGGCGGGATCAGGGAGGCTTTAAAGCAAGTCTGTGAAGTATGAATAAAATCTTTCTTTAACTGCAGTTTACCGACTCAGTGTCGTTATTTTAGCGCTGCGTGTAGCACACCGCTACAATTGGTGACCCCGACGGTCCAAACGATTTTTCGACCGGAGATGAACGACGCCGCATCTGTTCATGTGGTTTCGTTGAAACTGCCAAGCTTCTGGATGCTGCGACCTCACCTATGATTCCAGCAAGCAGAAGCCCAATTCCACGTTTGGCAGATAACCTCAGAGGACACACGTTACTACTACATGGTGAGCTCCCTCGACCAGGACACAGCGGCCCAGGTTGAGGAGTTCGTACAGTCTCCCCCAGCGGATGGCAAGTACACGAAATTCAAAGCCCTGCTCATAAGGACTTTCGGACTCTCACGGCTTGAGCGGGCTGCCCGTTTACTGCACCTGGATGGCTTGGGAGACAGACCTCCATCGGCTTTAATGAATGAGATGTTGTCTCTGGCCGGCAGACACAAACCCTGCCTCATGTTTGAGCAGGCATTCCTGGAGCAGCTGCCTGAGGACATACACCTGCTGCTGTCCGACGCGGATTTCAGCGACACCCCCCCCCCCCCCCCCGGAAGGTGGCAGCCCGGGTGGACTTGCTGTGGAATGCCAAGAAGGAGAGTGGGGCGTCCGTCGCACAGATCACCAGGCCACGCTCCCAGCAGCAAACCAAACCAGACCCAGCCACAGAGCCCACTAACCCCAGAGGCAGGGGTGAGGAGACCAACGAACAATGGTGCTTCTACCACCAGCAGTGGGGCGCAGAAGCCCGCCGCTATAGCCCGCCCTTCAAGTTCCCGGGAAATGCCAGGGACAGCTGCCGCTGATGGCTACAGCGGCTGGCCATCGGGATAGCCTCCTGTATGTGTGGGACAAGAGGTCGGGACGCCGTTTTTTGGTCGACACCGGTGCCGAGATTAGCGTCTTACCTCCGACGAGTTACGACACCCGCAACAGGGCACCGGGTCCCCCCCGAGGGCCGTGAACGGCAGCATGGTAAGGACCTACGGCACCTGTACGGTGCAGCTACAGTTCGGCTCCAGCAGGTTCACGTGGGACTTCACACCGGCCGCCGTAGTCCAACCGCTTCTGGGTGCGGATTTGTTGTGGGCTCACAGCCTGCTGGTCAACCTGCGGAGGCAGAGACTGGTCCACGCCGAGACCTTTCAGACGTTCTCCCTGGGAGAAGCCCAGTTGCCAGCCCCACACCTCGACTCCATCACACTGTCCGACAACAACTTCACCAGAGTCCTGGCGGATTTCCCATCGGTTCTGGCACCGCAGTTCACGGCAGCCATGCCCCGACACGGCGTACAGCACCACATCCCAACCCAGGGACCACCCCTTCACGCCTGTGCTCAGCGGCTTCCCTCGGACAAGCTCCGACCGGCGAAGGAGGAGTTCAAGAGGATGGAGGAATTGGGGATCATCCGGCGGTCCGACAGCCCATGGGCCTCCCCCCTGCACATGGTGCCCAAGGCGACAGGGGGCTGGAGACTATGCGGCGACTACTGCAGGCTGAACGAAGCTACAACACCGGACCGCTGCCCTGTACCGCACATTCAGGACTTTGCAGCAATCCTGCACAGCACACGGATCTTCTCCAAGGTAGACCTCGTCCGGGGATACCATCAAATCCCGATGCATCCGGACGATGTCCCCAAAACGGCTCTCATCACCCTGTTTGGCCTTTTCGAGTTCCTCCGCATGCCGTTCGGCCTGAAGAATGCCGCACAGACGTTCCAGCGGTTAATGGACGCGGTGGGACGCAACCTGGACTTCGCATTCATCTATTTGGGCGACATCCTCACAGCCAGCAGCAGTCGTCAGGAGCATCTGTCCCACCTCCATCAACTCTACACCCGACTGAGTGAATACGGTCTAACAATCAACCCAGCCAAATGCCAGTTCGGGCTCGACACCATTGACTTCCTGGGCCACAGGATTACTAAAGCCTCTCTGCCCGCTAAGGTAGTCGCGGTCCGCCATTTCCCCCGACCCACCACGATCAAAGGCCTTCAGGAATTCATAGGTATGGTCAATTTCTACCACCGCTTCCTCCCTTCAGCTGCCCGAATCATGCACCCCCTGTTCGCCCTGATGTCGGGTTCGGGCAAGGACATTATCTGGGACGAGGAGTCCGCCACCACTTTCATTAAAACAAAAGAAGCCTTGGCAAATGCCGCGATGCTAGTGGACCCCAGAATGGATGTCCCTACCGCCCTCACAGTGGACGCCTCTAACATGGCAGTCGGTGGGGTACTGGAGCAACTCATCGCGGGTCGCTGGCAACCCCTGACGTTTTTCGGCAAACACCTGTGGCCACCCGAGCTCAAATACAGTGCTTTCGACCGGGAACTGTTGGCACTATACCTGGCAATCCGGCATTTCAGGTACTTCCTAGAAGGTCGGCCCTTCACCGCGTTCACGGACCACAAGCCGCTTACCTTTACGTTCACGAAGGTGTCCGATCCCTGGTCGTCCCGCCAGCAACGCCATCTGTCCTACATCTCTGAATACACGACAGATGTCCGGCATGTCTCGGGTAAGGACAATGTCGTGGCGGACACGCTCTCTCGCCCTAACATTCATGCCCTTTCCCAAGGGGTAGACTTTGAGGCGCTGGCAGAGGCGCAGCAGGCAGACGAGGAGATCCCGAGTTACAGAACCGCAGTCTCCGGTTTGCAGCTCCAGGACCTCCCCGTAGGCCCAGGTGAGAGGACCCTACTCTGTGACATCGCCACCGGCCAGCCCTGTCCCGTCATCTCGGCACCTTGGCGGCGACACATTTTCAACTCCATTCATAACTTAGCACACCCCTCCATCAGGGCAACCGTTCAGATGGTCTCCAGCAGGTTCATTTGGCACGAACTCCGCAAGCAGGTCAGTGAATGGGCCAGAATGTGCATGCACTGCCAGACGGCCAAGGTGCAGCGGCACACCAAAGCTCTGCCACAGCAGTTCCACCTCACCCACCGGTGTTTCGACCACATTCATGTGGATATCGTGGGCCCCTTGCCAGTATCGCGCGGAGCGCAGCACCTCCTGACTATCGTGGACCGGTTCACCAGATGGCCAGAGGCGATCCCGCTCACCGACACCACCTCCGAATCTTGCGCCCGGGCACTGATCGCCACCTGGCGATCACCGCGTACAACACTTTGGTGTACCGGCCCACATTACCTCCGACAGAGGCGCCCAGTTCACCTCCAGCCTGTGGTCAGCTATGGCCAGCCTTTAGGGGATACAGCTGCACCACACAACTGCCTACCACCCACAGTCGAACGGCCTGGTGGAGCGTTTCCACCGTCACCTAAAGTCGGCTCTCATGGCCCACCTGAGAGGAGCTAACTGGGTGGACGAGCTTCCCTGGGTCCTGCTCGGCATCCGCACGGCGCCCAAAGACGATCTGTGCGCCTTGTCAGCTGAGTTGGTGTACGGCGCACCCCTGGTCGTCCCCGGGGCGTTCATACCAGCCCCACGGGGGCAAGAGGAAGAACCCGCAGCAGTCCTGGGCAGACTACGTGAGAGGCTCGGTGACCTGGCCCCCATACCCACTTCGCAGCATGGGCAGAACCCGACCTGCGTACCCAAAGACCTGCGGAACTGTAAGTTTGGGTTTGTATGAAGGGGCGGGCATCGGCCGCTGCTGCAACGGCCCTACGAGGGGCCGTTTAAAGTACTCAGGAACAACGGGTCCTTGTTCGTGCTGGACGTTGGGGGGAGAGAGGAGGTTTTCAAGGTGGACCGACTCAAACCGGCCCATGTGGACTTGGCGCAACCGGTTGAGTTTCCAGCACCGCAGCGCAGAGGCCAACCTCCCAAGCAGGGTCTGGCCCAGACTGTGGACATTGGGGGGAGTATCGCCGGTTCTGGGGGCGGGGGGGGGGGGGGTTATGTGGAGACCCACTTCCTAGCGCACTTGAACCGGCTCACAAATAGCCAGCGCGCTGGCACAAAGGCCAGAACCTAAAGGGCGCCAGGTCTGCTTCACCAAGAAAGGGAAAAGCCTGCGGGGGATTGTGAGTACGTGCCCCTACAGCATCCGCACCCGGGGAGGGCGGGATCAGGGAGGCTTTAAAGCAAGGCTGTGAAGTTCGAATAAGATCTTTCTTTAACTGCAGTTTACCGACTCCGTGTCGTTATTTCAACGCTGCGTGTAGCACACTGCTACAGTCTTATAATGTAAGTTTGAAAGCTGGTGAAGAGGAAAACCAGTTGCAGAGAACATGTAGGAGGAATAAGCAAGACAAAATGAACGATTGACAAAATGAGACCTGGGTTGTTGTGGAAAAAATCTATTAACAAATTCATCTGGTTGATAGGTGAATAAGAGAAGTTAGAGTTGTTTTAGCTCCCTGTCTGGCCTGGTTATGTTGCCTGGTCTGCTAAGTATTTCAGTTTTTATTTGTACTGATGCAGGGTTTCATTGCTAAATGTTGACAATTCCTTTCCTACCACAGACATTAATCGATCTGTTAAATTCTTCCAACAAATTCTTTGTTGTTAAAATGTCTAGTGTTCTTTTAATTTTAATTTAGAAGTACTCTAAATTGAGTAAATGGTAAAGTTTGGTATTAGAAAGCTTTGCTGGATATAAATAGTGCAAGTTTATTATTTTACTGTTGGTTTGTGACTGGAATTCCAGAAGCATTTTGCAGGCTGAATAGGAGGAAGTAGGTTTCATCATGTTTATAGGTAGTGCATAGTAACATAATAAGATTATGTTGCTTGCATAAGAAAAGAACTATTTTCTTATAAAGTCAGCCTGTGTTTTTGTTGATCATTTATGGATATGAATCTCTGCTTTTTTGCAGAACCTATTAGCTGCTCAGCTTTATTGATAAGGTTTGTTTGGGATGGAGGTTTCAGGATATTGTAGTACTAAAGAAAAGAGCTGTTGAAAATTGACTACTAGTCTGAGATAGACAAATGTGAATATTGGAAACAAAAGTAGAACCAGGATCCAGCAGAGTTATAGCATACTCCGGGCCAAGTTGTCAAAGGTCTTATTAGTTCAGTAGTGGGTTCTGAGTATTACAGAGGAGATCACTATTTGATGGAATTTTGTGGAAATAGTTTGAGGATGAGGTTGTCTATTTATAGGAGTTAGTTCTGATACTTAACACCATTCTGGTTTTCAGTACAGTGTCCATTTAGCCCTTAAACTGAGATTTATCATTAACTGAAATTTGCACCTTGGAGTCTGCAGATAACGAGATCGCGGAATGGGTTGGAGACAATTCCTAGTGGACTTTATGCACCGAATTTAAAACGTAACTGGGGCCTGTTGAGACCTATCTGCGGAGTGGGAATTTGCTTGGATTATTTGGGCCAATAAAAAAAAAGTGAGGTGTAAAGTGGCCACTGTGGGATTGGTCATTGTTGCAGAGGGGCCAATGTTATAGTGGTCAGGCCTTGGCACACTAGGCCTCGCTGAGAACAGGCAAAAACTAAGGGTGCTGAGTCATTTGGAATCATTTTGCTTAAGAACTTAGAGCCAAAGGTATAACAAGAATAGGCAGGATGGTAGTTAAGGCAGAGGATTGCTCCTCCTGTAAGATGTTGGATTGCAGGGTATCTAATAGTCTCCCTGATGACTACATCTGTAGGAAGTACCACTGACTTCAGCTCATGACTGACAAAGTTGAGGAACTGGAGCTAGATGAGCTCTGTACGATCTAGGAGACTGAAAACCTCATAGATGAGACTTCTACTGAGGTAGTCACTCCCAGAATGCAAGCTTCAGATAGTAGGTGGGTGACCACCAGGAGAAGTATGGGAGTAAGCAGTCAGTGTAGGCTTCCCCATGACCATTCCCCTCAGCAACAAGTATACCACTTTGGAAACTGCTGGGGGCGGGAGAGGGGGGGTATGACCTATCAGGGCACAACAGCAGTAGCTGGGTCAGTTGTACTGTGGTTGACTCTGAGGCTCAGCAGGGAAGTGTAAAATCAGGTGGAGCGATAGTGATAGGAGACTTGATAATTAGGGGATGGACAAGAGATTCTGTGGCTATAAAAGTGACACCATGACAGTATATTGCTGCCCAGATGCTAGGGTCAAATATATGTCTCAGAGTAGCTGCAGAATATTCTCGAGAGAGAGTGTAAGCACCTAAAGGTCATGGTGCACATTAGCATCAATGACATAGGCAGAAAGGAGGAAGAGTACAGGGTGTTAGGGAAGAGACTGAAGAGGAGGATCTACAAGGTAGTAATCTCTGGTTACTCCCAGTGCCACGTGTTAGTCAGGGCAGGAATAGGATAATAGTACAGATGAATGTGGCTGAGGAGCTGGTGGAGGGGGCAGGGTTTCAGGTTGGATAATTGGAATCGTTTCTGAGGCGGGGTAACCTGTGGAAGAGGGATGGGTTGCACCTAAACTGGAGGGGGACCAATATCCTGGCCGAGAGGTTCACTAATGTTACTCAGGAGGCTTTAAACTAGTTTAGTGGGAGATGAGAACCAGAACACCAGGTCAGAAAGTGGAGGGATGGAGTGGAAGGTTGATGTCAGGGTCAGTAAAATCAGGCAGGAGCAAATTAATAGATATGATGGGACAGGTAGTTGGAAGAGTGTGTATTTTAATGCTAGGAATATTATGGGTAAAGGTGATGAACTCAGAGATCATAGATCAGTACATGGAACTATGATGTGTGGCCATTACCGAGAATTGGTTGAGAGAAGGACAGGAATGGGAGCTTAATATCCCAGGGTTGCAATGTTTTATAAAAGATAAGAGAAAGAGGTAAAATGATTAATCAGGGATAATATCACAGCTGCACTCAGGACGTAATGGAAGGCTTGTCAACAGAGTGTGTGGGCAGAACTCAAAAATGGGTAGGGTGCGGTCACTCTGGGATGGGATTGTATTACAGACCCCCAAGAGTGACTGGGACATTGAGGATCAGATATGCAGGCAGTGTAAGGAAATAGGGGGACATCAACTGCCCTAATATAAACTGAGACCTTCTTAGTGCAAATGGTTTAGATGAGGCAGAAACACACATAAAATGCAGGGGACTGCCCTGATGAAGGATCTCAACCCGAAACATTAACTGTTTACTCTTTTCTATAGATGCTGCCTAGCCTGCCTAGTTGCTCCAGCATTTTGCGTGTTTCCTTGATTTCCAGCATTGGCAGATTTTCTCTTGAAGATAGGCAGAACTTGTTAGGTGCATCCAGGAGGGTTTCTTAAAACAATATGCAGACAGTCCAACAAGAGGAGGTACTCATCTCGACCTGGTGTTGGGTAATGAGCTTGTCCAGGTGACTGACCTTTCTGTTGGTGAATAGTTAGGGAGCAGTCACAACACCTTATGGTTTAAGATAGCTATAGAAAAGGATAAGTACAGACCTTGCAGGAGGGTATTAAATTGGACCAGGGCAAATTACGAGAGCATTAGACAGGAACTAGGGAGAGTTAACTGGGAACAGCTGTTTTTGGGCAAATCTACATTTGACATGTGGAGGGTGTTTAAAGGCTAATCGCACAGAGTACAGGACAGGTATGTACAGATAAGAAGAAAGGACAAGGATGGCAAGGTAGGAGAACCTTGGATGTTGTGAGAGGTGATGAATTTAGTCAAGAAGAAAAAGGGAAATTATGTAAAGCTTAGGAAGCTGGAACCCTTGAGGATTATAAAGAAGCCAGAAAAGAACTTAAGAAGGGAATTAGGAAAGCCAGGAGGGGCCATGAAAAGTCTTTGGCAAGTAGGATTAAAGAGAATCCCAAGGCATTCTATATATACATCAGGAGCAAGAGAATAACTTGCTTGGATGCTGAGGATTTGGACAAGGTCCTTAATGAGTATTTACATCAATATTTACCAGGGAGGAGGATGTGGAAGATAGAGAGAACAGTGCTGAATACAGGGAATTTTGAGGTAAAGGAGGAGGTAGTGTTTGGTCTCCTAACGAGTATTATGGTGGATGATGGAACATACCCCAGGTATTGAGAGAGGCAAGAGAGGAGGTTGCTGGAGCCCTGACCAATGTCTTTGCGGCTTCTCTAGCTGCAACGGAGGTCCTGGAGGACTGGCGACTAGGTAATGTTGTTCAATTATTCAAGAAGGGAAGAGGAGATAATCCTGAAACTGGAGGTGAGTGAATCTCGCATCAGTGATAGGGAAGTAATGGGAGAATCCTTAGGATAGGATCTATGAGCATTTGGAAAACCATGGCTTAATTAGGGGGAACTGATGTAGTTTTTTGTGGGGTAAGTTCAGTCTTAACTAATTTGATTGAGTTTTGTGACGAGGAAACAAGAGTGATTGATGAAGGTAGAAGTATGGATGTTGTCTAAGTGGATTTTAGTAAGGGGTTTGACAAAGTCTCTTGTGGGAGGCCTATCCACAAGATTAAGATGCATAGGATCTATAGTGAATTCGTTGTTTGGATTCAGAACTGGATTGTCCATAGAAGACAGAGGGTAGTGGTTAAAGGGACTTGTTCCACCTGGAGGGCTGTGATCAGTGGTATTCTGCAGGGATCTGTATTAGGACCTTTGCTGTTTGTGATGTATATAAATGACTTGGATGAAAATGTAGATATGTGGAATTGGTAAATTTGCAGATTATATGAAGATTGAATCTGTTGTGGATCTGTTGTAGATGACTGGCAAAGAATACAGTGAGATATAGATCAGTTGCAAAAATGGGTGGAGAAATGGTACATGGTGAACAAGGTTGAACAAGTTAGGTCTTTATTCTTTGGAGCGTAGAAGGTTGAGGGGGGATTTGATAGAGGTATTTAAAATTATGAGGGGGATAGATAGAATTGATGTGGCTAGGCTTTTTCCATTGAGAGTAGGGGAGATTCAAACAAGAGGACATGAGTTGAGAGTTAAGGGGCAAAAGTTTAGGGGTAACACGAGGGGGAGCTTCTTTACTCAGAGAGTGGTAGCTGTGTGGAACGAGCCTCCAGTAGAAGTGGTAGAGGCAGGTTTGATTTTGTCATTTAAAAAAAAAATTGGATCGGTATATGGACAGGAAAGGAATGGAGAGTTATGGGCTGAGTGCAGGTAGGTGGGACTAGGTGAGAGTAAGTGTTTGGCATGGACTAGAAGGGCCGAGATAGCCTGTTTTCGTGCTGTAATTGTTATATGGTTATATGGTGTTTAATCCAGCCAAATGTGAACTGAAAACCTTGGCAAGTCAAATGTAAAGAGATCCTTAGTAGTGAAGATGAGCAGAGGGATCTTGGGGCTGTTTATATCTCCCTGAAAGTTGTTTCACAGGTTGATAGGGTTGTTAAAAAGGCATACGGCATGCTTGCCTTTATTAGTGAAGACATTAAGTTCAAAAGTAAGGAAGCTTTGTTGCAGCTTGATGAAATTGTATTTAGGCTGCATCTGGAACATTGCATACGTCTCTGGTCACCCCATTCTCAGAAGGTTGTCAAGGCTCTGGAGAGGGTGCAGAAGTATATCGGGATGCTGCCTGGATTAAATGACATGTGTTATTAGAGGGTTGTTTTCTCTGGAGTGGCAGAGGCTGAGGGGTGGTTTGGTAGAGGTTTATAAGATTATGAGAGGCTAGATAGAGTACACTTACAATATTCTTTTCCAAGGGTTGAAATATCTATTACTAGAGGGCATGCATTTAAGTTAGGAGGAGCAATATCAAAGAAGATATGAGAGGGACTGAGTGGTGGGTCCTAAAATGTGCTACCTGGGGTGAGATTAGCGGCAGAAACATTAAAAACTTTTAAGAGGTGTCTAGATAGGCACATGAATGTGAGGGAAATGGAAGGATTTGGGCATTGTGTAGGCATAAGAGATTAGTTAGCCATTTAATTGGTTTGGCACAATATTGTGGGCTGAAGGGCCTGTCCCTGTGTTATTGTTCAATGAGTCAGAGAGGTTGAGGCCATGTGGGCTATCAAGCACTGATTTTTATACTAATTCTATTCTAACCAAGTTTATTCAATCCCCCCCCCCCATTGCCATCAAACATCCCCAGATTCTATCACTAATCTACATATTAGAAGCAGTTTACAATGACAAATTATCCTAACAACTAACACACAGGTGGGATGTGGGAGGAAACTGGAGCACCTAGAGGAAATCCTTGCTTTCACAGGGAGAACCTGCAACTGCACAGATAGCATCAAAGGGCAGGATTGAATCCAGGTCATTGACACCGCGAGGCAATTGTTTTCTGAGGACTTTAGTAAGGGCAGTTTTAATATTCCATCCTTAATTGGCCTTAAGCTAGTAGGGAGCCAATATTTGAGATTCTATGGTTGTTCTAGTAAAGATGCTAACTGTTGGGTGGAAAGTTCCATGATTTAGGCTAGCAATGATGAAGGAATGGAGATGCATTTCCAACTCAGTGTGTGATGAAGGGGAACCTGCAGTGTGTGCTATACAGTGACTGCCTTTGTATTACAGATCATGAGTTCGGGTGCTGCATTTGAGCATATACTACTGCAAGGCGTTTAGTACCTGCTGCATATTGTAGTTACACTGTGCTGGCTTAGGAGGCAATCACAGTATTGGGTGGTGGATATGGTACCAGTGTCATGAATTATATTCATTTTCTTGAATGTTGGAACTACATTCATCCAGGCAAGTTATTTGTACTTCTGTATGTGATGGAAAATGTTTGGGTGGCACTCATTGTAAGACTCGCAATAGTTATGCTGTTGCATAACAAAAGCAAGTGGTTAGACTTTTGTTGGAGATATTTTAGATGTCAGGAGGTGGACATCTTTGTTAGACCATTGAAGTGGTTTTGCTTTGGTTTTTGGACAAGACGGTGCTGGCAATATGTGGTGATGTTGTTTTCACAAAACTACTTGATAAACATGTTCTGAACTGTTTTCGCTGCACTCTGCAGCCTGTAATTTCACTTTAAGAAACACATCTTTGAACCCTCTAAATTCACTTGCGATGTTACAATCTCCTGAAGTACGGTGAACTTGACTCTCAGGAATGCAGGTATGACACCTTAAAGCATTGGGATGTCCACCATGTGCATAGAAACCACAGAAGAAGGAGCGGACTTCCCTTGAGGCTTATGCGACAGGGAATTTAAGCATGATTACCTAACATCTTGGTAGCTAATGTACAGTCACTGGAGAGCAAGATAGAGGACCTAAAATTGTTTGCTGTAATGGAGGGAAATGAGAGATTGTTGCATTCTCTGTTTCACTGAGACATGGCTCACCCTCAATACTCTGGATGCAGCGCTGCAGCCTGAGGGGTTCTCAATCCTCTGAATGGTGGAATCAGGAAAGGGTAGAGGTACCTGCCTCATGTTCAAGTTTATTGTCATTCAGCTGTTTACATGTATACTGCCAAATGAAACAACATTCTTTGGACCAAGATGCACCACACAGTACATATAAGTCACACAACACACAAAATAATGTTACCATTGATAACTTAACAAATAATAGGTTCAATTCCAGGAAATTGACATTTAGCATAAGGTGTATTTGTGATACATGTTACAGCGTAAACTGTGTAATGATCCTGGTGCTTCATAAGTGATGAGATGGCAATGCGTTTAGTAAGCTCACTGCCTGGGAAAGAAGCTATTTTCCAACCTAACAGTCCTTGTTCTAGTGCTACCGTATCCCCAGCCTGATGGTAAGGGGTCAAAGAGATTGTGGATCAGATAGGAGGAATCCTTGACGATGCTAAGGGCCTTGTGTACACAGCTTTTGATAAATATGTTGGGTGGACAGAAGAGACACCCCGATGATCCTCTCAGTAGTCCTCACAATCCTTTTAGGATCTTGGAGACAGTGCTTCAGCTGGTCAGGACACTCTGAATGGTGCTCCTGTAAAAGGTGGTTAGAATTTTGGTGTACAGGTGTAGTGGTCTTGTCTCACTCTGGTTTTCCCAATTTGGTACTTATTTTCTTGTCACTTGTCACAGTTTACTTGTTGTTTGAAACAGACTAAGTTAAAAGTAGATTTTTTTTAATCCAAGTATTTATGTTACCTCATACTACTTCAGTATTTATAGGAAAAAAGGAAAAGCAATAGAATTTTACAAAATACTATAAATAAAGACTGACAGTCAACCAATGTGCAGAAGAAACCAAATTGTGCAAATAAAAAATTACTGAGAACATGAGTTGTAAAGGTTCTTGAAAGTGAGTCTGTGGGTTGTAGAATCAGTTCACTGTGGTCGTGGTTGAAGTTATCTACTTCAATTCAGGAGCTGATAGTTGTAGGGTAATTACTGTTCCTGAACCAAGTGTGCGGGATCCAAGGCTTCTATACTTCATGTGCAATGATGGTAGTGAGAAGAGGACATGGTCTGAATGGTGAGGATCTTTGATGATGGATGTCTCTTTTTTGTGACTGTTCCATGTAATGTACTGAATGATGCACAGGGCTTTGCCTGTGATGAACTAGGTTGTGTCCACCACTTTTGGTATCCTTTCTGGGCATCGGTATTTCCATACCAAGTTGTGATGCAGATAGCAAACTCTCCACTATGTATCTATAGAACATTGTCAAAGTTTTTGGTGACATGCTAAATCTGCACAACTTCTAAGAAATGCATCCTAACTTAGCAGCAGTCTTGAGTATTCCAGTGCAATCTTTATGTCCTCCATTTAACCAAGAGAATTGAAAACTCAGTTCTCCATTAGCTGAGATAAAACAGATTTTTTAAAAATTTCAGGTTTGCTGCTTCTTGCCACTCCTTATCTTTATCATCTCCAGCACTACAAGCTTCCAAAATATGTCTAATTTCTTCTGCATTTCTAAATTCAATACCTTCACTATTGGCGATTGTAGTTCTACCTGTTCTAAGTTCTAGAATTCCTTCTCTGAACTCTTCATCTCTACCAGATTCTCAGTATTAAAAGGCTCCTTAAAATCTACTCATTTTACTGATCTGCTCTTCATAAAGTCATCAATTTCTTTGCGTGCTCTAGTTAAATCCTGCAGATGTTGTGCAATGTTAAAGGTGAATTATAAAGCATTGTTCATACATTAGTCCCAGTTCTTTGGACTAAGATATCAATAACAGGAATTGTTCAGTCGCCTCATTTCTGACTGGGATTAGTGGTGTCACCATCTTATTTAGATCTGCTTATGGTGGAGTTGCATGTAAAGCAAAATCAGAGACTAAGAAGATTTTTGATTATTGTTTTGGATCTGAATAGTTTACTCTTGATTTAAAATCTTTTCATCAGAATCACATCAGCCAGATTGTTGTTATTCTGTTTTCCATGATTAAATAAAAACAATTTGCATTCTTTTGGTTAGAATGAGGTAGAAAATATGCTGCATGAAAATATGCTGTTTGTTTACACTATATCCCAAGGCTCTGTTTTATAACTATTATAATGCTATGCTATATTAGACACAATGAGTGGTCAGACTCCTTGTGTATCACATTTAATATGTGATTTTACCAGTATTTTTCTGACTTCTGCACATCTGACCATATTAATTGAAAACAGGAAATGAGTAGCTTTGATTGGTGTATCTCTAGGGATCACAGAGCACAATGTGTTGGGGCCCCCAAATATTTTGGACCAACCTCATTAGTTATTCTGCTGCACAGATCCAAATTTCAGAATGGCTCAGTGTTACTGCTATTGCATCTGAAGGAGATTATCATCGTTTTCTGATCAACTCAACAATCATAAGCACTTAAGCAATCTTGAGACACTGTGGCAGGACTGAAATAGTTCTGAATTTAAAATGTGAACTGTCAGAAACACTCAGCAGGTGGGCCAGTTTCTATGAATGTAGAAGCAGTCATTATTTCAGATCAGATTAGATCTAACACTTATAAGAGAGTGCTGCACAGTTGTACCTTCCGTTAGAATGGGGTGTGCCGCATTGTCTTCTGAAGAGAATGCAAAGGTCTCCTGACTCTTTTCAAATAAGAGCCATTTGGCTTCTCATCTGACCAACTTTACTAAACCAAGTTATCTGATTTTAATATCACAGATATTTGTGGAGTCTAGATACAGTTGGCCCTCCTTATCCGCAAATTCCGCATGCGTGAATTCAACCAATCACGAATCGTGAAAACCCGGAAATGCTCTTCCAGCACGTTGTAGCATGTACAGACTTTTTTTTTCCTGTCATTATTCCCTAAACAATGCAGTATAACAACTATTTTACATAGCACTTACATTGTATCATCTCTAGATTACTTGTAAGTATACAGGAGGATGTGCATGGGGTTATCGTGGATCGGGATTAAAAAATATCGGAAGTTCTCTTACTAAGTAAGTCAGGACAGGTACATCCGGTATTATTTAGCGTCAGTTAGTCAAGCGTTTGTCTTCGTATGTAGCATATATTTTACCTTTCTATGCATATAAAACACTTAAGAACATATGTTTCAACGCTGGGCTCCCCCGAGTTCAATCCAGTGACAGACTGCTCCCGAGTGCGCTCTCCACCGTGTGGGGTTGATGTGGAAGATCAGAAATCCAAAACCCAATAATTAAAGCACTGCGTTGCTTAGTAATAATTGTAGCTTTCATTGGGGCAGAGCCTTTCTCACTTTATCATTTAAGATTGTTCCAGTCATTGACCAATGTAGCCTAACACTTTTCCAATGACCGATGGCGTTTCACCACTTTCCGATCACTATTATTTCCACTTTATTTTCAATCGTGATCGTGAATAGAAACACTGCAGATTCAGAGCTCTGCTGCAGAGTCCTAATGTCCACCGCACCGATACAGGTTAAATAAGGTCTGGGGTTCCACTGGGTCCTAAGATCCACTGCATTGAGACAGGTTGAATAAGGGACTTGAGCATCCGCGAGGGGTCCCAGAACCAATCCCTCGTGGATAAGGAGGGCCAACTGTATATGCAAATTGGTTGCCACATTTCCTGTATTGCATGATGTTTCAGTAGAAGACTTTGCAGCATTCAAAAATTGCTCTTAAGTACAAGTACTTCTCTGTAATCTTTTGAAAGGCATAGGATGTTGTTAGGTGACATGTGTCAGCAGGAGTATAGGGATGGACAGGCACTATTACTTTATGCTGCCTGCTCATACTGTATGTGATTTCCATCACCCCTACTACACCAGGCTAATTGCCTGCATGTTTCTAAAGTAGCTATCAATTACAGCTAGCTTGCCCTGCTGAGATCATCTTGGCTGCAGTGGAAGCTGACAGGTGTGCATCTCACTCGGATCTAGGAGGCATGAAAAAGTGCACATTGAGGAAGAATAGAAGCTCTGTGGTTCTCAGGGGCATTGTTGAAGAAGGTAGGGTTGAAAAGGTTTGTCATACAATTGGAAGAGTCTGGAAACCCACCAACTATATCGCAAATGAAGGAGACAGCAGTCAATGATTGGAATTGACATACTGGGATCTGGTGGACTGCTGCAGTCAGTTCCGTGACCTTGTATGAAAGTGAATGTTTCTTCAAGTGCTAAAATATGAAGTGTAAGAAACATGAGCCAAAATAGTCCAGGCAATCTCTTGAGTGTTCTCTGCCATTCAGTGAGATCATGGCTGTTCTAATCTTTGCAGATTAGATTTCCATTTAATTTAATTTAATTTCCTTTGTAGTATATAGTTGTATCTTTTGATAAAAATGAAATGTAATCACAAAACTGATAAGCTATAAGAATGAATTTGAAGCTGGATAATTGTTTTTATCAGTACTCTGGAAATGGTGGGGATTGATGTTTAGGAATTCTGAGATTCAATAATACTGCAAGTAGAATAGTTTTGGGATTTAGCAGTACTGAAGTGAAGATTTTGAGGTTGATAGTTTAGTTGGAAATCTTATGCGCTTCTCATTGCAGCAGAATAAATAGCTAACATACCTGCAAAATTAAACATTTTAGTTAAATAAATGATTATTCTGAAGTTCCTGTAAGAACCAATTTGCAAAAAGCTCTTTGGTTCTGTTTCTCTATGATGGCCTCATCTTCTGAAGTTAAAAGGAATAATATTTAAAAGTTGAATGGTTTGAAACTTCTCTTTGAACTTCTGAAATTCGTCTTCCAACATGTTACTCATGTGGAAAAGAAAACAAACTGATTATCTTGCCATTAAAAATGCATTTCTTTCAGTGACCAAAATATATAGTTTCTGTTAACAATGAACAATTTTTAATGTAATATGTTTAAAAGAAACTTCAACTCTACATTCTTTCTTATATGTAAACATAAACTGAACTGCAAAAACACAAGGTAAACAGTAAAATATTGACTAAGGTTTGAGGGTCATCACTTGCAGCTTTCACTGCAATTTCAGGTGAGACTTCAAATTAGATATCTGCACATGAATGGGCAACATGGGTAAAAAAATCCCATGTTTTTAATAGCTTGATTAATATTAAGTTAATTTAACCTCTCACTTCAGCAGTCTGAGGTACCCATCTGCCTCAAGTAGGCTTCAATCGTATCGGTGCACAAGAAGATTGTGGTAAATTGCTTCAATGACTATTGTCCAGTTGCATTTACATCCACTGTGATGAAGTTCTTTGAGAGGTTTGTGTTGAAATGTATCACAAGGTATTGCACTTTGGAAGGACAAATCAAGGTAGAACATACAAGGTAAATGGTAGGACACTGAGGAGTGCAGTAGAACAGAGGGATCTAGGAATACAGATACAAAGTTCCCTAAAAGTGGCGTCACAGATAGATAGAGTAGTAAAGAGAGCTTTTGGTACCTTGGCCTTTATAAATCAAAGTATTGAGTATAAGAGTTGGAATGTTATGGTGAGGTTATATACGGCATTGGTGAGGCCGTATTTGGAGTATTGTGTACAGTTTTGGTCACCGAATTACAGGAAGGATATTAATAAGGTTGAAAGAGTGCAGAGAAGATTTACAAGAATGTTGCTGGGACTTGAGAAACTGAGTTACAGAGAAAGGTTGAATAGGTTAGGACATTATTCCCTGGAGTGTAGAAGAATGAGGGGAGACTTGATAGAGGTATGTAAAATTATGATGGGTATAGATAGAGTGAATGCAAGCAGGCTTTTTCCGCTGAGGCTAGGGGAGAAAAACAAGAGTACATGGGTTAAGGGTGAAGGGGGAAAAGTTTAAAGGGAACATTGGGGGGGCTTCTTCACACAGAGAGTGGTGGGAGTGTGGAATGAGCTGCCAGATGAAGTTGTAAATGCGAGCTCACTTTTAACATTTAAGAAAAACTTGGACAGGTACATGGATGAGAGCTGTAGGGAGGGATATGGGCCAAGTGCAGGTCAGTGGGACTAGGCAGAAAAATGGTTTGGCATAGCCAAGAAGGCCCAAAAGGCTTGTTTCTCTGCTGTAATGTTCTATGGTTCTAACTCCTGTCTAATGAGTGACTTGGTTCCGCTCCAATTTGCCAACTGTCAACAACAGGTGCCATTTCATTGGGTCTTCAATGAAGATGCATACATCAGAGTGCTTTTCATTGACTCTGCATTCAACACTTATACCCTCAAAACTAATCAATAAGCTCCAAGACCTAGGTCACAATACTTCCTTCTGCAGTTGGATCTTCAATTCCCTCATATATAGACACCAGTCAGTACGGATTGGCAACAACATTTCCTTCGCAATCACCATCAGAATAGGTGCACCACGAGGCAGTGTGCTTAACCCCCTGCTCTAGTTATGACTGTGAAGCTAAGTACAGCTCCAATGTCATATTTAGGTTTGCTGATGAGGCCACTGTTGACCGAATCATAAGTGGTGACAAATCAACATTTATATTACTGTGTAAAAGTCTTAAGCATATATAGCTGGGGTGCCTAAGACTTTTAGACTTAACTGTAATAATTTTATGTATTGTACTGTGCTGTGAAAAAAAAAATTTCAAGACATATGCGAGTGATGCTAACCCTGATTCTGATTTGGGTTTCTATTGTTGACTGAGAATGGACAGGGAGAGAGGAATCTTTGGGAAATGAAGAATCAAGTGACCTTGCCTGGTTTCTCAGGGCTGAATATGTGTACACCTCCGCCAATCCCCGCACCTGGCACTCCTTCGTTTCCACCTGTCCCACACCCCTCCCGTGATGCATCACCCTTGCCATTCCCAATATCTTTTGCTCCTGTCAGATTTACAAACTAGCTCTCTGCTCCACTTTGGCAGTAACAGTACCATGCAAGAGTCTCAGCATTTAGGAACCCTAGCTGTATATAGTGCCTATAAAAGGTATTCACCCCTCTTGGAAGTTTTCATGTTTTATTGTTTTACAATATTGAATCGCAGTGGATTTAATTTTGCATTTTTTGACACTGATCAACAGAAAATACTTTTTCATGTCAAGGTGAAAACAGATCTCTACAAAGTGATCTAAATTAATTACAGATGTAAAACATAAAATAATTGATTGCCTGAGTATACACCCCCTTCAAGTCAGCATTTAGTAGATATACCTTTGGCAGCATTTGCAGCCCTGAATAGGTCTCTATCAGCTTTGCACATCTGGACACTGGATTTTTTACCCATTCTTCTTTGCAAAACTGCCTGAGCTCTGTCAGATTGCATGGGGATCGTGAATGAACCACTCTTTTTAAGTCCAGCCACAAATTCTCAATTAGTTTGAAGACTGGACTCTGATGATGTCACTCCCAGACATAAACTTTGTTGTATTTAAGCCATTCCTGAGTATCTTTGGTTTTATGCTTGCGGTCATTGTCTTGCTGGAAAACAAATCTCCCAAGTCACAGTTCCCTTGCAGACTGCATCAGGCTTTCCTCCAGGATTTCTCTGTATTTTGCTGCAATTATTTTATTCTCCACCTTTACAAGCTTTCCAGCGTCTACTACAGTGAAGCATCCCCACAGCATGAAGGAGCCACCACCATGCTTCACTGTAGGGATTGTGTGTTTTTGATGATGTGCAGTGTTACTTACTCCAAATATAGCATTTAGTTTGATGACCAAAAAGCTCAATTTTGGTTTCATCGGACCTAGAACCTTATTCCAGCTGACTTCGGAGTCTCCCACATGCCTTCTGGCAAAATTCCAGCCAAGGTTTCATGTGAGATTTTTTCAACAGTGACTTTCTCTTTGCCACTCTGCCATAAAGCTGTGACTGGTGAAGTCACAGTTGTTGTATGTGCAGTCTCTCCCATTGCAGGTGCTGAAGCTTGTAACTCCTCCAGAGTTGTCATAGGTCTGTTGGTGACCTCCCTCACTAGTTCCCTTCTTGCACAGTCACTCAATTTTTGAGGATGGCCTGCTCTAGGCATATTTACAGCTGTGCTATATTCTTTCCATTTCTTGATGATTGACTTAACTGTACCCCAAATGATATTTAGTGACTTGAAAATTTTCTTGCATCCATCTCTTGACTTGTGCTTTTCAGTAATTTTTTTCGCAGAGTTCTTGGAGTGTTCTTTTGTCTTCATGGTGTAGTTTTTGCTAGGATACTGACTCACCAGCAGTTGGACCTTCCAGGCACAGATGTATTTTACTACAATCAATTGAAACACCTTGACTGCACAACAGGTCTCCAAAAGCAGATCTCTATTTTAATTATTCAGTGACTTCTAAAACCAATTGGCTGCAATAGTGGTGATTTGGTGTGTTATATTAAGGGGGGGGTGAATACTTAAGCAATCAATTATTTTGTGTTTTATATTTGTAATTGATTTAGATAGCTTTGTAGAGATCTTTTTTCACTTTGACATGAAAGAGTCCTTTTCTGATGATCAGTGTCAAAAAAGCCAAATTAAATCCACTGTGATTCCATGTTGTAAAACAATAAAATGTGAAACTTCTGGGGGGTGGGGGGGATGTGGTGAATACTTTTTACAGGCACTGTATATGTGCCTAAGACATTTGCATAGTACTATAGATAGGAGGTTGTAAATCTGGCTGAATAGTACATCTCAGTCAACTCTCTCTTCTCGCCGCTAACATTGGGAAGGAGATATAGGAACCTTTGATTCCACCATCAGGTTCAGCAACAGTTATTACCCCTCAACAATTAGTGTGGAGAACTTCACTTGCTGCAACACTGAACTTGTTCCACAACGTATGGACTCTACAATGCATGTTCTCAATTTTATCTACCTATCTATCTATTTTATTATTTTCTTTTTGTATTTGCACAATTTGTTTTCTTTTGCACATTGGTTGTTTGTCTATCTTTGTAGTTTTTCATTGATTCTTTTGTTTCTTTGAATCTATTGTGAATGCTGACAAGAAAATTAGTCTTGTAGCATATGGTGACCTATGTGCACTTTGATAATAAAGTTACTTTGAACTTTGATTTAAAGCAAGCATTCAAGGTATTTCTGGTGTTTTACACTGGCCATTAATTTTTATTCATTTAAGGAATCTAGGCTTTGCAGGCTGAGCAAGCATTTAATTACCCATCCTAGTTGCCCTTGAGATGATAGTGGTGAGCAGCCTTCTTGAATTCTACATCCTTTTAGTTGTGTGTATACCTACAACACTGTTAGGAAGAAAGTGCCAGGATTTTGACAACCCATTAATGATCATCCAATCTGAATTTGGCTTTTCCATTGTAAGAGAGACCACTTTGTAATATAGTAGACCAGATTGGAGGAAGTGCAGATAAATTGCTTCTCTGCTCTTTTGGTCTGTGACTTGTGAGAAGGGAAGCTGTGAAGGACAGGTGTTGCATCTCCTCTGCTTGCATAGGAATTGCTGCCTTGTACTTATCTGACTGTATATCTAATTCCCACAGCAAACCTGGCTTCA
Organism: Hypanus sabinus; assembly: GCF_030144855.1. NCBI lineage: Eukaryota > Metazoa > Chordata > Chondrichthyes > Myliobatiformes > Dasyatidae > Hypanus > Hypanus sabinus. Next base: position 9,781,866 of record NC_082733.1, on the reverse strand, counting down.
CTTTATCACAGATTTTAAAACGTATTTGCTTTGTCCTTTCAAACTCCTTCACTCACCGTTCTCTGCAACTTAGTACAGTCTCTTTTATCTCCTTTACAAAGTGCTGATGAAAAGTCCTCAACCTGAGTCATATTAACTGATACGTTTTCCATATATTTAGTCTAATGTGCTGAATGTTTCCTGCATTGTTTTTTATTCCTACAGTGTAGAACTGAGTTTGGTTCCCATTTGGAGTTTGAAAAGATTTTACACAGGAAGCCCTGCTAAAGTAAAGTTATATGAAATGAAAGCTGCTCTCAGCATGGATTAAACAAAATCTGGGAGATCAAATGTAGATGAGCAGGATAGCTTGGTTATAAATTTTAGTCTGCAGGAGATAATATTTTACTGTATTCCTATAAAGTTCACTTTTCTGCATTATAAGTTTTTCACAGTAAAGTAACCTTGGAAATGACTATTGTTTGCCTTTGCCCAGTTATTAATTTCATTTTTATGTTCATTTCATCAATTTGTTCAAAAACAAGCTGAGCAAGTAATTGAATGAGATGAAGTGAGGTACAAGTCATGCTTTCTCATTTTGATGTAAAGAGGCTGCATTGTGAGAGTAGATCTAGTACATTTTATTAAATTGCAAGAATCTTGTTCATCTGGAAGAAATTGGACTAATGATAAGTAAGAAAAAATTGGGTCCTTGCAGCAATTGAAGAAATGAGGAGAAACCATGCTGCAAAAAAGCTACTTTATAAAGTTATGTATTTTCTGCAATTCACTCTTTACAAATTATACCAACATTTAATTTCAGTGACTGTCTGAAAATAATTATCAAAAAGCAGACTGTCATAATTCTAGACTAAGAGTTGGAATGAGAGAATGGAGAGAGAGAATCCGCACAGTGTGTGCAGATTGGTGATAACATCTCCTCGCTGACGATCAGCACTGGTGCACCTCAGGGGTGTGTGCTTAGCCCACTGCCTACTCTGTGTATTCACATGACTGTGTGGCTAGGCATAGCTCATATGCCATCTACAAATTTGCTGACGATACAACCATTGTTGGTAGAATCTCAGGTGGTGACAAGAGGGCGTACAGGGGTGAGATATGCTAACTAGTGGGATGGTGCCACAGCAACAACCTGGCACTCAATGTCAGTAAGATGAAAGAGCTGATTGTGCACTTCAGGAAGGGTAAGACGAAGGAGCACATATCAATCCTCATAGGGGCTACGGCACAGGGTCGAAAGAAGCTTCAGAAGGTTGTAAATCTAGTTAGCTCCATCTTAGGTGTTAGCCTACAAAGTACCCAGGACGTTTTTAGGGAGCAGTGTCTCAGAAAGGTTGGATCCATTATTAAGGACTTCCAGCACCCAGGGCATGAGTTTTTCTCATTGTTACCATCAGATAGGGGATACAGAATCCTGAAGGCATAGACTCAGCGATTTAGGAACAGCTTCTTCCCCTCTGCCATCCAGTTCCTAACTGGATAATGAAGCTTTGGACACTACCTCACTTTTTTAATCTACAGCATTTCTATTTTTGCACATTTTTTATATCCAATATACGTAATTGATTTACTTGTTTATTATGTTTTATTTTACTTATTACTTTTTACTCTCTCTGCTAGATTATGTATTGTATTGAACTGCTGCTGTTAGGTTAACAAGTTTCATGTCACATGCCGGTGATAATAAACCTGATACTGATTCTGAAATACAATTGTTGCAAAATCTTTCCATAATGATATACAGGTTGTTTGCTTTGAAACAAACATTTAAAAAAACAACTATTCATCCAAAGGTTTAATACAAAAGGAAATATGATTGAATAGATTTTGCTGTTTATATGCACTTCATTGGAAATACCAGTACTTTTGTTTGAAAAGACAAGATTGCATGTAAATGTGACATTTCCCTGCTTTAGTTTTAAGTGATAACTTTATCTTTGAGACTAAATCGAATGATAGACGATTAGGCAGTTGGAAAAGGTTTCATTAATTATACAAACATTTGTACTATTTCAGCTGTCTCCCACTTGTAAGTATTGTAAGTATCCTCTCTGCATAACTGTATATTCAGCTACAGGTTGGCTCATTTTCAGATGGAATGCCAACAGTACGTAATGACCTCACTGCTTTGTAAATTATAGTGCTGCCAAGTAATTTTAAACATTAATTGTGATTAATCTTCCTTTTACAAAAGATTCCCTCAGGAAACTTTGGTTTTAATCACATATAATTGATACAATTACTGCCTCCATCTAGTTCATGTATGTTTAAATATGCCAAGAATGTACAGAATTTTGTTGGGAGGGAGGAACTGTTTATAGTGTAGGGTATAAGAATGATGTTGGATACAGTTGTCATGCTGTCTACCCAACAAATCACCAGCAAGTTTAAGAGACATTCATTTCCTGTACTTCTGCCTTTGTTCACTCAACAGCTGTTCTCACATTTTATTTAAGAATGTAAGCATTAGGAACAGGAATAAGCTATGTAGCTCTGTGCCTGGTCTCCCATTTATCACAGTCATGACAGGTATTCTACCCTAGTACCTTTTTCCTGCATCATCAGCACAGTATCCAGAGATCTATTGGTCTCTGTTGTGAATGGACACAAAGGCTGAGCCTCTGGGGTACAGAATTGCAGGGCATGGTCTTATTAATGAAGTCACCTCATCTCAGTCTTAAATAACTTATTGTAGCGATGTACTACATACAGAGCTAGAGACGACACGCAGTTGGTAAGTCGTTTCGAAACTAGTTTATTCAAACTTCGCGGCGCGGGTGGAAATGATGTCAGGTGTGCATTACCAAAGTCTCTCCCCGCGTGCTGGCTATTTGTGAGCTGGTTCGCCTGCACAGAAAGTGGGTCACCACATAACCCCCTCCAGAACCGGCGATACACCCCCTAATGTCCACAGTCTGGATCAGCCTCTGTTTGGGAGGTCTGCCTCTGCGCCATGGTGCCTGAACCTCGACCGGCTGCGCCAAGTCTACATGGGCTGGTTTGAGTCGGTCCACCGTGAAAATCTCCTCTTTCCCCCCAATGTCCAGAATGTACGTGGACCTGTTGTTATTGATCACCTTGAACGGCCCCTCGTATGGCCGCTGTAGCAGTGGCTGGTGTCCGTCGCTTCGTACAAACACAAACTTACATTCCGGCAGGTCTCTGGGTACATGGGTCGGGGTCTGTCTGTGCTGTGAAGTCGGCACGGGGGCCAGGTTGCTGAGCCTTTCATGTTGTCTGTCCAGGACTGCTGCGGGTTCTTCCTCTTGCCCCCTTGGGGTTGGTTTGAACTCTCCTGGGACGGCCAGGGGTACACTGTACACCAACTTGGCCGACGAGGTGTGCAGATCCTCTTTGGGCGCTGTACGAATTCCAAGCAGGACCCAAGGAAGTTCGTCCACCCAGTTAGGTCCTCTCAGGCAGGCCATGAGAGCCAACTTCAAGTGATGGTGGAAACGTTCCACTAGTCTGTTCGACTGTGGGTGGTAGGCAGTACTGTGGTGTAGCTGCGCTCCCAACAGGCTGGCGGTGAACTGGGCACCTCTGTCGGAGGTAATGTGGACCGGTACCCCAAAACGTACTGCCCAGGTTGCAATCAGTGCTCGGGCGCAGGAATCGGCAGATGTGTCAGTGAGCAGGACCACCTCTGGTCACCTCATGAAATGGTCTACCATAGTTAGGAGGTACCGCTCTCCTTGGGACACGATATCCACATGAATGTGGTTAAACCTACGGTGGGTGGGTTCGAACTGCTGTGGCAGGGCTTTAGTGTGCCGCTGCACCTTGCCTGTTTGGCACTGAGCGCACGTTCTGGCCCATTCACTGACCTGCTTGCGAAGTCCGTGCCACGCGAACTTGCTGGAGACCAGCCAGACGGTTGTCCTGATAGATGGGTGAGCCAAACTGTGTATGGAGTGGAAAACTCGCCGCCTCCAGGCTGCCGGGACGATGGGGCAAGGTTGGCCGGTAGCCACGTCGCACAGGAGGGTCCTCTCACCTGGGCCTACGAGAAAGTCCTGCAGCTGCAAACCCAAAACTGCGGTCCTGTAGCTGGGCATCTCGTCATCTGCCTGCTGCGCCTCTGCCAGTGCTGCATAGTCCACCCCCAGGGACAGGGCCTGGACAGCTGGTCTGGAGAGTGCATCCGCCACGACGTTGTCCTTTCTCGAGACATGCTGGATGTCCGTCGTGAACTCGGATATGTAGGACAGATGTCGCTGCTGGTGAGCCAAGCAGGGATCGGACACCTTCGCGAATGCGAAGGTCAACGGTTTGTGTTCCGTGAAAACGGTGAACGGCCGGCCTGCTGAGAAGTACCTGAAATGCCGGATTGCCAGATACAGTGCCAACAGCTCCCAGTCGAAGGCGCTGTACTTGAGTTTGGGTGGACGTAGGTGCTTGCTGAAGAACGCCAGGGGTTGCCAGTGCCCCTCGATGAGCTGCTCCGGCACGCCACCGACTGCTGTGTCGGATGCGTCCACCATGAGGGTGGTCGGAACATCCGCTCTGGGGTGCACCAGCATCGCGGCATCTGCCAAGGCTTCCTTGGCTTTAACGAAAGCGGCCGCAGCCTCCTCGTCCCAAGTAATGTCTTTGCCTTTACCCGACATCAAGGTGTACAAAGGGCGCATGATACGGGCTGCTAAGGGGAGGAAATGGTGGTAGAAGTTCACCATACCAACGAACTCCTGCAGGCCTTTGACTGTGTTGGGCCGGGCAAATTGGCGGATCGCGTCTACCTTGGCAGGCAGAGGTGTTACCCCGTCTTTGGTAATCTTGTGGCCCAGGAAGTCAATGGTATCGAGACCAAACTGACATTTGGCCGGGTTGATCGTGAGGCCGAAATCACTCAGGCGGGAGTAGAGCTGGTGGAGGTGGGACAGATGCTCCTGGCGACTACTGCTGCTACAAGGATGTCATCCAAATAGATGAACGCAAGATCCAGGTCAAGTCCCACCACATCCATTAGCCGCTGGAACATCTGTGCGGCATTCTTCAGGCCGAACGGCATTCGGAGGAATTCGAACAGGCCGAACGGGGTGATGAGTGCTGTTTTGTGGATGTCTTCAGGGTGCACCGGGATTTGATGGTATCCCCGGATGAGGTCGACTTTGGAAAAGATTCTTGCCCCGTGCAGGTTTGCTGCAAAGTCCTGTATGTGTGGCTCTGGGTAGCGGTCCAGAGTTGTAGCCTCGTTCAATCTGCAGTAGTCGCCGCATGGTCTCCAACCCCGGCTGCTATGGGCACCATGTGCAGGGGGAAGGCCCATGGGCTGTCAGACCTCCGTACAATCCCCAATTGCTCCATCCTCTTGAACTCCTCTTTTGCCAGGCGGAGCTTTTCTGGGTGGAACCTTCGTGCGCGGGCGTGGAGGGGTGGTCCCTGGGTCGGAATGTGGTGTTGTACCCTGTGTCTGGGCATGGCTGCCGTGAACTGCGGTGCCAGAATCGACGGATTGTCCTCCAGGATTCTGGTGAATTTGTTGTCCGACAGCATGATGGAGTCCAGGTGTGGGGCCAGCAACTTGGCTTTACCCAGGGAGAACGTCTGGAAAGTCTCGGCATGTACCAGTCTTTTCCCTTGCAAGTCGACCAGCAGGCTGTGAGCTCGCAAGAAGTCTGCCCCCAGGAGTGGTTGGGCCACCGCGGCCAGTGTGAAGTCCCACGTGAACCGGCTGGCGCCGAACTGCAGCTGCACTGTGCGGGTGCCGTAGGTCTGTATCGTGCTGCCGTTTGCGGCCCTCAGGGTGGGTCCTGGCTTCCTGTTGCAGGTGTCGTACCCTGTCGGGGGCAAGATGCTGATTTCCGCTCCGGTGTCGACCAAGAAGCAGCGTCCCGACTGTTTGCCCAGACGTACAAGAGGCTGTCCTGGTGGCCAGCTGCCATAGTCATTAGTGGCTGCTGGCCCTTGCAGGGCGGGTGACAATGGCAGGCTTCTGTGCCCCACCACTGGTGGTAGAAACACCACTGTTCACTGTCCTCCTCACTCCTGCCTTTGTGTTGTGTGCGCCCCCCTGCCGGGCCTGGTCTGGTCTGCTGTTGGGCGCGTGGCCTGGTAATCTGACTGACGGACGCCACGCTCTCCCTCTTTGCTTTCCACAGTACGTCTGTCCGGGCCACCACCTTCCAGGGGGTTGCTGAAATCTGCATTGGCCAGCAGCAGATGTATGTCCTCGGGCAGCTGCTCTAGGAACGCCTGCTCAAACATGAGGCAGGGCTTGTGTCCATCAGCCAGGGCCAGCATCTCGTTCATCAATGCTGACGGCAGTCTGTCTCCCGAACCGTCCAGGTGAAGCAGGTGGGCACCCCGCTCACGCCGCAAGAGGGCAAAGGTCCCAATGAGCAGCGCTTTGAATGCTTCGTATTTGCCTTCTTCCGGGGGCGACTGTATGAAATCTGCAACCTGGGCGGCCGTCTCCTGGTCAAGGGCGCTCACCACGTGGTAGTAACGCATGGAATCAGAGGATATCTGCCGAATCTGGAACTGGGCTTCTGCTTGGCTAAACCACACGCGTGGTCGCAGCGTCCAGAAACTGCGTGAACAGATGAAGAGTCGGTCATCTTTGGTCCAAATCCCATTTGGACCGTTGGGGTCACCAATGTAGCGATGTACTACATACAGAGCTAGAGACAACACGCAGTGGATAAGTCGTTTCGAGACTAGTTTATTCAAACTTCGCAGCACTGACATTTAATCCCTAGCGCCCTCCCTCTCCAGATGGAAATGACGTTAGAGGTGCATTACCAAAGTCTCTCCCCGCGCACTAGCTATTTGTGAGCCAGTTTGCCTGCACAGAAAGTGGGTCGCCGCATTATCACGTATTCTGAAACTCTGACCCCTGATTTGAAATTCCTCTGTATTCTCTGTGTTTACCCTGTTAAGTTCCAAAGAGAAATTATTTCATTCCGCTAAACTCCAAAAAAATAAAGTCCAATCTACTCAATCTCTGTTTAAGCAGCAAGCCCACCAGCATTCCAGGTTGGCCTTTGGCGGTGGTACGTGTGGACTGGAAAGCCACATTGTGAATCCTGGTTCAAGAAACAAGCAATGAAAAACAGAAAACTATAGACCATTTAGTATAACATTTATCATAGGGCATTAGGGAAAGAAGAAATAATCATTTAGAGAAGCTTAATGCATTCAAAATAAGTTAACATCGTTTTATATGAAGAATCTTGCTTGACAAGTGTGATAATGCCATTGGATATCAAGGGTAGATGGTTAGATTCGCTCTTATTGAAGGTAGTTATTTGTTCACACTTACGTAGGCAAACATTGTTTATCACTTATTACCTCATGTCTGAAAGCTGAATAGTAGTTGGGAGGTATATGTTAGGAGGAAATTTTGGAAATGCTAGAAGGTAAGGTAGTATCTAGAGGAGAGGAGCAATAATGATTTGGATAAGTTGCAGAGATGAAGAATTTGCAAAATTATGAGGGGCATATATAGGGTGGATAGTAAGAAAGATCCCGATTGCAGAGATGTTGAAAGCCAGAGTTAAGTCATGAATCATAGAGAAATGCACATTGGAAACAGGCCCTTCAGCCAATCGATTCTCTACTGATTCCACACATTCCCATCAGCCTTCCCAGGACCTACTACTCAATTACTCTTTAGGGGTCATTTGTAGAGGTCCATTGACCTACCAACATGCATATATGTAGAATGTGGGAGGAAATCTGAGTGTCCAGATTAAATCCTTACAGTCACAGCGATAATGATCAAACCCCACACAGTCAGCACCCAGGACCAGGGCTGAATTCAGGTTGCTGCTACAGGAGTCGGTGGCTCTACTAGTTACACAATTGTGATGGTCTATAATGTAAGAATATGAGTAGCAGTCTAAATGGTAATTGGAATTAGATTAGATTAGATTCAACTTTATTGTCATTGTGCCCAGTACAGATACAAAGCCAATGAAAAGCAATTAACATCTAACCAGAAGTGCAAAAGAATAATGTTATTTACAAAATAACTGTGAATAAAAAGTAAGTGCTACAGCATACAAATATAAAAGTCCAATACAGGTGCAGTACTGCTTAGCACTATGATGTGAGGTTCAGCAGGGTCACAGCCTCAGGGAAGAAGCTCTTTCTGTGGGAGCAGAGGCTCCTGTAGCACCTACTGGATGGGAGGAGAGTAAAAAGTCCATGGTTAGGGTGAGATGCATCCTTGATAATGCTTTTCGCCCTGCCCAGACAGTGTTTATAGTAGATGTTCTCAATGGTGGGCAATTGGGTGCTGATAATCCACTGGGTAGTTTTCACCACCTACTGGAGTGCTTTGCACTCCGATACGGGACAATTACCATACCACACTGAAATGCAGTTCGTGAGTATGCTCTCAATGGTACAGCGGTAAAAGTCCATCAGTATCCTGGGACAGAGGTGAGCTTGCTTGATGCTTCGTAGGACATACTACATGAAGGGGCAGTGGAGGCAAGTACTCTCACAACATTAAGAAGCACTTCAGATTCTAAGACTTAAAAGGCTGTGGGCCAAGTGCTAGTACAGGTAGGTATTGATGATCAGCATGGACATCTGGTTCTCTTCTGCATGACTCTGACAATAGTGAGATGCCTGTGATAGGATGCAAACTGAAATAGTCAAGGTAGTAATTACTTTAAAAATGGACAGTTGGGCAAAATGATAAAAAGTCAGATTGAAGCAAAGTACAGACATATATGTGAGGAAAGGTTTCATTTAAAATTGTTAAAGTCAATATTAACTCAAGGATTGTAATAGCCTGCTTGTAAGATGAGATGTTATTTCATGAGTAATGCTGGGCATCACTGAAAGCTAATGCCAGAGGCTGGATTAGGGATGGGGCAGAGATTTAAAGTGAGTGGAAGCAAAGTTGCCCTCTTGGCCTGAATAGGGGTATTCCATACAGTGGTCACTCAGCCTGCGTTTATCTGATGTAGAGGGAGAGCGTGTCATGAATGCAGTACTTTTCATTGGACTTTTCAGCTGCAGTAAAAGGTTAAATAAGGTAAAAGAGCAAGTATTGTATGAGAGACATTGCTTTAAGAAAAGGAGTTATTGGTGGAGATAGAAGAGTGGGCTAGAAATTGTGTGATATTTTATGCTTGGTTCCTTACAACACATTAATGAAGATTGTAAATGGCTCAGATCCCAGCACAGATGCATTCCACTCATTACAATTGAAATGATCAATTTATCCTTATTTTTCTCTGACTAGTAACCTATTCTCTGTTCACAGTAATATATTGCCCTCATCTCCACAAAGCCTTTTATGTGACATCTTAAATGCTCTTTGGAGATTCAAAACAGTACACCCACTAGTGCTTCTAGCTACCCTGATCACTACACATACAAAATATTCTATTACATATACTAAGCAAGATGTTTATTACAAAAAAAGTTATGCTTTTCCAAGAACTCTGTTTTTATATCTTTAGTAATGATTTTCCCAGCAACAGATGTTAGAGTAGCTTCCCGGTAATTCCCTGTTTTCTTTCTTCCCTCCTTCATTGAATCCTTCACTGGTTTGCCAAAATTTGCCATTACTCAGCCCAGCTATTTTGAACACTTAGTTTTAATCTACTACCATCCTTTTCAAAATCAAGTATTTAAGAAAGTGGAGATAACTTAAAAAGTAACAGGAAAAAAGTCTGGATATAGTGGAAAACAGAAGCTGGATGAGGTTTCATCACAATGAGAGTGAGTTAGAAGTAAAAGAAGCTTTAACTTGCAGAGAAAGAAGAGAGGGAGGAGAAAGCAAAAGGGCAGGCAAAATGGAAGGACAAGAGGTGATGGTGCCTAGTGAAAGTAGATACCTAGTGAGTATCAGTGACTACAAGAAGTAGATCTGGAGAGGGTGGCAGAAGGTGAGCAAATACGCTAAATGGTAATTTAAAAAAAGGATAAAACTGAGAACTTCTGATGATCTGAAATTGATAAGTTGAATATTAGGGTTGTAGTGTGCTGTGTTAAAAGATGAAGTGTGATATAGATCAAAGTAGAGGTCAGTGTAGGATGGAGGACTTTGGAGAGAAAGAAGAGAAAAGATGAAATATGAAGATAAAGGTAGTCAATAATATGAAAGAGGATACTAGAAGTTTTTTTCAGATTATAAAGAGTAAAAAAGAGGCAAGAGTGATTATCTGTTTATTTATTTACTTTGCAATACAGCATGGAGTAGGCCCTCCTATCCTATCGAAGCACATTGCCCCAGCAACCCTCAAATAACTCTAACCTAATCACAGGACAATTTAACCTACTGGTATGTCTTTGGACTGTGGGAGGAAACTGGAGCACCAGGAAAACCCACGCATTCCACAGGGAGAACTTGCAAAAACTTGTTACCTACGTCACTGGAATTGAACTCCAACACCCTGAGCTATAGTAGTGTTGTGCTAACTGCCACGCTACCGTGGTACAAGACTCTGGCTATATGAATCAAAAAGTACATCAGTGGACATGCTCAATGTGCTTGTGTAATTTGCTGGCAATGAAGAAGATTAATTGAGTGGTAGGAGACAAAGAGTGGGAATAAAGGGAGCCATTTCCAATTGACTGTCAGTGACTAGAGGTTTTCAGCAGGGGTCGGTGTTGGGGACTGCTTCTTTTCACATTATACAGTGTGTCAATGATTTAAATTAATGAATTGACGGCTTTGAGTCTGCAGAAGGACTTGGACAGTTTGGGAGAATGGACAAAGAAGTGGCCATTGGCATATAGTGTAGGGAAGTGTATGGTTATGCACATAGGTAGAAGGAATAAAAGTGTAGACTGTCTTCTAAAGGAGGAGAAAGTTCAAAAATCAGAGGTACAAAGGGACTTGGGAGTCCTCGTGCAGGATTCCCTAAACTTTAACTTACGGGTTGAGTTAGTGGTAAGGAAGGCGAATACAATGTTAGCATTCATTTTGAGGGGTCTAGAATATAAGAGCAAGGATGTGATGCTGAGGCTTTATAAGGCACTGGTCAGACTGCAAGGAGTATTATGAGCAGATTTGGGCCCCTCTTTTAAGAAAATATGTGTTGGCATTGTAGAGGGTTCAGAGGAGGCTCACAGGAATGATTCCATAAATGAAAGGGTTAATGTATGGGGAGTGTTTAATGGCTCTGGACCTGAACTCACTGGAGTTTCAGAAGAATGGGGGGAGGATCTCATTTAAATGTATTGAATATTGAAAGTAGATAGACTGGATTTGGAGAGGATTACTATTTATTTATATCTGCATTTGCGCTGTTTGTTTAGTTTACAGTTCATAGTTACTGTTCTATAGATTTGCTAAGTATGAAGAAGAAGAAGAATCTCAAGGTTCTATGTGATGACATGTATGTACAATGATAATAAGTTTTACTTTGAACTTTGGAGAGCATGTTTCCCTTAGTGGGTGAGTCTAGGACCAGAGGGCACAACTTCTGAATTAAGCGATGTCCATTTAGAACAGAGATGAGGAGAAATTTCTTTAGCCAGAAGGTGGCGAGTCTGTGGAATTCATTGCCACAGACGGCTGTGGAGGCCAAGTCATTGAGTATATCTAAAGCAGCGGTTGATAGGTTCTTGATTAGTCAGGTAGTCAAATGTTACAGAGAGATGGCAGGAAAATGGGGTTGAGAGGGATAATAAATCAGCCATGATGAAATGGCAGAGCAGACTCAATGGGCTGAATTGCTTAATTCTGCTCTTATGGATGAACTGTGCAGGGAAGAGCTGCAGAGTAGTTTAAACGGCATTTGATTTTGCTGATATAAAAGATAACACTTTAACTAGGAAATGTAGTGTGCTAATTTGTAAGTGTGAGAGTGCTTCTTGAGCTGCTAGGAATGTTTGGGATTCCTATTGAGAGTAAAAGAGGCAGGCATATGAAGACACTTGTGTAGAAGTCAGTGTTATTAGAGTTGATGTGTGGGGATGGAGAAAAATAGATTCCTTACAGGAAACAAGGTAAGAGAAAGTTAGTCAAGGTAGCTCGCGAAGTCCTGAAGATCTATAATGGATTTTAACTAAACACAGAAGGATCACTTATCTTCAATAGAATGTGAATTTGTTGAGAAAGTATCTTTATCACTACCAATTGGCCTTGATTTTAATTGAATTTCTGAATTCTCCTATCAATATCGTGCTTGCCTATGTAAAATAATTTCACTTTAAGATTCAAGTTTCAAAGATAAATTTGTCACTCTGAGTGCAACATTTTCAGCTAGTAAAATCAATTGTGGTGCTACTGTATTACCAGATTAGTACAGTGTAAGCAATTGTGGGCAGTAGGCCCTGTTTGGCAAAGTACAGGCCAGTGTGTTTGTCTCATTTTCTTATGGATCAACTCAATATATCCACAATTCAATATATCTTTCCACCCGCTTCAGAAAAACGGTTTAAGTTCCATTTAATTTTACCATACTGCATAATCCAGCTGTGTAAACGTGTTGTTTCAGTTTGAAAAAAAAACATGCTGCACTAATTCCCAGAGATAAAGCAAATTTATGTATCTCAAAGAGGGAAACAGCACAGAAATGTCTTTGTATAAGACATTGGTGAGGCCGAATTTAGAGTATTGTGTGCAGTTTTGGTCACCGAATTACAGGAAGGATATTAATAAGGTTGAAAGAGTGCAGAGAAGGTTTACAAGGATGTTGCCAGGACTTGAGAAACTGAGTAACAGGGAAAGGTTGAATAGGTTAGGACTTTATTCCCTGGAGCGTAGAAGAATGAGGGAAGATTTGATAGAGGTGTATGAAATTATGATGGGTATAGATAGAGTGAATGCAAGCAGGCTTTTTCCACTGAGGCCAGGGGAGAAAAAACCAGAGGACATGGGTTAAGGATGAAGGGGGAAAAGCTTAAATGGAACATTAGTGGGGGCTTCTTCACAGAGTGGTGGGAGTGTGGAATGAGCTGCCGGTTGAAGTGGTGAATGCAGGCTCACTTCTAACATTTAAGAAAAACTTGGACAGTTACATGGATGAGAGGGGTATGGAGGGATATGGTCGAGGTGCAGGTCATTGGGGCTAGGCAGAAAAATAGTTCGGCACAGCCAAGAAGGGCCGAATGCTGTAATGTTCTATGGTTCTATGGTTCTAAATGGGCCTCTCATCCCACAAATCCTCAGCAACCATCAACCACCTGTATTTGCACTAATTTTACATTAACTCATTTATTCTCCCCAACATTGCCATCAAATTTTCCTAGATTTTCCCACTTAACTAAAACTGGAGCAATTTACAGTGGTCTGTTAAGTATGGGGGATTTGCAATGTGTGAAGAAAGCCTACATAGTCAGGGGAGAAAGTGCAAACTCCACACTGTTGGCCCATTAATCAGGATGGTACCCAGAATGCTAGAGCAGTGAACCAGCAGCTCTATTTGCTTCACCACTGTGCTGCTCTCATATGGTTCTCTCCTTATATGAATTGTCTTGGATCACTGCTTTTACACTGCTATATATAGCTAGAAACATGCTTTAACAATCAGATTTTTTTATTCTCTTTTTAAAGGAATGTGTTTCTCTGGGCTATTGGAACTGAAAACAGTGAAGAATGTTGGTCAATTAAACTCAGCTGAGAGAAATTTCAGAGTCTGTGGAGCCATGACCAGAATGAAATAATAATCTATGCATTTGAGTTTCTTTGAAGATCTTGGTTCCTAGAAAATTCTTTTTCTAATCCATTGGGTTTTTAAGGAAGTTTTGATCCTTCCAGAAATTTTCCTAATTGAATTTGATTAGAAAAGAAATAAACATTATATTTCAATGATTGGGAGGCATGTTCTTATTCCCCTGACATAACTTGAATTTGATTTTTTAAAATATGTTAGATTCATGTGTAAGGAAATCTGAATTGGAAACTGGAATATTTTTATTATACATTTGTAAGAGGATCAGTGTCTCTATTTATAGGCAATTACTATTGAAAAGCAGCTAAAGTTGTACATTTAATATAGAGCAGCCAATCAAAGGACTCAAAACAGCTCTAGACCTGATTGATTATCTCTATATTCTGCCTGAAGAAGCAGAGTATGTCTACTATTTCAGAGTTTGGAGGTTGCAGAGGAAGTGTCTGGAAGTGGTTTGCAGAGTTCAATAATTAGGTATTTATGGTATGGGGAGTGGTGGTGGGGATGGGTGTATGGGTTTGGTTGAGGATGGTTGGAAAAATCAAAACTTGGACTGTTTGGGCAAATAATAAGGATACAGTTGTTGCAAGGGCATGCAGTGGTGGTGTCGGGTGGGGAGTGCTAAATGTAATGGATTGTTTCAGGGAGAAAAATTAAAGTTAATTTATCTTTGTTAAAAAAGACATCTATCTAAGAGAGATGGAATTGACTCACTGGCAGCAGTTCAGGTAAGGGTCAGGCTTTCAATGCTAAAAGAAGTGTCAGTCATCAGTTTCAATGTTTGAGGTTTGGCAGTTCAGAGAAGTCTGGAGATTTGAAATCTATTTGTGATACAATGTATGATATGGCCAGTACATGAGGGGTCAAAGCTAGAGAAATGCATGGTTTTTGGCAATTGTATGACTGAAAATACTGACTGAAATTCCCTGGTTTCCTAGTCCATAGAGTACGGACTAGGCAGAGCATGCTTTATGATATATTTTATCAACAAATTGTTTTTGCAGATAATACATATCAATCTGCAGTATTCCGTGACTTTATCTGTAATCTAGCAAAACACATGAAACATCACTTTGATGAAAGTTGTTGCTGTCATCAAATAAATCTCACTTTGGAAACTTTGTTATCTCAGAAATTCTATTATAGCTTTGAATATTTCACTGCCGTTTTTCAGTAATTTTAAGCCCTTAGTAAATTGATAAACAAGATACTGGAATAGATATTGTGAGTTATATAATGGTAACTAAATTGCAGTCACTTGGTCCAATAATATGTTATTTTTCCTGGTCTTGGATTTGGTTCTATTCAAAAGCTAAGCTGCTAAATTCACACTGATTTTGGTTGAATTTTGCTTTTAAGGGTGACTCTTCTGTCATAAGAGTTGTGGAGGATGTGGTGTTTATCCACTCCAGAAATATGTGGACTTAGATAATTTATGGTATTAATTATCAGGCAGTCCTGGACCACAGCACACCATAGGCCAACTTGCAACATGTAGCCAGCATGACAAGCTATCTGCCCTCTACCTCTGCTGCTTAAAAACATTATCAGTTACTTGGAAATTTGTTGGTGGTTTATTGGAATGCCTTTTTATGGAGAAGACTATTACTGGTCTGCTAAATGTTGTTGTCCCTCTAGAGTCTGTAAGCATCACAAGAACTTTCATATGATGATAGCTAGGATCAAGCCTGGGAAACACTTCAACTGCCTGAACTTATGTGGATGTGCCCTGCAATGTACTATAGAATAAGTCTCCATTTTGTTAATGCCTACCTGTTGGATCCTTCATATTGTGGCAAAAATGAAGGGTCATTGCTTGTTAATGAAGAATAAGAAATCATAAGATGCAACTTGGCTACTAATTAAGTTATGATTTAAGTATGTACACTTTCAATTAGCCATTCCACTACAGTTTTATCAGTTGCTGATCTTCTCAATATCCACTTGACCACAAATAATGAATAGTAATCAGCAGCAATAACCAATCCTCTGGAGGAACTTAAGTGCATTGAGGAGCATCTGAGAAAAGAAAGGAGTCAAGACTGTGCATCAGGTTTAATCATATTACCATCAGCTTGGAGGCCAGCTGGTGGTATAGTGGCATCAGCGCTGGACTTCGGGGTGAGAGGTCCTGAGTTCGAATCCAGCTAGCTCCCGTTTAGAGCTGGTGATCTCTTTAAAAAAAACTCACCCGGCAGAAGGCAAACTACTGCTATGTTTTCCTAATATGATTTATTAATTTCTAAATACAATTTCCTAATATGTCAGAGCGGCGTGGAAGGAAATCATCCGCTACCTGGAAATAATTCCAGATGCGACATACCATCAGCCTGAAGTGAGTATATTACTACTCTAGAGTGATGGTTCAGTGACTGGCAAATAGATTTCTGAATGTTACGTTGTCCAATATGTTCCAATATGAAAGTCTGAATTTGTAGACTGAAGGCTGAGTTAGCAAAGTGGACATCTGGCATTTCACTATTTGGTGAATGGATTTAAGTCATTAGTCATTGGCAATAATTGGCACTGCATGTGTTGAAATAAAGCTGGCTGTTACTTCATATTGGAAAAGGTAGGCTCCGTGCACAGATGTTTGCAAGAATGTTACAGGATATCCCTATCTTTGATATCTTAGAAAACCCTTTTCGCTGAGGTGCCAAGCATTTAATTGTGCACATCCATTAGTTTTCTTGTGTAGGATCACTTTTCAGAGGTCTTTACAGGAATACTTGTCTGTGACTTCACCCTCTAGGAACCTGCAATGAATCCTTTCCCCAGCTCTGCGTGTTGTTACTTATGGATACACATGTGCAGACCTGTCTTTGTATTAACCTGTAAAATATTTTTTAACTTATTCTGCTGGTGCTTAGGGCAGCAATGAAGGTCCTCCATCTCTGGTGGTGTTCAGGGCTTCCTTCATCATGTCAGTAGCTTCTTTTGGTTTTCACTACTGTTAGTCATGCAAGTCCCTGGTGGAGACTCAGGAATACCATTGCACTCAGATGTAGAAGGACTCTTCATTGCTGTTCCCATGATAATTTTGTTCTACCTTTCAGGGTTGTTAGCCTTAAGCTGAACCCTCGAACCTGGAGGACCAGTGTACCGCTCTTAGTTTGGCCTCTGCCCTTTGACCTGTTTGGCATGGGTGACCCTATAAAGAGCCAAAGCATAAAGCCCTGACTCCAGCAAACATAGCTCTCTGGGTCATTGAGGCACAGAAGCCTCCAAACCACAACAAGGTTGTGTTTCTTTTGGAGGTGTAGAATATTTATAGTGTATTTGAGTTGGTAACTAATTTTCATGGTGAGTGGCATATAGTTTGTTCATCACAGTTCTGCCATGCTATCTGTGACTAATTTGGGTGTCTGTAGCTATCTGAAAGGAAAAGGGCACATGGGTAGGGTTATGGAGAGGCAAGTTGTATATTTGTTCCTGCATCATCTTCAGCTTGTAAATCAGAAGACTGTATGGTTGGGGAGGAGGAAGTAAAGTATGAAAAGGAAGGTCATTCTAAATAGTCTGGTTTCTGTTCAGCAACTGGTCTTGAAGTCTGTATTGGCCATTGCAATAATGGTCAACATTTGGTCTGTGTTAGGGAACTGGAGCTGGATGAACTTCGGATCATTTGGGAGGCAGGGGCAGAAATAGGAGTTTCAGAGAGATAGTCACCCCTAGGAGTCAGGAGACAGGTAGTTGGGTGACTGTCAGGAGAGGGAAGGGGAATAGACAGGAAGAGCAGAGCACCCCTGTGGCCGTTCCCATCAACAATAAGTATACCGTTTTGGATACTGTTGGTGGGGACGACCTACCAGGGACAAGTTGCAGTGGTTGCATCTCTGGCACCGAGACTGGACCCTCAGCTCAGGGAAGGAGGGAAAAGAGGAGAGCAGTAGTGATAGGAGATTCGATAGGGGAACAGATAAGAGGTTATGTGGAAGAGATCGAGAACCCCAGAAGGTCTGTTGCCTCCCTGGTGCCAGGGTCCACGATATCTCGGATCGAGTTCTCAGTATTCTCAAGAGGGTGGGTGAGCAGCCGGATGTCGTGGTCCATGTCGTGACCAATGACATGGGTAGGAAGAGTGAGGAGGTCCTGAAAGGTGAGTTTAGGGAGCTAGGTGCCAAGTTAAACGACAGGACGTCCAGGATAGCAATCTCAGGATTGCTACCAGTGCCACGTGCAGGTGGGTTTAGAAATAGTAAGATAGTACAGATCAACACGAGGCTGAAGACATGGTGCAGGAGGGAGGGCTTCAGATTTATAGACAATTGTGCAGTTTTCCAGGGAAGGTGGGACCTGTTCTGGTGGGACAGCTTACATCTGAACTGGAGGGGGACAAATATTCTTGCAGGTAGGTTTGCTAGAGAGGCTCCAGTGGATTTAAACTAGATACGAGGGGCGAGGGGAACCAGAGTGTAGGAACAGATGTATGGGAGAAGGAGAAATATAACAGTAATAAGACAGTAAAGTTCTTTGTACTGTTAGATATAAACAGAGAGGAGGAGATGGAGAATTTCTTAAATGCATTTATTTTAATACTAGGAGCATTGTAAGAAAGGTGGATGAGCTTAGAGTATGGATTGATACCTGGAAATATGATGTTGTAGCTATTAGTGAAACATGGTTGCAGGAGGGGTGTGATTGGCAACTAAATATTCCCGGATTTCGTTGCTTCAGGTGAGATAGAAGCGGAGGGACAAGGGGGGAGGTGTTGCATTGCTTGTCAGAGAAAATATTACAGCGGTGCTCTGGCAGGATAGATTAGAGGGCTCGTCTAGGGAAGCTATTTGGGTAGAATTGAGGAATGGGAAAGGTGTAACAACACTTATAGGGGTGTATTATAGACCACCTAATGGGGAGCGAGAATTGGAGGAGCAAATTTGCAAGAAGATAGCAGATATTTGTAGTAAGCACAGGGTTGTGATTGTGGGAGATTTTAATTTTCCACACATAGACTGGGAAGCCATTACTGTAAAAGGGATGGATGGTTTGGAGTTTGTAAGATGTGTACAGGACAGTTTTTTGCAGCAATACATAGAGGTACCGACTAGAGAAGGGGCAGTGTTGGATCTTCTGTTAAGGAATGAAATAGGTCAGGTGACGGAGGTATGGGTTGGGAAGCACTTCAGATCCAGTGATCACAATACATTTAGTTTCAATATAATTATGGAGAAGGATAGGACTGGACCCAGGGTTGAGATTTTTGATTGCAGAAAGGCTCTTTGAAGAGATGTGAAAGGATTTAGAAGGAGTGGATTGGGACAATTTGTTTTATTGGAAGGATGTAATAGAGAAATGGAGGTCACTTAAAGGTGAAATTTTGAGGGTACAGAATCTTTATGTTCCTGTTAGGTTGAAAAGAAAGGTTAAAAGTTTGAGAGAGCCATGGTTTTCAAGGGGTATTGGAAACTTGGTTAGGAAAAAGAAAGATATCTACAATAAATTTAGGCAGCATGGAGTAAATGAGGTGCTCGAGGAATATAAAGAATATAAGGAGAATCTTAAGAAAGAAATTAGAAAAGCTAAAAGAAGATACGAAGTTGCTCTAGCAAGTAAGGTGAAAATAAATCCAAAGGGTTTCTACAGTTATATTAATAGCAAAAGGAAAGTGAGGGATAAAATTGGTCCCTTAGAGAATCAGAGTGGACAGCTATGTGTGGCACCGAAAGAGATGGGGGAGATTTTGAACAATATATTTTCTTTGGTGTTCACTAAGGAGAAGGATATTGAATTGTATAAGGTGAGAGAAACAAGTAGGGAAGTTATGGAAACTCTGACGATTAAAGAGGAGGAAGTACTGGCACTTTTAAGGAATATAAAAGTGGATAAATCTCCAGGTCCTGACAGGATATTCCCTAGGACCTTGAGGGAAGTTAGTGTAGAAATAGCAGGGGCTCTGACAGAAATATTTCAAATGTCGTTAGAAACGGGGATGGTGCCGGAGGATTGGCGTATTGCTCATATGGTTCCATTGTTTACAAAGGGTTCTAAAAGTAAACCTAGCAATTATAGGCCTGTCAGTTTGATGTCAGTGGTGGGTAAGTTATTGGAAGGTATTCTTAGAGATGGTATATATAATTATCTGGCTAGGCAGGATCTGATTAGGAATAGTCAGCGTGGATTTGTGCGTGGAAGGTCATGTTTGACAAATCATATTGAATTTTTTGTAGAGGTTACGAGGAAAGTTGACGAGGGTAAAGCAATGGATGTTGTCTATATTGACTTCAGTAAGGCCTTTCACGAGGCTCCGCACGGAAGGTTAGTTAGGAAGGTTCAATCGTTAGGTATTAATATTGAAGTAGTAAAATGGATTCAACAGTGGCTGGATGGGAGATGCCAGAGAGTAGTGGTGGATAACTGTTGTCAGGTTGGAGGCCGTTGACTAGTGGTGTGCCTTAGGGATCTGTACTGTGTCCAATGTTGTTTGTTATTTACATTAATGATCTGGATGATGGGGTGGTGAGTTGGATTAGGAAGTATGTGGATGATACTAAGGTAGGTGTTGTTTTGGATAATGAAGTAGGTTTTCAAAGCTTGCAGAGAGATTTAGGCCAGTTAAAAGAGTGGGCTAAACGATGGCAGATGGTGTTTAATGCTGATAAGTGTGAGGTGCTACATTTTAGTAGGAATAATCCAAATAGGACATACATGGTAAATGGTAGGGCATTGAAGAATGCAGTAGAACAGAGTGATCTAAGAATAATGGTGCTTAGTTCCCTGAAAGTGGAATCTCATGTGGATGGGGTGGTGAAGAAAGCTTTTGGTATGCTGGCCTTTTTAAATCAGAGCATTGAGTATAGGAGTTGGGATGTAATGTTAAAATTGTACAAGGCCAAATTTGGAGTATTGTGTACAGTTCTGGTCACCGAATTAAAGATATCAACAAAATACAGAGAGTATAGAGAAGATTTACTAGAATGTTACTTGGTTTCTGTACCTAAATTACAGGGAAAGGTTGAACAAGTTAGGTCTTTATTCTTTGGAGTGTAGAAGGTTGAGGGGGGGACTTGATAGAGCTATTTAAAATTATGAGGGGGATAGATAGAGTTGACGTGGATAGGCTTTTTCCATTGAGAGTAGGGGAGATTCAAACAAGAGGACATGATTTGAGAGTTAGGGGGCAAAAGTTTAAGGGTAACACGAGGGGGAATTTCTTTACTCGGCGAGTGGTAGCTGTGTGGAACAAACTTCCAGTAGAAGTGGTAGAGGCAGGTTCAGTATTGTGATTTAAAGTAAAATTGGATAGGTATACGGACAAGAAAGGAATGGAGGGTTATGGGCTGAGTGCAGGCCAGTGGGACTAGGCGAGAGTAAGCGTTCAGCACGGACTAGAAGGGCCGAGATGGCCTGTTTCCGTGCTGTAATTGTTATATGGTTATATGGTCTTCTAACTTGTGGTGTGGCACAAATCGCTAATTGGAGCCAGGCTTATTCCTAGCCAGTTTGATGATATGACCAGTTTATTTATAAATCTGAATGAGGTTTCCCAGCCCATTGCAGTGAAGGAAGTTTCTCTTCTCCATTGTCTCACTGATATGAAGGCCTTCAGGGATGTGCTTGGCTGCTTACACTTGTTTTATGATCTTATCTGTTGTTCCCCTGAGGCATAGGGAAGTCCTTCTGCCACCTAAGAGCTGTAAGAATGGCTTTACGTAGTACTGCTGCCTAGCTTTCATCTACCACTGGCCACTCATGATAATGGGCTAGGAATTAAATGACAGCAGTATGGTGGTGATGCCAGGTTCCTGATACCATGTTAATGGCTTAGCACCATAATTCTGTTTGCATAATACATTGAGTGAAACAAGCCTTTGCTTCCAGTGACCATTTTCTAGCATTGATAGAATTTGGTCCTCTGATTTTTGATATTTTACTGTACTAGTATAATTTAAAAGGAGCTTGTTTGCATTATTAATACATCCTAGGAAAGTAATTAATTCTTCATCATGCCAATGTGCAAAACTGAAATTGGTATCTTCCAGCCGTCAAAACCTCCTAGCCTGGAGGCCTGAAAATCACTACAATGTGAGCAATGGATTTTGCTTGACCAAGGAACAGATGTTTCCACCCATTGAAGCTCCCAATTTTAACTTTGTATTCCCCAGACTGCATTGACATTCACCAGGAATGTATTTTTTTAGTGAAAGGAATTTTGGAACTATTAGAACTTTCACCAACAATATTAAATTTAAAATATTTAAAATTGTTTCAAATCACTCTTGAGACTCTTCCATCTTTTTTCTTACTCTGCATCAGCTCTTCCAACTATTACATCAAACTCTTTAATTACTGTCTTTATTTGTAGCCATTAGTGGGTGTAACTTCAGTATATGCTTATGGCCTTAGGTTACAGATCAACAGTGATATTTTGAATGGCACTACGGCCTGTTGCTGTGTTCCTAATCTCCACATTCCATAATTCTATCCATAAGGTTCCCTTCCTCTCTTGTGCAACACCCAATTCTTTCACTAAGCTTTTGTTGTCATCTTAAGTGTACCCTTTGTTGTGCACTCTTTGTTTGATTAGCCCTTTGTGCAAATTCAGAGCATCTTTACTGCATAAATGGAGTTTTCCTTAATATAAACATAATAAGTGCTAAGTATATTCAGTCAGTCACCAGTTAAATAACAAATCAGTATATGTCCAAGCCCAAAGCCTAAAATCTGATCTATAAAGCAAACTAGAGCCAGTATTTGGGATTCTTATTATAGGTAATTAGATAATTTTATACATTATTTTAATACATTTAACAACATATCCCCATCTTCATTCAATGTTGAATTATGTATCATGTCCATCATGCGGTTGCTTTATAAGAGCAATGTGATTGATTCACATTGTTGCTGCAGGGTGTATACCAGAACAGTGGATATTTTGATACTTCGCATTTTTATTTGGCAAACACAGTGCAACCTGCAAATTCTGCTGAAAGGTTCAGAAATAATAGCAGTGGGATTTGTTAATAATAACAGCATGACGTATTCTTTGTTTGGCAGGAATGAACATTCCAGAAGAGGAATCAGATGGTGGGCAAAGCAGTAAATTTTGCCTAGTTGCAATTGGACGACTTCAGGTACTTGACTGCGAGTGTTGAGGAAATCATGTAGTTGTACATTTTTACCAACAAGGCTCTTCAGTCCACTTTCAATTAAACCAGTACACTTTGATACTGCGGAGGAATAAAAATATGGATAAAGCAATAATTTATCCAATCTTTCCCTACACTCAATTTCCGCCTTTCCCACAGCCCATACCAGGCACTCATATTTCAAAAAAAAAGGGTGTTAAATGGGGTGGTTTTGTAGTCTAAGACCAACTTATTTTTAATATTTTGGTCTACATCAAAAATGTTTTCCAAGAGGCCCTGTTTTACCACACTGAAGCAATAAACTGAGATTAAATTTTGATAACTGTAAAATTATATGAAAATCTATTTGTCTTTCATTATTAATCACATGATGATTTAAATATTTACTTAAGTGCTCTTTCATTGTTACAGATTGATTCACATGATTGTTTCAAGAGTTGTTTTCAAAGTAACAATATAGTTGATTGTAAATTAGAAACAGAATTAGGAACATAATACTGGAAAATTTTCTGAATGTTTTTGTAAAATTATTTTAATATGAAGAATTCCAGTAACCTTTTAAGTTGCACATTTAAATCATGCCATAAATACAGGCTTCTCCTTTTAGTTGTAGTGTGGAAGTGTCATAACAAGTTTATCCAATGGATTACATTTATGGATTACATTTTCAGTTCTGCCTGTTTTGTCTTTTGAAGCTTACGATTGAATGTATTCACATCACCAGTTTATGAATTGCATTTCATCATTGCAAATTAAAACATTTTACAGTGAGTCCCCCACCACCTATATCACTGGGGTCACTGTTGACTGGAGTCTCACTTGGAGCAGCCATATAAATATTGTTGCTACAAGAACACATCAGGAGCTGAGTAATATTCAGATTTTCTTGCAACACAAGCCATTTAATCTACTGAGTTTATGGTACTTTTCCGCTGCAGAGTATCTTGCCTCCCAAGGCCTGCCCACCACTAGAAGGCATGAGATAGGAGTATGATAGAATACTATTCACTTGCCTGTCCAGGTGCAACACCATCCAGAACAAAGCAGCCTGCAAAATTGGCACTTCACCTGAAACGTCCATTTCATCCACCACAATTGTAAACTCTGCAGTGGTATCATCTACAAAGAGCACTGCAATTACTCACCCAGATCACTCTGACAACACTTCCAAAATCTAGTCTGTACTGCAAAGGGCAGAAAGAGCTTGAGAATGCTTGCAAGTTTCCCTCCAAATTCTATGTTGCAACACTGACTCGTAAATCTATCATTGGTCTTTCATCATCGCTACATCTAAGAATTGGAACTTCCTTCCCAATAGTGCTTGTGGGAACAGGTTTAGAAGACTTCAGTGGTTCAAGAAAGTGGCTCAACATCATTTTTTCAAGAGCAATAAATACTGGTTTTACTAGCAAACTCTACAAATCAAAAAATAATTCCTCTGGATATTTTGCCATTTACCTGAAATTTGGTTTCTAGTTAGTTGCACACCCTCCTGGCAGTAGAAATGGTGTTAAATTCCATGCATTTTTGAACAACTCTATCAAAGTGACCAGTTAATCTTCTTCTCTGTAGTAGCAATAGTCTCAGTTTTATAAGTTTCTCCATATAAATAATTTCTTCAGATAAATATCCTTTGCTTCCTCTCTAGATCTTGGTATTTTCCATAAGTGATAGTGAGGTGACCATGATTGGACCCAATAATCCAATAGAGGCCAAACCAGTGGTTTATAAAAATTAGCTAATTTTCTTGCTTTTGTGTCTGTGCCTTTATTATGAAATTCCGAATTTGATACACCTTTTAAACTGCCTTGTCAATTTTGAGATTTTGTGATTATGAATTCCCAGGTTCACCTATTCATATATTCTTCAGTATATATATTGCTCTTTTCATTTTAATTTGACCATGCATCATTGCACAATTATCTAAATTCTTTTTATTATTTCCATTATAGTTTATTTTATCTCAAAGCTTTGTATCATCTGCAAACTTGGAACAACTGCTCAGTTGTGGTCATAAACTACAGCCCCTTCATCTATTCCTTGCATCACTCTGCCCTTTTCTCCACTCTAAAATGTTGCTGTTGGAATTATTATGATGTCTTTTCTGTGGCATATTTCATAGTCATGCTATCACTGTCACTGATTTATTGGCTTTAGTTTTGCACTTTAGTAGCGTTGCACTTTATGGAAAACTTAAGTTCCTAAACATGTAAAGTTATATTTGAAGGAGACGGGTGTTCACTCATGAAGGTGTGTGTCTTCGTCATTTTGTAAACAGTTAATTCTAACTTTCTTTTATGATGATATGCCAAATATTTTTGGAATTTTAACCAATTCTGGACAACGACATTGAAGATAGATACTAATCACAAAGCCATGTGTAAATTAAAAATCAGTTTTAGATATGTAACCACTAATAACATCAAACTTTAAGCCAGTGATTTATATCGATCCTTTGAATGCTTAACCACTTAGCTACGTGCAATGGGAAGGGAGATCCCATTTTAGGAGAAACTTGTCATCAGTAATTGGCATAATGACTTAAATTAGCATGAGCACACACATTTAAAATGGTAAAAACTGACACTGACTTTCTACAAGCTTGTGATAAAACGTATTCATTATAATGAATCATTAACTGAAGTTTAAGGAAATAGGCTTCAATTATGCTGTTAATGTTTAAACAAGCACTGCCTTGGGGTTTTTGGAATTTCAGCAAGTATAATCTTAGGCAGTTTTGCTGACATACACAGTAAGTAGTACACGTGCCAGTTCCACAGAATATGACTAAAGATTGAATTGCTGAATTCCGAATATATTTTGAGCACTGACAAAATTTTGACTAAGCACATACAGTATGTGTAATGAATAAGTGTAAGACAAAGACTGCTTAATAGTAGCATATAAAATTTAATGACAATTCCAAGCTATCTCAAAAATCCCAAAATCCAAGAAAATTCTGAAATCCAAGACACTTCCGGCCCCATGCGTTTCAGATAAGGGGTACTGAACTTGTGCTATTTATTCAAAACTAAAGATTTTGATGGATGGATGACTTTGGGGCTATGAAGAGAGGTGGTATTTCTCCATCTGTTTATTGAGTTGATGGAATAAATAGGGGCATAGCAGGGTACCTGAAACATGTAGAACATACATCCTGCACCTTGTGGGATCATTACAATTTTCTTTGCAATTATCAGTACAGTATCTGTAACATTGTTCTTGTTATTCTGTTTCTTACATGCCATTTTGATTTGGTAACTGCTTACATTTTTATATTTTAATTTAAGAAAACCTCTGACTTCTGCTATGGTGATAGTTTCCCTAAGCTCTAAAGCTTGCTCTGTTATTTTCAACTATGAAATAGGGCTGCATTAGGCACTTTCAGTATTAATTTTAAACACATATTGATCAAAAATATGATTTTGTGAGTCTCTTACTGTATTCACTTTGAAAAGGATTCCAATAAAACCTACAGTACATCATATATTCATTAACTTTAAATGGCCCTATACATGATGTCATTTTCTTCAGAATATCCTGTAAATGGAGCGTCTTTTTGTAAGTATTTGTTGAACAAAAGATTTAGTTCAGTAAGAGCATTTGTTGAACACTTCAATTAGCTTTCTTAATTTACTTTTAAGCTTTCAATTCAGTTCTAGTGCTGCATAACATTCTTTACTCAGAGATTTTTTTTGCAATGACTCCCTTGATATAGTCACCAGGAGATAGTTTAGAGCAAGCAAGGTGCAGTCATACGCTGTACCCAATATTGTGGGCCGAGGGGGCTGTAATATGCAGTAATGTTCTATTAAGTTTACGCTGGCTTTTAAAAGAATCCCATCAATCCTGTTCCCTTATTTATTTTGCTGCAGTTTATTCTCTCTCATGTGCCCACCAGCTCATCCTGATCCTCCTCACACTCATCTATATTAGATGCAATTTGCAGTAGCCAATTAAGCACCAACCAACATGTCTTTAGAGTTAACAGAACATCTAAAGGAAACATGCAGTCAATGGACAATCTACATACTCCACAGAGACAGCTCCAGAGTTGTTGGTCACTGGAGGGGTGAGGTAGCAACACTTTGTGTAGGATCAGGACAACAATGACTATTTCTGTTATTGAATTCCACTGTAAACATTAGATGGACCTGAAGCACAAAGCCTTGTGTGCAACAAGGTGACATTGATCCTTCCAAGCTTGAGTTGTTGGTAAGATGTCAGTTGAGGCAGAGCTGAAGAAATTGGGATAGCCATTGACAGAAGTGGGGGGTGGTATCAGTTGGGATCTGTGGAGTGGTGTGGACATAAGGTGGTAATGAGGATGCATCATAGGTTGAAGAAAGGCACAAACTCCTTACTTCAGATGCTCTGTGTGAGGAGGTTGCATGTCCACCCTGTGACTATGTGGATTGCTTCCAGGTGCGTCAGTTTCCTCCCATACCTCAAAGACGTTCAGGTTGGTGAGTTAATTGGTCATTGGAAATATACCCCAGTGTGTAGGTGAGTGGTAGGTGAGTGGTAGAGACTAGGTGGGGTGGGGGGAGTTCTCAGGAATGTGATGAGAATCAAAAAAAGGTTTATAACATAATTAATGTAAATAGGAAGTTGATAGTCAGTGTACACTTAGTGGGCCAAAGGACCTGGTTCTGTGTTGCATCTTTCTGACTCTTCTTGTTTCTATACTATTGAAAAGACAATTTACTATTAACTTTCCAGACAATTATGCTGACCCCAGAGGGGAGAAAAGTGGTTTTGTAAAAACCAGCGCTTCAGTATCTCAGACAGGCTCTCTCTCCAGTGAGGGAGGGAGAGGTCACTTCTGCAACAATGAGAACAGAGACCAGCAACTTGCTGGTCTGATGTCACACCTTCCGCTTCACTTCTCCAAGCCCCAGGTCACAAGGACCGACAGGCTCTTATCTCCATCAGAAAGAGAGACTCACCTCAATAATAAGCAAATGTTTTGAGAGGCTAGTCAAGGACTACATCTGCAGCACACTACCATCCACACTGGACCCCCTACAATTTGCCTACTGAAGCAACCAATCGACAGATGGCGCAATAACCACAGCTCTACATGCCGTCCTTACATCTCTGGAGAAGAGGGATACTTATGTGAGAATGTTGCTCTTGGACTACAGTTCAGTATTCAACACCATAATTACCTCCAGGCTCGACAAGAAACTCAGAGACCTCGGCCTTCACACTGCCTTGTGTATCTGGGTCCTGGACTTCCTGTCAGATCGCCGGCAGTTGATAAGAGTGGGCTCCCTCACCTCTGCCCTTCTGAATCTCAACACAGGTGCCCCTCAGGGCTGTGTACTAAGTCCCTTCCTTTACCATCTCTACACCCATGACTGTGTCACCACCCGCAGCTCCAATCTGCTAATTAAATTTGCTGATGACACTACACTGATTGGTCTAATCTCAAATAATAATGAGGCAGCCTACAGAGAAGAAGTCATCACTCTGACACAGTGATGTCAAGAAAACAACCTGTCCCTCAATGTGGCAAAAACAAAGGAGCTGATTGTGGACAACAGGAGGAATGAAGACAGGCTAGCCACTGTTGACATCAATGGATCTGGGGTAAAGAGGGTGAACAGCTTTAAGTTCCTCAGCATAAACATCACCGAGAATCTCACGTGGTCTGTACATACTGGCTGTGTGGTGAAAAAGGCACATCAGTGCCTCTCATCTCAGACGGTTGAAGAAGTTTGGTTTAGGCTCCCAAATCCTAAGAAATTTATATAGGTGAGCAATTGAGAACATCCTGACTGGCTGCATCACTGCCTGGTATGGGAACTGTACTTACCTCAATCACAGGACTCTGCAGAGAGTGGTGCAGACAACCCACCACATCTGTAGATGTGAACTTCCCACTATTCAGGACGTTTACAAAGACAGGTGTGGAAAAAGGGCCTGCAGGATCATTGGAGACCCAAGTCAACCCAACCACAAACTGTTCCAGGTCATACCATCCGGGAAACGGTACCACAGTATAAAAGCCAGGACCAACAGGTTCCGGAACAGCTTCTTCCACCAGGCCATCAAACTACTTAACTCATGCTGGTACAACTGTATTTCTGTGTTACATTGACTATCCTGTTGTACATACTATTTATTATACATTTAGATGGAGATGTAACAAAAAGATTTTTACTCCTCATGTATATGAAGGATGTAAATAATAAAGCCAATTCAATTAAATTCACTGGAGTATGGGAGTTTTCTCCGTTAGCAGCTGGCAATTAGCAAACACACCACCTGCTGTCTCATTGTTGCAATCTCAATGTTTCAGTCTCCCGATACACTTCAGTTGGTGAATTTGGTGAGGAATGAGGACACCCTCTGCTCTGCAGCTTCTAACTTCCCAGCCCCAAGGGTGCATGTCTTCCAGGCCGTTCATGGAGAAAGCAAAGCGCTAGGCTGCACAGTTGGTCCGAAAACTCACCGATTGCAAAGAACTGTAGTTTGAACTGTAGCTCACAGATACTGAACAACAACCTTGAAAAGAGAAGAAAGGCGTAGAAGAAGAGAAGTAAGCTGTACCATGGGTAAACTGGAAGAAGTCACCTGGGTCTGCAGAATTTGCTGGCGCTGTATTTCTTCTGATATATTAATATTTGAAAGATAGGGGAAAATTAAAGATAGTGTGAAACTGACACAGAAAAGACACAAATTGAGGCCAGCATAGATAGACCATGATCATATTGAATTGTGGGGCTGGCTTAAGGGACTAAGTGACCTACAACTCTTCCTATTTTCTTGTGTTTATACCGTTCAGTTTTTCTAATCCCATGTCCCTTGTGATGGTGATTATTGCAAGGTCTTGTGAGCTATTTGAAACTAGCCCATCAGAATTCTATCAGATATTTCCCTGCCGTCCATTGTGAAGCTGATGCAAAATATTGATCTAACACATCTGTCATTTCCTTATTTCCTGACTGTTCCCCAGTCTTGCTCTCTAGGGGCCCTACATTTACCTAAATTGCCTTTTTCTTTTTATCTGTCCTTTGCAGTTTGTTTCAATATTAGTCAAAAGAACCAAGTCAGGGTTTTGCGTCCATAGAAGGTTGTTTTCCAGCATTACAGATGCTATTAAAATACAGTGATCTTGCTTGCTTGGAATTAGGTATCCACAGTCATTGGTATCTTTTGCATTTGCTGTAAGAAAGTATTTATTTGTAAAAGGTTCACTGGAGCTTGCGTTATCCTTGATGTGAAATCATAATGTATTTAATGTTTTCATAAATTCTGACAAATCAACCTATTAAAATGTCAAAGCAGTAGATTATCTTGATTTTGTTTTGCTGTAAATATCTTTTCTAACTGCTTGTACTGTTAACAGCTTTGTTTTTATTTAACCTTAGTTCTACCAATCTGGTTGTACTAAAGCCTGCAGCACCAAGACAGGTAGATAGAGTTAGGGAGCAGATGAGTGGTAACACCGTAAGATATAAAAGCAGAATGAGGCTACTCTGCCCATTAAGTCTGTTCTGCTATTCCACCATGGATGATTTATTATACCTCTAAACCCCATTCTCCTGCCTTTTTACCATAACTATTGACTCCTTGACTAATCAACAACCTATCAACCTCCCTTTAAATATATTCAATGACTTGCCATAAATGGCAATTTAATTCCAGATTAACCACCCGTTCATTAAAAAAAAATCCTTCTCATCTCCGTTCTGAATGGATATCCCTTTATTCTGAGACTCACCCACTGCAGGAAACATCCTCTCCATATTAATTCTATCTAGGCCTTTCATTGTTCCATAAATTTCAATGAGATCCCCCATCATACTTCTAGACTCTAGCAAGTACAGGCCAGAGTCATCAAATGCTCCTCATCAACTGTTTCATTGCTGAAATCATTCTCATGAATCTCTTCTTGACCCTTTCCAATGCTAGCACATCATTTCTTTGATAAAGGGTCCAAACATGTTCACAATATTCCAAGTCTGACTGACCAATGCCTTATAAAGCCTCAGCATCATGTCCTTTCTCTTTTATTCTCGTCCTCTCAAAATGAATGCTAGCATTGCATTTGCCTTCCTTACCACCAACTCAACCTGCATGTTAATCTTTAGGGAATCCTGCACAAGGATCCCCAGGGCCCTTTGCACCTCTGATTTTTAAATGTTCTTCTTGTTTAGAAAATAGTCTATGCCTATGTTCCTTCTACTAAAGGGCATGACCATACACTTCACTGTGTTCCATCTACTACTTTTCTCATTCTCCCAATTTTATCTCCTTCTATAAACTCCCTACAGTTTCCTTTCTTCTGCCTCTCGCTTTATGAACAGTGGAGTGACATCTGCAATTGTCCAGTTCTCTAGAACCATTGCAGGAACAAGTATTTCTTGAAAGATCATTACTAAAGCCTCTACAGTCTCTTCAGTTACCTCTGTCAGAACCCTGGGATGTAGTCCATTTGGTCTAGGTGACTTCAGCCCTTTCAGCTTGCCAAGCATATTCTCCCTGGTAATAGCAACTACATTCATTTTGGCCTGCTAACACCCTTGAATTTCTGGCAAACTGCTGTCTTCCACAGTGAAGACTGACACAAAACACTTATTAAGTTCATCTGCCATTTCTTTGACCCCCATTACCTCCTCTTCAGTATCATTTTCCAGTGGTCCAGTAACCACTGTCACCTCTTCCACACTTTATACGGTATATCTGGAAAAACGTTTGATATTATTGGCTATTTTACCTTTATAATTCAACTTTTCTCTGCTCATGTTTATTTTAGTTGCCTTTTGTTGGTTTTTTAAAGGCATTCTAATCCTTGAACTTCCCACTATTTTTTGCTATGTTATATGCCCTCTCCTTTGCTTTTATGTTGTCTTTCACTTCCTTTGTCGCCATGGTTGCCCCACCTCCTTTTTAGAGTAATTCATCTTTGGGATGTGTTTATCCTGTGCCTTCCAAATTGCCCCCACGAACTCCAGCCATTGCTGTTCTGCTGTCATCCCTGCTAGTGTTCCCTTCCATTCAACTTTGGCCAGCTCCTCTCTCAAGCTTCTGTAATTCTCTTTACTCCATTGTAATACAGTTACATCTGACTTTACCTTCTCCCTCTCAAACTGCAGGTTGAATTCTATCATATTATGATGACTGACTCCTAAGAGTTCCTTTACCTTAAGCTCCCTAATCAAATCTGGTTCATTACACACACAATCCCAAACTACATTTTTCCTAATGAGCTCACCTTCCTGCATATTGAAGATAGTCATATAGTCATACAGTTATATCCCCCATGACTATTGTAACATTCCCGTATTACATGCCTTTTATTGTTCTCATTGAAATTAATATCCCACATCTTGGCTGTTGTTTTGGGGCCTGTATATAACTCCCTGTCAGGGTGTTTTTATCCTTACAGTTTCTTAACTCTACTCACAAGGATTCAACATTTTCTAGTCCTATGTCACTTCCTTCTAAGGATTTGATTTCAAAGATACAAAATACATTTATTATCAAAGTATTTGTACAGAGTGCAACTCTGAGATTCATTCTCCTGCAGGCCGCTACGAAACAAAAAAAAATGGATCTCGTTCAAAGAAAACAGCAAACTCCCTCAATGCGTGAAAAAACAACAAATTGTGCAAACGGCAAAAAGCGAGTGCACCACACTTAGAATATCAAACATCAAACCAGAAGTCTAGGAGTATTCAGTTTAGTTCAGTTCAGCGCCTCTTGCTGACTGCAGGCTGCAGAACCAGACTTCACCCAAGCATCCAGTCCTCACTATCCAGAACCTGCTAACACATTCAACATGAACCTTAAAGTCCCCCATTAAGTGTCCACAGCCACAAGCCTCAACGATCAATCCTTGCAACATGGAACTCAACACTCCTGCACTTTGCTCCAAAAGCACCTTGCGAGAAAGGGAGGAAGCAGATGGATGATGTTGAACACCTTCCTGCACTCTACTTGTCTTTATCAACTTCAGCCTTGCTCGACGCCTCAGTCAGAGAGAAGCAGTGGAGTCGATCATGGTCTCATGCCCCGCTTCCAGACGTCCAGGCTACATAATTCACACCCAACCTTCCCAAACACCTTAGGAGACAACAAAGTGGCAGATCACTCAAGCAGCCTAAAAAACATTGCATTTTTTATCAACAGAGCCACCCCACCCCTTCTGCCTGTCTATCTGTCCTTACATTGTATATGCTTGGATGTTAAGCTCCCAATTATGATTTTCTTTCAGCCATGATTCAGTGATGCCCACAACATCATACCTACCAATCTCTAACTGTGCTACAAGATTATCTACCATATTCCATTTACTGCATGCTTTCATATTTAACACCTTCAGCCCTGTGTTTGTCACTCTTTTCGATTTTGCCCCCATGTTACATTTCAACTCAATCCACTGACTCAATTTTGCCTTATCATCTACCTGTCCTTCCTCAGTCCCACTATACATTGCATCAACTTGTAAACCAATAGCTCCATCATTTGACTCCAATTCCCATCCCCCTTTCAACTTTAAATCCTTCCCAACAGCTTAGCAGTACTGGAATTTGATTTTATTAAACAGGAAGATTTGATTAGCTTTCTCCTGTTGCTGTATTTCTCTCCAAGCTGCCAGGTACTGTTTACTGAGCGGTCAAGAAAATATGGCAACAGTTTTCTTTATCACTTCCTCCCCTACATGGTAGTGCAAAGGAGCAGGTGCATTTTATGAAATTGCTTGATTTTAAGATAAATCTGAATTTGGGGTTTCCCCCTAGTATTAATTTTGTTACCATCTAAAATGTATTGCATAATTCAATGCATTTTATGGTTACCTCTCTAGGGTGCCCTTTTGCAGAGTTTTTAATGGCAGATGAATTTAAATTGGGGTTTGAGTGTGAATGTGGAAGAGGTTTATTGTGCCTTACAGTAGAGGGGCCTTACTCTTCTATTGAAAAATAGGCTGAATGCACAACTGAACTTTAGCTTGAAGCTTGAAAAAGTACTAACTTTTTCTATTTTTAATACCCAATTACTAGTCCCATTTTATTTAATTCTGATAAAATGTTTCTCAGGTCACCAGCTCACCTGTGTGCATGGATATGAATGGCCTCACCATCCCCACCGAGTTCTTGTCCAGGCATAATTCAGATGGACTCTTCACGTTTGTGGATCATCGATGCATCACTGTTATAGGGTACCAGCCGCAGGTTAGTACCTCTGATATAGTATTTGCAATCTTTGTCAAAGGCCTTCTCATAGACAAAGGATTTTCTCCATAGCTCTAACATCTGAAATTTATGCTGATTTCATTAACCCTTTATAGCACTGAAGTACAACATGAGCATAAGAGCAAAAATACTTACTGAAGGCAAATATATTTAATAAGCAGATCCACTTGGAAAAGATAGAGGCAGCTCTGGAGGCAAACATAGGAAGGTCTTAATCCAGAGAAAGTTGCAAATTGAGTGTGCATTTTGTGTTGATCTGGCATTTTTGTGGTGTGAATTGAAGGCTCAAAGGTGTAGGATGGTAGTGCCATGGCATGTACGGGCCAATTCAAGGCAGCAGGGCCCGGGTCAGAGAACAAACCGAAGTCTGGACAACTTAAGCACCAGCACAGATTAAAAGGGTGCGGTTGTCAAGGCGGGAGACGAGGGACGGGCCGGTTCAGCTCACTGCTTCACAAGGTTTATTCGTCTCTACACTGAACTGAGGCTGTGGCCTGCAACTAATGGGCTGCAGTGATGATGGGCTTTGTGGCTGTGGACGCGCTTACATAATCTTCAGTTCTGAATGTTAGTTGCTTACTTTTATTGTTTGCGTGATTTTTTGCTGCACTTTGGGTGTTTGCTGGTCTTTTTTTAATGGGTTGTATTGGGTTTCTTTGTTTTGTGGCTGCCTCTAAGGATACAGATCTCAAGGTCGTACATAGTATTCATACTTTGATAATACTTAGTTGATTGCTATTTTCATTTGGTTTTATATTATTCAGGATATTTTATGGCCCCACTGCATGACAATGTATGACACACGTAGCCAATCTCATAGGCAGTTTACAATGTCCAGCATTAAAGTCTCCCAGCAGCAGCTGGTGCTAGTATACTGTAGAACAGAATTATACCTGCATTTGTTCACAGAATTCTGTGACACAAATATATTAGTAAAACTAAGTAAAGTCTTAAAACTGAACCAAAGTCTAAAGAGAATAGTTGATCTTCATTGTACTGCTTCATCGTCAGAGTGAATGTCTTATTTAGTTCAGATTTCTTTCTCTGCCGGTGCCATTGCCAGTAAATTCATTTAATACACACAGCAAATTAACTAGAACAGATGAATAACTTAGTGTTAAGTTGTTGTTGTTGCAACGTATAGAAATTGCTGAATCACATGTCTAACAGGTGTGAGATTTCTGCTCCCCATCTGGACAAGTTTGAGGACTGCAGGGAGGATCCCTAGCATCATGACACAAGGAGCCATTCAATTAGGGTGAGAAAAAATAAATGTAGTAGTCATAGGGATGGCATATTTAGGGAATAAACATGGTCCTCTGTTACTAAAACAGAGCACTGAAGGCTGTGTTGCTTTCCTGGAGTTAGTTTAAGAATTGGTGAAGAACTTGGAATAGGGGGAAGAGGATAGTCCATGTAGGCACTAACTCCAGCAAGGAAGGAGGTTCTGATGAATGATTATAGGGAGCTCAGTGCAAATTTGAAAAGCAGAACCACAAGGGTGATAATCTCTGTATTATCCTGACCCACATGCTCAGGAAATGGTAAATCTAATGAGAGAGATGAAGGCATGGCTCAAAGATTGGTGTGGGAGAAATAGGTTCCAATTCTTGGGACTTTGGAAGGAGAGCTGTTCCATTGTGATGGATTTCACATGAACGATGCTGGGACAGAGCCCCATTAAACCACGCAACTAAGTTGTAGATATGATTTCACACTAACCAGGAGAGAGTGGAGGCCTCCAAGAATGACATTTTCAATAAATCAGAAGGAAATGAAGACAATGAGAAGGAACTGGCAGCCATAGAGTGATAGCCCACAGTAGAAGATGTAAATAAAAATATGTAAAACTGAATAAATCCCAGGTTGTAAACAATTGTTAAAAGAATGAAAACTTAATACAAACTCTGCAAATCTTAGCTTGAGATTTTGACTGTGTGTTCCCTTCCATAGATACTGCCTGACTTGCTGAGTACTTCCAGCAATTTGTGTATGTTGCTCAAGATTTCCGGCATCTACAGGATCTCTTGTGATTATCAAAGATTAATGTTCTTCGTTTGAGTGAAAGATGGATGTGTTGGTATCACAGATATGAATATGAAACATAGTTGCAGAGTGACCAGGACTCATTCCAGGTTATATACCATTTCCAAAAAATGGGCCAAGGTGGAGAGGAAATGGGCTGCAATTGTTAATTGAAGATTGTACTTGACCTATATAAAGACAGTAGATGCAGAATCAGTTTGGGATAAAATCATGAATAGCAGGGAAGGAATATACAGGGGTAAGAATCCATAGACCCCCTCCCAAGTGTTATCTCCTAATTGGTCAGAGAATAAATGGCTAAAAATCAAATGTGCATTTGAAAGGAACTACAATTATTATGGATCTTAATCTATGCTTTGATTGGATAAAACAAACCTACAAGGGTATCATAGAAAAAATTATGGTATGTATCAGGGATTGCTTTTTGGAGTAGTATATTGCAAAGCATACTGGGAAGCAGGCTATTTTAGATTTAGTCTAAAATGGACTGGACAAACAAAGTAAGAATCAGGTCATCAGGGAAACAATGGCAGATTTCAGCTTGTCTATAATGCTCACCAAGGGTTTATCCTAATCAGAAATATAGATTGCCTGAGAAAGGGGCACAATTTTTTTCTTAACAAAAGAGGTAAAAGGTCATGTTCTGTTGAAAAGTAGGGTACAAAAAGTGGTAGGGGGTAATAGTGAGCAGAGGACAGCTAAGTTTTTAGGAAGCAGCAGTGGAAGATTATAAATTTCATAAGAATGGAGATAATGAATTTTGAGGGAAAGCTTGCATGTAGCTTTAGAACAAACAGTGATGGCTCTATGGATATATAAATAGGAGGAAGACAGCTAAAGTAAAAGTAAGGCATCAAGAGAATGAGGATGATGAATGAATAATAGCAGACATAGAAGTAGCAGATTTGGTGAATATAAACGAGAAAATTTGCAGATGCTGGAAATCCAAACAATACAGAGGGTCTTGGCCCGAAAAGTCAACGGTTTACTCTTTTCCATTGATATTTTCTGGCCTGCTGAGTACCTCCAGAGATTTAGTGAATAATTTTGTTTGGTATCAAAGAACATAGAGCAGTGCAGCACAGAAGCAAATCTTTTGGTCAACAACATGATAGGCAACATTGCTAATATTCCTAAGGTATCAACAAGATGAGAAAATTTGCAAAAATCCCGATTGGAGAAATCCAGGGGGCTAAAAGCAGACAAGTTAATAGAACTTGATGGGTAATGTGAATGTATACATTGTGACATAAACAAAATGTGAGAGGAACACAGCAGGCCAGGCAGCATCTATGGAAAAGAGTATAGTTGATGTTTTGGGTGAGACCCTTCAGCAAGGAGGGTTGCTTGGATTTCCAGCATCTGCATATTTTTACTTGTCGTGAACTGGCCACACAGAACTGGAAGTTTGCATTAAAATCAATGGAAGGGAACTACCAATGACCAGCATTTGAAGAATTAATATATGGTTTATAATAAAGCCCGACAGTTTTGTGTTCTAATCATATCCAAAAGTAAAATTAAAGATAATATTGCCAAAAGGAGAAGGATGTTGGAATGGGGAAGTTTCAGAGTTCACCAGTCCCAAGAAGGTAGGTTGCTCCTTCTGTACATTTGATGATTCTAATATCCAGATAGTGCTCAAACATTTTAAATTCTGAAAATAATCTTCATCAAACTCATTAATAACCTGACACAAATCAATTTCTTGGTTTAACACAGATAGTTTTAACTAAAGTAAAGTGTGAATTTTGGAAGTAGTCCTTCACTCTAGCAACTGACAGTGAGTCTGCATTAATAGCTGACTATGCCAAGGGTTTCCCATATTTATTTTTGATGCAGAATATGGAGGCATTTTTTTTTTGTTCCAAATTTAAACATATTTGGAGCATGTTCAATAAATTTAGATCTGATGAAAGACTTTTGGCTTCCACTATATAGTGTGAAGAACCAGCTGGGCTTCCTGTTGGTTACACATATCTAACTATTTGACATATCCATCAAGTAGGTGCCAGCTTCTGTTGAGCTATTTAGTTATTGAAAATCTAATCAAAATCTTATTGTTTTAGTCTCTGAAAGCATTAATCATATATTGATTGATGATTAACTATGGCAATAGTGATGACTAATCCAAGACTTCCCATTCTTGTTACACTAGCTTGTATTATCCTGGTGTACTCTAGTTTCTGTGAGCTGGTAGTGTGTGATTACATCAGCTGTTCACTGTTTTTATGTGGGAACCCCCATCAGCTAAAGCTCCTCTACCTAATGTTATTGGAGTTTACACTTCTTGATGAAGTCTGAGATATAAAAAAAGAAAAATAAATCCTTGTGTTGGGCTTACATGGAAAGTGGGGAGGAAGGGGGCAATGAAACATTCAGGAAGAGAAGGGGATAGCAAAGTCATGTTCAGAAACATAGAAAGAAAAAGTACATCGAACACAATTAATTGTTCTCCTTGCCACAGGATTTCTAGTCATGTAAGTATTTTTGCCATTTCTGACCTGCTATAGTTAAAAGGAATCAGGAAAGAAGCCTAATTACAATACAACCATGTTGATAGAAATAATAAACTGTTCTTTT
The DNA here is from genome assembly GCF_030144855.1 of Hypanus sabinus. Lineage (NCBI taxonomy): Eukaryota > Metazoa > Chordata > Chondrichthyes > Myliobatiformes > Dasyatidae > Hypanus > Hypanus sabinus. The sequence goes on along the minus strand of NC_082733.1, from coordinate 9,743,355 downwards.
ACCTAAGTGTATTACTTTTTTGTTTCTTTTCAGGAGCTCCTGGGAAAAGATATTGTAGACTTTTGCCACCCTGAAGATCAAAGCCATGTGCGGGACAGTTTTCAGCAGGTATTTATAGCATGCAGTAGCATGTAAGGCAAAACTTCACGTGTAGCATATTAACCTGCAATTGGCTGAATGATTTCCAGTTACACTCTCTTCATGAAATTTCCACTTTCACCTTAAATCTCCAAAGAGGAATAGTCTTAGAATTAGTGTTACAATATACAATATACATTTACTGTTTTTCAAAAGTACAAGATTTAGCTGTGGCTAAAGTAGCTTATCTCAAAGCTAAGCACTGTCAATCAAAAATGAAAATGCTTAAGTGTGCACTGTGGGCAAAGACTTCTTGGAAACTAAACTGCATTCTACATAAGAACAATTTTACCCATTTAAAGATTACTTCCTGATCTACTTATATCACAGATTAATTTGGTATATATGAAGCCTTATTATTTCCCCAAATAAAAATTGAGGAATGTATTTGTACCTATTCTCAAACTATTGGGAAATTATAACATGATGAGAGAGTGAGCTAAAGAGGCTTGTTATTTGTTCTAGCATACAAAATATTATACTGCCATTTGTACTTTGCTCCCTCTGAGTCAGAAGTTCATTGTTCATGTCCCAATCTAAACTTCTAAACATATAACGCAAGCTGACACTTGAGTGCTTGAATAATTAATAATGGAGGATAAAACTCTTAAAAGAAAAGTATCAGGTTGTACTGGATCTGACCAACCTGATCCAGATCTAGAGGGGTGAGCTGTACCTGAGATGACTCCTGCAAGCTGGAGTAAGCCGTAATTGGAAGCCCTCAGGTCGTCTAATACTGAGATGGCTGCAGTGTATAACAGGTTTGCAGTGGGCAGTATTGTTACGTATCCCGTAACTGGATAACTTACCAGCAAAGATAGAGAGGTCTGTTGAAGTCTGTTGTCACTATTTTCAAACGTTTTATTCGTAAAGAGACACAAAAGTAGGGTTAATACATACATTCAGATAGTGCACATTGTCAACACTCAATCTAAAGCGCGGGTATATTAATAATCATCATTAAGAAGTGAGCTCTGCTGATGTCTAGGGGTTAATAGATTGTCTGTTGGGAATATAAAAGTCACTCAGAAGGCTGCCGGCCTCAGCCCGTTGGAAATCGCTGGGTTTCACATGGGGCGACCGAGAGAGAGAGATTGGGGGAGAAGAGAAAGAACTTGCCGAGTCTTGATGAATCTTCCGTGAAATCGGGGGAGCGTTGGTTTCCTCTCCCCGATGTTAGTTAAAAGCGGTTTTCTGTGATTCCAGCCACAAATTCCAATCCCGGAATCTAACGCACGTGGCTTCCTTCAGAATGGCATCCCGCTGCTGCGGGACCACTCTCTCGTGTCTTCTGGGTGCGTCTAAGGGGCTGTCCCCCTGAGACTCTCCTTTATACTTCCTCACGGGGTCGCAGGTGTCAATCAGGTTGGGATGATGCAATCTCTCTCTCAACCGGCCCACCTTGCCCGAGGGCTTTTCACGTGGTCTCCATGAGACAGTAGTTGCTGGCATCTTATTCTGTATCCCTGGTGGGATGTGCAATTTTTCACGTTTCTCTCTCTCTCACTTCCTGGGTCTACTGACCCCCCCCCCTCCCCAATGGGTGCTCTTGTGATTCTCACAAAAGAGGGGGCTGGGATCATAACAGTATATAAAGGTGTAATTCCACAAGGATGTGGCCTTTAATAGGTCTATCGATTATATATGCACATCTTTTGATCTTGTTTTTGAAAAATGGTTGCTGGTAATATTACATTTTAAAAAAATAGCAGTGTAAACTTCTCCAAAGAACTTTATTTATTATTTGCTATTTTAATAGCGGTTCAGTTACTGGTCATCTGACAATCACTCATTTTTACCCTGTCGGAAGGTCAGTGCCATCTTAACCCACTTCATCCTTTTATTATCCTTGATACCTAATGAAGTTCCCTTAAATAATGTGCTTACTGGTGTTTTCTGAATTTCACTTCCATGGACAAGGCTTTAAAATAATGAAAATTTTCCAGTACTGCATAGCTTGCTTGTGTTTATTGTCTCACTTCTGAATTAGAATTGCAGAAAATACAAGCTTTCATAGATAAGGAGATGCTTTTTCTGTTTGAAGGAAATAGTTATCTAGATTAGATACAATGATCAATGGATTTTTAATGAGGTGCATATTTTAAGTTTTTTTCCTACAACAACTCTACAACTTAGACAAAATCGAGTTACACCAAGGTTAGATTTAGCAATGATTTCTGTTTTTCAGCCATCAATTAATAGACAAAGGCAACAACATGATTCAGCAGTCATTTGTTATTTTCCAAATTTCTGACCCCTTGTACACACGGTAGCTCAAAAGTGTAGAGGGTACCTTTATTGCTCAGTCTCATTGGGGAGTATCCATATCTCTGAGCTAGAAGGCCATAGTTTATTGTCTACTCCAAAAATCTAAATACATAATAAAGGCTGACACATCAGTGCAGTAATTAGAAGGGCTGTGTTGGATACACCCCTCTCTCCCACCCCCGGGATATTTTCTTATTTTATTGTTTTACAACATTGCATCACAGTGGATTTAATTTGCTTTTTGACACTGATCAATAGAAAAAAGACTCTTTTGTGTCAAAGTGAAAACATCTCTAAAAATGATTTAAATTAATTACAAATATAAAACACAAGATAATTGATTGCATGTGCATCACCTCCTTTAATATGCCACACCAATTCATCACTGGTGCAGCCAATTGGTTTTTAGAAGTCATATAATTAGTTAAATAGAGATTTGTTTTTGGAAACCTGTGTGCAACCAAGATATTTCAATTGATTGTAGTAAACAAAACAATGTATCTGGAGGGTTCAACTGCTGGTGAGTCAGTATCCTGACAAAAACTATACCAAAAGGACAAAAGAGCACTCCAAGAAATTCCACGAAAAACACAAGTCAGGAGATAGATATAGGTGGCCCCTGTTTTCCGAACGTTCGCTTTACGATAGCTCGCTATTATGAAAGACCTACATTAGTACCTGTTTTCGCTAACCAAAGAAGATTTTTGCTTTTACGAAGAAAAGATGCCCACTATAAAGTGTGTTTGCCCCGAGAAAGACTACCATGACTGTGAAGCCTTGTGTGGGCAGTTGTGTGCACGTGTACGTGTGTATGCATGTACGTACATATCTGTGTATGTGCGTAGGCGTGTACAGGCAGATTTTTTTTTCTCCAAGTCGATTTTGGCTCGATGTCTTCCCGATTTTGATAAGTGAAACTACACCATACATACAATATTTCTACTTTATATAGGCTGTATACAGTCAGCCCTCCTTATCCGTGGATTCCGCATGCGCAGATTCAACCAGCCATGGATCGGGAAAACCCGGAAGTTATCTCTGCAGCACTTATTGTTTGAACATGTACAAACTTTTTTTTCTTGTCATTATTCACTAAACAATACAGTATAACAACTATTTACATAGCATTTACATTGTATTAGGTATTATAAGTAATCTAGAAATAACTTAAAAGTACAGGCAGTCCCCAGGTTATGAATGAGTTCCATTCCTGAGTCCATCTTTAAGTTGGATTTGAGGTCAGAACAGGTACATCCGGTATTATTTAGCGTCAGTTAGTCAAATGTTTTTCTTAGTATATAGTACATATTTTACCTTTCTATGCATATAAAACACTTAAGAAACATACGTATTTCAATAATTAAACCACTGCATTCTTAGTAATAATTGTAGCTTTTGTCGGGGCAGGACCTTTCACATGCTCCATTAAAATTGTTCCAATCGTTGACTGACTGTAGCCTAACACTTTTCCAATGACCGATGGTGCTTCACCTCTTTCCAATTGCTTTATTACTTCCACCTTATTTTCAATCGCGATCGTGATTATTTTCGTGAACAGAAACAGTGGATTCAGAGCTACGCCGAGTCCTAATGTCCACTGCTCTGAACATGTTAAATAAAGTCCGGGGTTCCACTGGGTCCTAAAGACCGCTGCACTGATTCAGGTTAAATAAGGGACTTGAGCATCTGTGATTTTTGGTATCCATGGGGAGTCTCGGAACCAATCCCCCATGGATAAGGAGGGCTGACTGTATTTATGATATCATTCTGCTTTTACTATATGTTAGTGTTATTTTAGGTTTTATGTGTTATTTGGTATGATTTGGTAGGGTATTTTTTGGGTCTGGGGATGCTCAAAAATTTTTCCCATATAAATTAATGGTAATTGCTTCTTTGCTTTACGACATTTCGGCTTATAAACGGTTTCATGGTAACGCTCTACCTTCAGATAGTGGGGGAAACCTGTACAAGTCACTGAATCTCCCTTGGAGTACAGTTAAGTCAATCATCAAGAAATGGGAAGAATATAGCACAGCTGTAAATCTGGCTAGAGCAGGCTGTCCTCAAAAGCTGAGTTACCCTGCAAGAAGAGGACTAGTGAGGGAGGCCACTAAGAGACCTATGGCAACTCTGGAGGAGTTACAGGCTTCAGTGGCTGAGATAGTTGAGGCTGTACATACATCTGTTACCTGGGTACTTCAACCTGGCTTTATGGGAGAGTGGCTAAGAGAAAGCCATTGTTGAAAAAAACCCATATGAAATCTTGGCTGGAATTTGCCAGAAGGCATGTGGGACACTCCAAAGTCAGCTGGAAGAAAATTCTATGGTCTATTGAAACCAAAATTGAACTTTTTGGCCATCAGACTAAATGCTATGTTTGGCATAAGCCAAACACCGCACATCATCAAAATCACACCATCCCTTTGGTGAAGTATGGTGGTGACCACATCCTGCTGTGGTGTTGCTTCACTGCAGCAGGCCCTGGAAGGCTTGTGAAGGTAGAGGGTAAAATTAATGCAGCAAAATACAAGGAAATCCTGGAGTAAAACCTGATGCAGACTGCAAGAGAATTATGTCTTGGGAGAAAAGTTGTTTTCCACCAAGACAGTGACTCAAAGTATGAAGCCAAAGCTGTACAGGAATGGCTTAAAACCACCAATTTAATGTCCTAGAGTGGTCAAGTCAGAGTCCAGACATTAATCCAATTGAGAACTGATGGCTGAACTTGAAAAGAGCTATTCACTTATGATCCCCATGCAATCTGACAGAGCTTGAGCAGTTTTGTAAAGAAGAATGGAGAAAGATTGCAGTGTCCAGATGTGCAAAACTGATAGAGACCTATTCACACAAACTCAAGACTGTAATTGCTGCCAAAGGTGCATCTACTAAATACTGACTTGAAGGGGGTGAATACTTATGCAATCAATTATTTTGTGTTTTAGATTTGTTATTAATTTAGATCACTTTGTAGAAATCTCTTTTCACTTTGACACGAAAGAGTCTTTTTCTATTGATCAGTGTCAAAAAAGCCAAATTTAATTTCCTGTGATTCAATGGTGTAAAACAATAAAACATGAAAACTTCCATGGGGGGGGGGGGGTGAATACTTTTTATAGGCACTCTTAAGTCCTTAAACAGGCTTGGTTGGATTTTACTGGACCTGATCCAGATGCAGAGGGTTGACCTTTTGCACCTGAAATTCTTCCTGTGAGCTGGAGCAGGTTGTATGTGAAGATGAGCCCTCAGGTACTCTACCAAAGTCGTAATTGCAGTGGGCAATATATATAAGTGTATTATAATAGGAGGGTGCCTTTAATTGTTCTCCTAATAATTAGATACATTTAAGCCTATCTGAAATACTTCCAAATAAAGTAAAAATGTAAACATTATTGAAGTCAAAAATAAATTTAAAATACATAATAATAGGAATTGATTAATGAAATCAAGTAAAATTAACAAGTTCCAAATCTCCATGAGTCATGCTACTTATACCTGTTTCTGAAGTAAGGCTGAGGGGTTTCAACAAAGCTTCTCTGGTGTCTTAGCTCAGTATGTTAGTACTATGCCACTGGATTCATTGGTGAGCTCAGCAACAACGTAGATCAAGTGTGGTATCCCATATATCTCTGATTTAACCTGGTTCAGTGGTCAGATACTGAAGTCAAATTGGCCAGCAAGGACTTTCTTGCATAGGTGAACAACTCTTACTGGTCCTCTGGTTATTATCTCAATGCTATCTGCACTTTATTATTGAGCATGTACCTCTTTCAATTTAACCAAGATGCACCACTCTCATTAAAAGCACCATGCTTAGCGTTGAAGACAACGTTGTTTTCACTGGCATTACAGAAAATACAAAGTTTATTTGAACCTCTCAAAGAACATACCATAACTAGTCTGTGCCGAACAATTAATCTGACTAGTCCTATTGATTTGCACCTGGACATAGCCCCCGCCCCCCCCCCCCCCCCATACACCTTCTATCCAGGTACCTATGCAAATTTCTCTTAAACATTGAAACCAAACCCACATCCAGCACTTCAGCCAACAGCTCATTCCACACTGTCACCACTCCCCTCATGTGCCCTTAAATATTTCACCTTTCACCCTTAACTCATGACCTCTAGTTCTAGTCTCATCCAATCTCAATGGGAAAAGTTTGCTTACATTTACCTTATTTATACCCCTCATAATTTTGTATATTTTATCAAATCACCTCTCATTCATCTATGCTGTAGGGAATGAAGTCCTAACCTAGCCAACATTTCCCTACAGGTTAGGTCCTCAAGTCCTCAGGCAGCATTCTTGTAAATTTTCTCTGCACTCTTTCAAACTTCTTTACATTTTTCCTGTAGGTAGATGACCAGAACTCCACACAAAACTCCAAATTAGGTCTCAAAACATCTTATACAACTTCAACATAACATCCCAACTCCTGTACTCAGTACTTTGATTTTTGAAGGCCAATGTGCCAAAAACTCTCTTTATGACCCTATCTATCTGTGACACCACTTTCAAGGAATTATGGACCTGTATTCACAGATTCTTTTGTTCTATTGCACTCCTCAGTGCCCTACCAATCACCATGTAGCTCTTGCCCTGATTTGTCCTCTCAAAGTGCAACACTTTACACTTAAAGTGCATTAAATTCCTTCTGCTATTTTTAGCTTATTCCAGACAGACCAACAGACAGACAGACATACTTTATTGATCCCGAGGGAAATTGGGTTTCGTTACAGCTGCACCAACCAAGAATAGTGAAGAAATACAGCAATCTAAAACCATAAATAATTAAATAATAATAAGTTAACCATGCCAAGAGGAAATAAAGTCCAGGACCAGCCTATTGGCTCAGGGTGTCTGACACTCCGAGGGAGGAGTTGTAAAGTTTGATGGCCACGGGTAGAAATGATTTCCTATGACGCTCAGTGTTGCATCTCAGTGGAATGAGTCTCTGGCTGAATGTACACCTGTGCCTAACCAGTACATTATGGAGTGGATGGGAGTCATTGTCCAAGATGGCATGCAACTTGGACAGCATCCTCGTTTCAGACACCACCATCAGAGAGTCCAGTTCCACCCCCACAATATCACTGGCCTTATGAATGAGTTTGTTGATTCTCTTGGTGGCTGCTACCCTCAGCCTGCTGCCCCAGCACACAACAGCAAACATGATAGCACTAACCACCACAGACTCGTAGAACATCCTCAGCATCGTCCGGCAGATGTTAAAGGACCTCGGTCTCCTCAGGAAATAGAGACGGCTCTGACCCTTCTTGTAGACAGCCTCAGTGTTCTTTGACCAGTCCAGTTTATCGTCCATTCGTATCCCCAGGTATTTGTAATCTTCCACTATGTCCACACTGACCCCTTGGATGGAAATGGGTCTCCGGTACCTTATCCCTCCTCAGGTCCACCACCAGCTCCTTAGTCTTTTTCACATTAAGCTGCAGATGATTCCCTGTGGCACACCAGTAGTTATAGGCCTCCAGTCAGAGATGCAACCACCTGCTTCCACTCTCTGGCTTCTTCTCTAAAGCCAATATCTAATGCAGATAACTAGCTCATCCTGAATGTCAAGCAACTGAATCTTCTTGACCAACATCTGATGCGGGACGTTGTCAATGACCTTGTTAAAGTCCTTGTAGACAACATCCATTACCTTCCCTTCATCAACTTACCTGGTAACTTCCTTGAAAAACTCTATAAGATTGGTTAGATATGACCTACCATGCATTGGTCTATAACATCAGGGCTTATTCTTTGAGCTTTTTTTAAACAACAGAACAAGATTAACTATCCTCCAATCCTCTGGCACCTTACTAGTTGCTAAGGACATTTTAAACATCTCTGCTAGGGACCCTGCAATTTCTGCACTAGCTTCCCACAAGGTCCGAGGGGACACCTTGTCAGGACCTGGCAATTTATCCACCCTAATTGGCCTCAAGATGGCAAACAGCTCCTCTTCTGTCATTTGTATGCAGTCTATGACCTCACTGCTGTTTTACCTCATTTCTGTAGACTCTGTGTCTGTCTCTCGAGTAAATACAGATGCAAAAAATCCATTTAAGATCTCCCCCCCCCCCATCATAGATCCATCTAGAGCTCCATCATAGATAACCACTCTGATCTTCAATACCAATTTTGCACTTGCAATCCTTTTGCTCTTAATATAATATAACCATATAACAATCACAGCACGGAAACAGGCCATCTCGGCCCTCCTAGTCCGTGCCGAACTCTTAATCTCACCTAGTCCCACCTACCCGCACTCAGCCCAATCTGTAGAACTCCTTGGGTTCTCCTTCACCTTGTCAGCTAGAGCAACCTCATGCCTTCTTTAAGCCTTCCTGATTTTCCTCTCAAGTGTTACCTTACATTTCCGTATTCTCATGTTCTCATTTGTTCCTTCCTGCCTTTAGCTGCTATGCATTTCCTTCTTCTTAACCAGGGCCTCAATGTCTCTTGAAAACAAGATTCCCTAAACCTTTTCCTTGCCTTTTATTCTGACAGGAACACACAAACTCTGTCTCAAAATTACACTTTTGAAGGCCTCCTATTTACCAAATACACCTTTGCCAGAAAACAACCTATCCCAATCCACACTTGCCAGGTCTTATCTGATACTTTGAAACTAATGGTGGTATGATCACTGGATGCAGAGTGTTTCAGTACACAAACTTCTGTTACCTGCACTGTCTCATTCCCTTTTAGGAAATCTAGTATCGTACTTTCTCTAATTGGCACCTCTGTGTATTGATTAAGGAAATTTGCCTGAACACTTTTGACAAACTCTATCCCATCTAGCCTTTTTACAGTACAGGAGTCCCAATCAATATGTAGAACGTTAAAATCACCTGCTTTCACAACCTTTTATTTCTTGCTGCAAACTATATACAATTTTTCTCTTCTAAATCCTGCTGACTATTGGGTGGTCTGTAATATAATCCTATTAACATGATCATCCCTTTCTTATTCCTTAGTTCCACCTATGTAGCCTTAGTAGAGCTCTCATAATACATGCTTTTGTCTTGCATTCATAAACTAATTTCTAACCTCACCTAAACCGTTGACATTATCAGAGATTTGATGACATGAAAAGAGATAGAGAGGAATTTAAAATGAATTGACATCTGGATTTGAACCTAGAAGCATCATCTGCACTTTTATTTTCCTAGAAGAGATAAAGATATGAACTGCAGTGGGAAACATGGATTTAGATGTGCAAACTCAAGCCAACAACAACAACATGAGACCAGTATCACCAGTTTTATCTGCGGTACAATTGGAAGCCCTTGATCTGGGTTTTCATAGTCGTGTCCTTGTGACCCTGTGAAAGGGTGCGGTGTATATTTCTATTCATTCAAGGGTGTTGGTCAAGGGAAGTTTTTTCAAGCATTTAATCACAAATTTCAAAACCAAAAGAAACTATGTTTTGTAATCAATCTGGGAACCAGAAACTTTTAATTGAGAGAGATAAGACAATTGAAGCTGCAGTTTCCTCCCTAAAGGGCATAGTTTGGGGGAGTTGCCTCAGTTTGTTCAATCTTCACTTTCAAATCCCATGCAGTTCCACTTCTGCTTTCTTTGGCTCAATGTCAAAACACTTGACATTTGTTCAACTCACTATCCTACTTGCATTTCCTTACTCTCTCCTACCATTCTGAAAGTCCTTTACCTGTTCAACTGTTAGTTCCCAGTCTGAGAATTGCATGATCTTAAACATATATTTCAATTCCCCCCATCCCCTCTCAACCCTCTTAAGTGTACATGAGGATGACTGATAAGTAGCAAGTTACATTTGCATCACAGAAGTGCCAGGCAATGATCATCCTCAGCAAGAGAGAATCTAATGACTGATGGTTAGCGGCATTGCTATTGACAAATGCCCAATGTCCTTGGGACCATGTTGACCAGAAGCTCAGATAGACTAGTCACATAAGTAGTGTGGCCATAAAAATTGATCAGACTTGTGTGTCCTTTGTCTAGTGACTTAATTTTTTGACAAGTCAAAGCACTTGAATCATTTTGCAAGGCAGAAGTCAGGAACATGATGGTATGCCCACCACTTGCATAGATGACTGCAGCATCAATATCTCTTAAGCTCAACACTATCGAAGATAAAGCAGCCAGTTGGCTTGGTACCTTTTAATGTCCCTAAATCTTTGTTTCCTTCTTCATCACCAGCATTCCATGACTGCACTACGATCCCATTACAATTAGTTACTAAGACTACTTAGCCAGCACCTCCAGAATTTGTGACTTCTACAAGTAAGAAGGACATGGGCAGCAGAAACGTAGCAGTATCTCTGCCTGCAAGGTCCACTCCAAGTCACACAAAATTCTGACTTGGAAATACATCATTAGTCTTTCATCACTGATGCATTTAAATCCCAGCTTTCATTTTGTAGCTCCTTAAGTGTACTGTATGGGAATACCTTTCCCACGTTACTGCAACAGTTCAAGGAGGTAGTTGGGCACCACCTCTCAAGGGTAAAAGAGCAATACTAACAGAGTTTAATAGGTAGAAACAGGGATGATGTTTCCCCCAGGTTACGGGGTCATTAGTCAAAACATAAAGGGTCAGGTATTCAAGACAGATGTGAAGAAATTTCTTCACCCAGAGGATGGGGAATCTTTGGAACTCTCTTTCCAAGAGGCTTGTGGATGTTCAGTTACTAATTGCTTTTAGAACACCGATTGATAGTTTTTGGATCTTAAGGAGTTCATGAGGTTATGTATGGTGAGGACAGGAAAGTGATACTAAGATCAAAGTTCAGTGTGATTTTGTTGAGTTGCGGAGAAGGCACAAAGGACTGGATGATCTCTTCTGGTTTTGTCCTTGTGTTATTAAGGAAAAGTGGAAGGGCATCCTTACAAATTAAATGAGTACTTTCAATTTATTAGTGTTTTGTAGTGACCTGTTGAGTGAGAATAATTAATTTTAATGGCTGTGCTAGACTAAAGGCTTTGTGAATCTCACTGTGAGCTGCGGCCAGTTCTGCTCAATGATGGTTTATATTAAGGAGTTCCTAAATGCATGTTCATTTAGTGGTCATGCTTGGTCAATTAGTCATAATGATAATTCTTAGCTGATAGGAAATTTGCTACAAAAAAATGTACGTTTTCATAGCCAACATTTAGTTGTTTTGATTATTCTTTTTGTACTTAAAATGCTTTTCTTCTTACTGAATATAATCTTCATTAATATACTTGCTATTGAATTTTTTGTTTATATTCAGTGGAATTAGGGTTAATGTACCTTGGCCAACTGCTGACTAACTAAAATGGAAAAAAAACAGGAAATGATGGTCAGGCAGCATCTTTGAACAGAGAACTAGAGTTAATGTTCTAGATTTCCAGTGTTAGCAGATTTTTACTTTATGTTACAATCCACAATCCATGGGTCTGAGTATTCTGTGCCCATGAAGAAGGGCCAAACCCTCCCCCGCACCCCCACCCCCACAACAGAGGAGTGGGAACTCTGTCTGGCTGCAGTGGAAAATCCTAGCCAGAGTCAATCCACTTAAAACTGTAGGGTCTAATAACATTCCAACGTGACGTGTCAGGTACTTAGAGACTGTGGAGCCCAGTTATCAGGGTTCTTCAACATCTCTCTGAAATGGTCCTCTGTCCCCACAAGCTTCAAGGCCAACACCATCATCCTGGTGTCCAAAAAGGCAATGGTAATCTGCCTCAACGTATAATGAGGATGACAGTAACCTGCCTTAGCAACTACTGTCCAGTAGCACTGACTTCAACAATAATGAAGTGCTTTGAGAGACTGATCATGGTTCGCATTAAATCCCATCTATTTATTTACCTAGAAATACTCAGTGGAACAGACCTTCTGGACCCAATGAGCTGTGCCACCCAGCAATCCACCCTTAACCCTAGTCTAATCACAGGTTAATTAACCTACTAAACAGTACGTTTTTGGACTGTGTAAGGAAACTGGAGCATCCAGAGGAAATTCACACACTCACAGGAAGAACGCACACCGGCCTGAGTGCTAATAGCATCATGCTAGCTACGACCACACTGGCTTCCTACTACAAAGGACATTTTCCAGTTTGCTTATCACTCAAATCAGTCTACTGATGATGCCATAGTCTCTGCAGTTCATTCAGTACTGGAAAATGGTGCCTCTTACACCAGGATGCTATTTATCTAATTCAGCTCACTATTTGATATGATCATCCCTCAGAGGGTGGTAGGGAAAATGGGTCTCTCTGTAACTAGATCTTAGACTTATTGACAGAAAGACCAAAGTCAGTTCATATTCACAACAACATCTCTAGCCCCAGCACACTGAGCACCAGTACCCCCCCAGGGCTGCATGCTCAGCACTTCTGCTGATGCATGACTGTAGTGCAAGATCCAGTTTAAATTGAATCATTAAGTTCACTGATGACACAACAATCGTTGGCTTTATCCATGGCAATGAGATGGTAAATGGTTCCTCCATGGAGAGAGTTAAGAGCACCAAATTCAGACTTTATTACCTAGTCCGGGACCGGACCAGATGTACCCCAGGCTACTGTGGGGGGTGAGGGAGGAGATTGCTGAGCCTCTGGCACTGATTTTTGCATCATCAATGGGGACAGGAGAGGTTCTTGAGAATTGTAGGATTGTGGATGTTGTTCCATTGTTTAAGAAAGGAAGTAGAAATAGCCCAGGAAGTTATAGACTACTGAGTCTTACTTCAGTGGTTGCTAAGTTGATGGAGAAGATCCTGAGAGGCAAGATTTATGAACATTTGGCGAGGCATAATATGATTAGGAATAGTCAGTATGGCTTTGTGAAAGGCAGGTTGTGCCTTACAAGTCTGATTGAATTTTTTGAGGATGTGACTAAACACATTGATGAAGGTAGAGTAGTAGATGTAGTGATATGGATTTCAGCAAGACATTTGACAAGGTACCCCATGCAAGGCTTATGGAGAAAGTAAAGAGGCATGGAATCCAAGGGGACATTGCTTTGTGGATCCAGAACTGGCTTGCCAACAGAAAGCAAAAGAGTGGTTGTAGACAGGACATATTCTGGAGGTTGGTCACCAGTGGTGTGGCTCAGGGATCTGTTCTGGGACCCTTACTCTTCGTGGTTTTTTATAAATGACCTGGATGAGGAAGTGAAGGGATGGGTTAGTAAGTTTGCTGATGACACAAAGGTTGGAGGTGTTGTGGATAGTGTGGAGGGCTGTCAGAGGTTACAACGGGACATAGAAACATAGAAAACCTACAGGCCCTTTGGCCCACAAAGTTTTGCCATACATGTCCCTACCTTAGAACTTACTAGCTTTACCTATAGCCCTCTATTTTACTAAGCTCCAAGTTCCTATCTAAAAGTCTTTTAAAAGACCCTATCGTATCCAAGTCGAGTCAAGTGGCTTTTTAATTGTCATTTCAACCATAACTGCTGGTACAGTACACAGTAAAAACAAGAAAGTTTTTCAGGACCGTGGTGCTACATGAAACAGTACAAAAACTACACTGAACTATGTGAAAACAGCACAGAAAAAACTACGCTAGACTACAGACCTACCCAGGACTGCATAAAGTGCACAAAACAGTACAGGCATTACAATAAATAATAAACAAGACAATTAGCACAATAGAGGGCAGTTAGTTGGTGTCAGTCCAGGCTCTGGGTATTGAGGAGTCTGATGGCTTTGGGGAAGAAACTGTTACATAGTCTGGTCGTGAGAGCCCGAATGATTCAGTGCCTTTTCCCAGATGGCAGGAGGGAGAAGAGTTTGTATGAGGGGTGCGTGGGGTCCTCCATAATGCTGTTCGCTTTATGGATGCAGCGTGTAGTGTAAATGTCTGTAATGGCAGGAAGAGAGACCCCGATGATCTTCGCAGCTGACCTCACTAACTGCTGCAGGGTCTTGTGATCCAAGATGGTGCAATTTCTGAACCAGGCAGTGATGCAGCTGCTCAGGATGCTCTCAATACATCCTCTGTAGAATGTGATGAGGATGGGGAGTGGAAGATGGACTTTCCTCAGCCTTCGCAGAAAGTAAAGATGCTGCTGGGCTTTCTTTGCTATGGAGCTGGTGTTGAGGGACCAGGTGAGATTCTCCACCAGGTGAACACCAAGAAATTTGGTGCTCTTTACAATTTCTACCGAGGAGCCATTGATGTTCAGTGGGGAGTGGTCGCTCCGTGCCTCCTGAAGTCAACAATAATCTGTTTTGTTTTGTTCACATTCAGAGACAGGTTTTTGTCTCTGCACCAGTCTGTTAGCTGCTGCACCTCCTGCCTGTATGCTGACTCATCGTTCTTGCTGATGAGACCCACCACGGCTGTGTCATCGACGAACTTGTTGATGTGGTTCGAGCTGTGTGTTGCAGCACAGTCATGGGTCAGCAGAATGAACAGCAGTGGACTGAGCACACAGCCCTGGGGGTGGGGGGGGGGGGGGTCCCGGACTCAGGGTGATGGTGTTGGAGATGCTACCTCCGATCCGGACTGACTGAGGTCTCCCAGTTAGGAAGTCTAGGATCCAGTTGCAGAGGGAGGTGTTCAGGCCCAGTAGGCTCAGCTTTCCAGTCAGTTTCCGAGGGATGATTGTGTTGAATGCTGAACTGAAGTCTGTGAACAGCATTCAAACGTATGTGTCTTTTTTGTCCAGGTGGGCTAGGGCCAGGTGGAGGGTGGTGGCAATGGCGTCATCTGTTGGGTGGTTGGGACAGTACGCAAACTGCAGTGAGGAGGGCAGCCCTCCACCACCGTGCCGGCAGCCCTTTCCACGCACTCACCACTCTCTGAGTGAAAAACCTACCCCTGACATCTCTTCTGTACCTGCTCTCCAGCACCTTAAACCTGTGTCCTCTTGTGGCAACCATTTCAGCCCTGGGAATCCACATGATCAATGCCTGTCATCATCCTATATGTCTCCATCAGCTCACCTTTCATCCTCCGTCACTCCAAGGTGAGAAAAGGCCAAGTTCACTCAACCTATTCTCATAAGGCATGGTCCCCAAACCAGGCAACATCCTTGTAAATCTCCTCTGTACCGTTTCTATGGCTTCCACATCCTTCCTGTAGTGAGGTGACCAGAACTGAGCACAGTACTCTCAAGTGAGGTCTGTCCAGGGGTGGGGTCTGTCTATATAGCTGCAACGTTACCTCTTGGCTCCTAAATTCAATTCCACGATTGATGAAGGCCAATATACCGTATGCCTTCTTAACCACAGAGTCAACCTGCACAGCTGCTTTGAGCGTCCTATGGACTCGGACTCCAAGATCCCTCTGATACTCCACACTGCCAAGAGTCTTACGATATTCTGCCATCATATTTGACCTTCCAGAATGAACCACTTCACACTTCTCTGGGTTGAACTCCATCTGCCACTTCTCAGCCCAGTTTTGCATCCTATCAATGACCCGTTGTAACCTCTGACAGTCCTCCACACTATCCACAATACTTCCAACCTTTGGGTCATCAGCAAACTTACTAACCCATTCCTCCACTTCCTCATCCAGGTCATTTATGAAAATCACGAAGAGTAAGGGTCCTTGAACAGATCCCTGAGGCACACCACTGGTGACTGACCTCCATGCAGAATATTACCCATCCACAACCGCTCTTTGCCTTCTGTGGGCAAGCCAGCTCTGGATCCTCGAAGCAATGTCCCCTTGGATCCCATCCTCCTTACTTTCTCAATAAGCCTTGCATGCAGTACCTTATCAAATGCCTTGCTGAAATCCATATACACTACATCTACTGCTTTTCCTTCATCAGTATGTTTAGTCACATCCTCAAAAATTTCAATCAGGCTTGTAAGGCACAACCTGCCCTTGACAAAGCCATGCTGACTACTCCTAATCAATAGACAATAGACAATAGGTGCAGAAGTAGACCATTCGGCCCCTCGAGTCTGCGCCACCATTCTGAGATCATGGCTGATCATTCACTGTCAATACCCAGTCCCTGCCTTGTCCCCATATCCCTTGATTCCCCTATCCATCAGATATCTATCTAGCTCCTTCTTGAAAGCATCCAGAGAATTGGCCTCCACCGTCTTCCGAGGCAGTGCATTCCACACCTCCACAACTCTCTGGGAGAAGAAGTTTTTCCTCAACTCTGTTTTAAATAACTGACCTCTTATTCTCAATCCATGCCCTCTGGTACTGGACTCTCCCAACATCTGGAACATATTTCCTGCCTCAATCCTATCAAATCCTTTAATTGTCTTAAACGTTTCAATCAGATCCCTTCTCAATCTCCTCAATTCCAGTGTGTACAAGCCCAATCTCTCCAATTTCTCTGCCATCCCAGGAATCAAGACAGCCAAGACAGCCCTGCCATCCCAGGAATCAAGCTAATGAATCTACGCTGCACTTCCTCAATTGCCAGAATGTCCTTCCTTAAACCTGGAGACCAAAACTGTACACAATATTCCAGGTGTGGTCTCACCAGGGCCCTGTACAAATGCAAAAGGACATCCTTGCTCTTGTACTCAATTCCCCCTTGTAATAAAGGCCAACATTCCATTTGCCCTCTTCACTGCCTGTTGCACTTGCTCATTCACCTTCATTGACTGATGAACTAGGACTCCTAGGTCTCTTTGCATTTCTCCCTTACATAACTCTACACCGTTCAGACAATACTCTGCCCTCTTGTTCCTGCTTCCAAAGTGGATAACTTCACATTTATTCGCATTGAATGACATCTGCCAAGTATCTGCCCACTCACCCAGCCTATCCAAGTCTCCCTGTATTCTCCTAACGTCCTCTTCGCATGTCACACTGCCACCCAGTTTAGTATCGTCAGCAAACTTGCTGATATAGTTTTCAATGCCCTCATCTAAATCGTTGACATAAATCGTAAAGAGCTGTGGTCCCAATACAGAGCCCTGTGGTACCCCACTAGTCTCCTCCAGCCAGTCCGAGAAACACCCATTTACTGCTACCCTTTGCTTTCTATCTGTCAACCGGTTTTCTATCCATGTTGAAACCCTGCCCCCAATGCCATGAGCTCTGATTTTACTCACCAATCTCCTATGTGGCACCTTATCGAAAGCCTTCTGAAAATCTAGGTACACTACATCCACTGGTTTACCCTCGTCTAACATCCTTGTTACATCCTCAAAAAACTCCAACAGATTAGTCAAGCATGATTTGCCCTTGGTAAATCCATGCTGGCTCGGCCTAATCCTATTACTGCCATCAAGATATGCCACTATTTCGTCCTTAATAATGGACTCAAGCATCTTCCCCACGACTGACGTTAGGCTAACAGGGTGATAGTTCTTCGTTTTCTCCTTCCCTCCCTTCTTGAAAAGTGGGATAACATTAGCCACTCTCCAATCTTCAGGAACTGATCCTGAATCTAAGGAACATTGGAAAATGATTACCAATGCATCCGCAATTTCCTGAGCCACCTCTTTTAGAACCCTCGGATGCAGACCATCTGGACCCGGGGATTTATTAGCCTTCAGTCCAGCAGTCTACTCATCACAGTTTCTTTCCTAATGTCAATCTGTTTCAATTCCTCTGATATCTTATGACCCTGGCCTATCCATACATCTGGGAGATTGCTTGTGTCCTTCCTGGTGAAGACAGATCTAAAGTACGCATTAAATTCTGTTGCCATTTCCCTGTTTCCCATAACAATTTCTCCCAATTCATTCTTCAAGGGGCCAACATTGTTCTTAACTATCATATTATACCTCTCCAAATGTTCATAAATCCTGCCTCTCAGGATCTTCTCCTTCAACTTACCAACCACTGAGGTAAGACTCAGTAGTCTATAATTTCCTGGGCTATCTCTACTCTCTATTTTGAATAAAGGAACAACATCTGCAACCCTCCAATCCTCCAGAACCTCTCCCGTCCCCATTGATGATGAAAAGATCATCACCAGAGGCTCAGCAATCTCCTCCCTCGCGTCCATACGGTAGTCTGGGGTGCATCTCATCCGGTTCCAGTGACTTAACCAACTTGATGCTTTCCAAAACCTCCAGCACATCCTCTTCCTTAATATCTACATGCTCAAGCTTTTCAGTCTGCTGAAAGTCATCACTATAATCACGAAAATCCTTTTCCATAGTGAATACCGAAGTAAAGTATTCATTAAATATCTCTGCTATTTCCTCCAGTTCCATACACATTTTCCCACTGTCACACTTGATAGGTCCTATTCTTGCACGTCTTATCCTCCTGTTATTCACATACTTGTAGAATGCCTTGGGGTTTTCCTTAATCCTGCCCACCAAGGCCTTCTCATGGCCCCTTCTGGCTCTCCTAATTTCCTTCTTAAGCTCCTTCCTATTAGCCTTATAATCTTCTAGATCTCTAACATTACCTAGCTCTCCGAACCTTTTATAAGCGTTTCTTTTCTTCTTGACTAGATTTATTACAGTCTTTGTACACCACGGTTCCTGTACCCTACCATAACTTCTCTGTCTCATTAGAACATATCTGTACAGAACTCCACACAAATATCCCCTGAATATTTGCCACATTTCTTCCATACTTTCCCTGAGAACATCTGCTTCCAATTTAAGCCTCCAGTTTCCTGCCTGATAGCCTCCTAATTTCCCTTACTCCAATTAAACGCTTTTCTAACTTGTCTGTTCCTATCCCTCCAATGCTATTGTAAAGGAGATGGAATTATGATCACTATCTCCAAGATGCTCTTCCACTGAGAGATCTGACACCTGACCTGGTTCATTTCCCAATACCAAATCAAGTACAACCTCTCCTCTTGTAGGCTTATCTACATACTGTGTCAAGAAACCTTCCTGAACACACCTAACAAACTCCTCCCCATCTAAACCCCATGATCTAGGGATATGCCAGTCGATAATTGGGAAATTAAAATCTCCCATCACAGCAACTCTGTTATTATTACACCTTTCCAGGATCTGTTTCCCTATCTGCTCCTCGATATCCCTGTTACTACTGGGCGGCCTATAAAAAACAGCCAGTAAAGTTATTGACCCCTTCCTGTTCCTAACCTCCACCCACAGAGACTCCATAGACAATCCCTCCATGGTGTCTATCTCTTCTGTAGCCTTGACACTATTTCTGATCAACAGTGCCATGCTCCCACCTCTTTTGCTTCCCTCCCTATCCTTCCTGAAACATCTAAAACCCAGCACTTGAAGTAACCATTCCTATCCCTGAGCCATCCAAGTCTCTGTAATGGACACCACACCATATCTCCAAGTACCGATCCACACTCTAAGCTCATCTGCTTTGTTCACAACACTCGTTGCGTTAAAATAGATGCATCTCAAACCTTTGGTCTGAGCGTGTCCCTTCTCTATCACCTGCCTATCCTCCCTCTTGCACTGAATACAAGCTTTCTCTATTTGTGAGCCAGCCTCCTTTTCCCCAGTCTCTTCAGTTCAGTTCCCACCCCGCAACAATTCTAGTTTAAACTCTTCCCAGTAGCCTTAGCAAACCTCCCTGCCAGGATATTGGTCCCCCTGGGATTCAAGTGCAACCCGTCCTTTTCATACAGGTCACACCCGCCCCAAAAGTGGTCCCAATGATCCGGAAATCTGAATCCCTGTCCAATCCCTCAGCCACACATTTATCCTCCACCTCTTCCTATTCCTATTCTCACTGTCGCGTGGCACAAGCAGATTTCCTGAGATTACTACCTTTGCAGTCCTGCTTCTCAACTTCCTTCCTAACTCCCTGTAGTCCTTTTTCAGGACCTCTTCCCTATTCCTACCTATGTCATTGCTACCAATATGTACCATAACCTCTGGCTTTTCTCCCTCCCACCGCAGGATATCTTGGATGCGATCCAAAACATCCTGGCACCTGGGAGGCAAACTACCATCCAAGTTTCTTTCCTGCATCCACAGAATTGCCTGTCTGACCCCCTAGCTATCCTCTAACTAGTGTTAGAGTCCCCTAACACTACTGCCTTTCTCTTCCTTTCCCTACCCTTCTGAGCCAGTGTCAGACTCTGTGCCAGAGGCACGGCCATTGCCACTTCCCCCAGGTAGGTTGTCCCCCGCAACAGTACTCAAACAGGAGTACTCATTGTCAAGGGGTACTCTCTAGTACCTGACTCTTCCCCTTCCCCCTCCTGACTGTGACCCACCTGTCTGTCTCCCGTGGCCCCAGTGTGACCACCTGCCTATAACTCATTTCTATCACCTCCTTACTCTCCTGAACTGCATCTCCAGTTCCCTAACTCGGTCCCTCAGGAGCTGCAGCTCAATACACCTGGGACATTGATAGGATGCAAAACTGGGCTGAGAACTGGCCAATGGAGTTCAACCCAGATAAGTGTGAGGTGGTTTATTTTGGTAGGTCAAATATGATGACAGAATATAGTATTAATGGTAAGACTCTTGGCAGTGTGGAGGATCAGAGGGATCCATAGGACACTCAAAGCTGCTGCACACGTTGACTCTGTGGTTAAGAAGGCATACGGTGCATTGACCTTCATCATTTCTGGGATTGAGTTTAGGAGCCGAGAGGTAATGTTGCGGCTATATAGGACCCTGGTCAGACCTCACTTGGAGTACTGTGCTCAGTTCTGGTCGCCTCACTATAGGAAGGATGTGCAGAGGAGATTTACAAGAATGTTGCCTGGATTGTGGAGCATGCCTTATGAGAATAGGTTGAGTGAACTCAGCCTTTTTTACTTGGAGCAACAGAGGATGAGAGGAGACCTGATAGAGGTGTATAAGATGATAAGAGACATTGATCGTGTGGATAGTCAGAGGCTTTTTCCCAGAGGTGGAATGGCTAGCACGAGAAGGCACAGTTTTAAAGTGCTTGGATGTAGGTAAAGAGGAGATGTCAGGGTTAAGTTTTTTTACACAGACTGGTGAGTGCATGGAATGGGCTTCAAGCGACGGTGGTGGAGGTGGATACGATAAGGTACTTAAGAGACTTCTGGACATGTACATGTACATGGATCTCAGAAAAATAACCCTAGGTAATTTCTAAGGTAAGGACATGTTTGGCACAGCTTTGTGGGCTGAAGCACCTATATTGTGCTGTAGGTTTTCTATGTTTCTATGTTTTCTCTGATCCCTCAACACCATGTCAAGAAAGCACAACAGAATCTTCACTTCCTGAGGAGATTGAGACGAGTGAGCCCCCCCCCCCCCACGCCCATTCTAACCCATTTTTACAGGACCACCATTGAGTGTCCTAACCAACTGCATCATCGTCTGGTACAGGATTGCAAAGTATCTGACTGCAAATCCTAACAAAAGATTGTGAGGACTGCTGAGAGGATCATTGAGGCCTCCCTTCAACCCATCCATCCAACAATATCTTTGACCCACTATCACTTGGCAGGAGTTACCTTAGTATTAGGACAATTAGGGTGGGAAATGGCTTCTTTTGTGTACTGTTTGGCAGTATACATGTATATGGTTGAATGATCTTGAACTTGAAGCAGGTACAGAGGGCTATATAACCTGCTTTTGCTAGCATAAATGTTTTTACGAGTCCACTAGTCTATTGCAGGTGTTCAGATATTGTATCTTTGAGGATAGATACCCGACATCCAAGCTGATTGCAAGTATTCACTGTCTGAAATCATATGAGTAATGTTTATGTAATTGAGTATCTTAACCAAAGACGTTCAGGAAAGCTGTGGTGGAGGAAAAAATTGTTCTGAAAATTCAATTGCTAGTTTCTATGGTGAGCAAATACACTCTGACGTTCCAGATTTCCTTTTGTTCAATTGCCTTGTGAACTTGTTTCCTGGCACGTCATTTGGTAGTGGAGATGAGTGCCTTCCCGTGGTGAACACTCCCTTCCTCAAGAGATCATTGGTGAAAATAAGGTCAGCTGTTGACCCACATTCTGTTTTCTATTATACAGCTCTGTGTTTTTCCATTCGTCAAATTTGGATGCTGTCCTACTGAGGTTTCAGTATTGAGAAAGCTCACTTCCTGTTCTCTGCACTGCTGATCAGTGACTCTGTTCATTAACTCTGACCAGCTGGACCTTTTACACCTGCTCTAAGAAAATCCTTTATTCCTAGACTACAGCACAGTTAAACATGCAGATAAAAGGGATCACATCAGGCAAGTGTTTGGTGTTGCCAATAAGGGGAGCATTTGTTCCCCGTCTCCAGTTGTCCTTGGGAAGTTGATGGTGAGTCAGCTTGAAACACTGAAGATTTTCTGATAAAGCTGCTCTCTCAGTTCTGAAAGGGAGGTAATACCAACATTTATATCCAGTGAGAATGAAGAAATGGAAATCTATTTCAAAGACAGAATGCTGGGATCTCTCGAAAATTGAGATGGATTTCCTCTTCCTGGACCTTCTAACTGAACTTGATTGCAAGTACTTCAGGCTACTTGCATCTACTTGGAAGTACTGAAATAAGAACAGAATGTAATTGGTAAATCTAGTTGCATTTGTGGAGAGAAAGAGACAGCAAATCAGTGAATCTTCATCAAAGCTGGGAAAGTGAGGAAACAAACTTGTCTGAAGTTGCTAAGACTGGGAGGGATAAGGAACATAAAGTGAATATCTGTGAGAGCAATGAGACACAAGTTGTCCAGGTGACACAGCTGCTTTCAATGCCATATAGGGATAGGTGTTGGCTAATCACACTGTCCATGGGAACATCATTAGAGGGAGATGAATTGCAGACACCATTTTGTCAGCTTGAACCAGTTTAGTCATTCTCCTCTGAGCTTTCTCATTAACAAGGAGTTTTTGCCCACGGAAATGCCACTCACTGGATTTTTTTTTCTTTGTGCACCACTCTCTATGAGCTCTAGAGACTGTTGAGTGTGAAAGTCCCAAGAAGCCAGTGGTTTCTGAGGTATTCAAAAAAAATCCATCAGGTATCAACAATCATTACACAGTCAAAGTCACTTAGATCACATTTTTTCCTCATTCTGATGCTTGGTCTGTACAACAGCTGAACCTCTTGACTATGTATGTGTTTATACTTGAGTTTCAACACATGATTAGCTGATTAGATATTTGCATGAATGAGCAGGTTGTACAGGTATACCAAATGAAGTGGCCACTGAGTGTATTGGATTTTCCACTTCTGGCACCTTGCTCTTGGTGCCTGCTCCTCTCCTTCGTTCGCGCTTAGATGTGACAGGGCTACAGAGTTGCCATTGAGTTGTTACATTGAGTGTGAATGTGATTAGCCTGTCAGTTGGGTGATTTTGAAGAAAAGCACATTGTGTCCTGTATTCCAACTTTGGCTCATGATTCTTAGCTTCCAATGGGTTGAAGAGCTGCTGCTTGAAAAGAGCTCAGAATTTATTGGAATTGCAAATGGAAGCTCTAACATATCAAATCAGATTAGTGGCACAATCACATCCAGACACTGAGAAGTGAAAAGTTACCTTATAACCTATAGAGCCATGAAATTATGATGCAGTATGCACCACAACCTAGATGCTCCCCATTGGTTCAACAACCGTATGATCTGGTATGACACCTAAGAAAGAACTTAAAGCCAGGAACTGAGGGAAGTGTTACCTGAAATTGTAGATTTCAGTGCTTAATTGAAAGGCTGGCATAGTGTTTGTTGAGTAGAAGATAAGATTGTTACCTCTAGTTTACATTGGGCCTCACTATATCTATGGAGGAGGCCACACACAGATGTCAGAATGGGAGTGGGACTGAGAATTAAAATGACATGGAATAGGAAACTCGGGATCATTCCCACAGATTGAGCTTCTTAATCCATATAGTCTTGTGCTTAGCACCTCATTCCTCCCCACAGTTCAGCTTTGAGGAGGGTAAACCTCCACTCTCCTACCCCCTTCCTTCAGAGGAAGGGTCACTTCCAACATTTTGCTTTGTTTCCAGGTTCCATCATCTGCAGTGTTGGAATCTCAATTTGTTGTTTCTGTCCTGAAGCTAGCCCCTGTTTCTAGGTCTCTCCTCAAAAGGGACTATTTTTCAAGTATTTAACTTGTCTCTCTGAACCTTATATGTTTAATAAGATCACCTCTTATTGTTCTAAGCATCAATGAATAGAAGCCCAGCCTACTGAAGCTTTCCTCGTGCCAACAATTAGCCTCGTGAGCTTTCTCTGAACTGCTCCAATGATAATCTATCACTTCTGTGAATAAGGAAACAAAGCTGAATGCAGCATTCCAGTTGTGATCTCAACAATTGTACGTGTTGATTTGACCACAGCATCTGCATGTACTTTGTGATTTTAACAATGCTTTTTTTCCAATTTATTTATTTAGAGATACAGTTTAAAACAGCCCTTTGAAACACACTGCCCAGCAGCCCCTAATTTAGCCATAGTCTAATCACGGGACAATTTGCAATGACCAATTAACCTACCGACCAGTACGTCTTTGGACTGTGGGTGGAAACCAGAGCACCCAGAGGAAATCCATGCGGTCACAGGGGGAAAGTACAGACACCTTACAGGCAGCAATGGGAATTGAATCCAGGTCACCTGTAATGTTACTACCACGCTGCACCGTTTTTATAGCCCATTTATTATCCGTGAAGGCCAACATCCCATTTCCCTTAGTTATTGTATCCAGTTGCTCCCTATCCTCCCCACACAAGTGGGTAATCTCACTCCTCTACATTGACAGATTTTTTTTTTTACCATTTATTTAACCTTTCCCTGTCCTCTTTGCAAACTCCCTACATTCTTCTCACTACTTTTGTATCATCAGCAAATTTAGTTTCAATGAGAATGTGAGGAGACCAAGTCTGTGCACAGCATTTAAAGTAAGACCTCACCAAGGTCATGCACAAAGACAATCAAGTTTAATACAGTAAATCTATATTGTAAAGCTTCCATTAGTTTCATGTTCATAAATCTTGAATGCCATATATCTAATAATTATACCTATTTTTCTCCAAGGTTGTGAAATTGAAAGGACAAGTCCTATCAGTGATGTACCGTTTTCGAACAAAAAGCAGGGAATGGTTATGGATACGGACAAGTAGTTTTACTTTCCAGAATCCTTATTCAGATGAAATTGAATATATTATCTGCACCAATACTAATGTAAAGTAAGTATAATTAAAGAATGCGTTCATATGTAAAATAGATAAATGAGCCAGTCGAAAGTGAATTATAGGTTTGGTTCACATTTAACATGATTACGTGAGGATGGGTGTATTCATTAGCTGTTTGGTTCATCGTTTATTGGGCATGCCAGATGGCATTGAGTAAAGATTTACTGGAGAATGCAAACCAGAACCTTCTATTTGTTAAGTGGGCTGAAAGAATCCTTGTGCACAAAGCAGCATGCAGATACAGCAAGTAATATTTAAGATCCCTGAGCATTCACAGGCAACTTGATGTCAATGTGGCACTGAGACCTGTGTCAATACAGCTGAAACCTCACTTTTCTATTATTGCTAATCCTGTTTCAACAAGTAATGCAGAGGGCTATGGCAGGAACAGTATTGTGTATGTCTGAAAATGAAATTGCTCCTTTCTTGCCACATCGGGTTATCTATCAAAATATTTCCTTTGCTTCTCCCTAATGAAACCTAATTTGTTTTCTCTGTTTCCAATTTCTGAAGAGGGGTCTTGGACCTGAAAAGTTGGCTGTTTCTTTTTCAACAGATGCTGAATGCTTCCAGCATTTACTGTTTTACATCTGTAATTCAGTCTCAACCATTCAGAAGTTTGACTAAACCTGTCCTTGCACCTCAAGGTCAGAGGTGAAGATATTCACTCATAATTACACAATATTCTGTGGCAATTGAAGCTTTGCAGGAAATGCAACAGTCCAGGTCTGCATGCAACAAGACCTGGACCATGTGCAGCTTTGGGTTGCTAACATTGACAAGTCACATCCCAGCCACAAAAGGGCCAATCAATGAACATCTCCAATTGGAGGGAGGACAACCACCTATTCTTCATATTCCATAAAGTTGCCATTGTTATGTTTCTTGACCCCACCCAACCCTATCAACATTATAGGAGTCATTATTAATCAGAAATGTTTGTGGGCCAACTACCTAACAACTATGCCTACCGGAGAATTTTAGTTGCTTGGCACCTCTACTGAGAGATCCATACCCCAACGTCTTTCCATCAGCTATGAATAGCAAAAGTGTAATGAAATATGGTTTACTTGCTTGGTTGAGTTCATTATCAATAACTTTTGAAAAGTTCAATGCGATCTGGGTCAAAACAGCCTGATTGATGGGCAACTGATCCAGCTTCCCAAACATGCATCATCTGCGTTGCTGCTGTACAGTGACTGCAGTACTAATAGGCATATAATTATTCATTGAGGTTTCTTTACAATGCCTTCCAAGCCCATGACTTCAACTGCAAAAAAGGAGAAGGACAGCAGATATCTGGAAAGAATAATAAGCTAGCATTGTTTTCTTTGGAACCAAGGAGAAATTTAATAAGGATATATTGAGTTACTAGCAACTTGAGAGTAAATAGGTTAGAGTTATTTCTTTTAGCAGAGGGGTCAAAAACTAAGAGTTATATTTAAAGTAATAAATAAAAAGACAAGGAGAGTTGAGGAAAAATATTTCACCCAGGAGGTAGTAGGAACCTGAATGGGTAAGAGAGATAGAAAGTCTCATTTTATTTAAAAGGTACATGTATAGTTGATGAACCTTAAGTTGTAGGGCTTCAGACCTGGTGCTGGAAAGTGGGATTTACTGGGTCATAGAGTTGGGGAAACTGAAGCTGTTGTAATTAGTATGATTCTGAAGACAGGACCCCTGCCTAATGCTGAAGGTACAGAAGAAAGAAATGAGGATAGGAGTAAGAGATTCTTCAGGCATTTTGTGCAGGAAGAATGCCAGCATGATGCCCGTAGCCATACCCTTCATTTAAGTTTGGATTATGTTTGGTTTGTATCTTGAATTATTAGTTTTCTGTTGAACAAGGCTTTAATTACCAATTGTCATCTACTGCCTGACAATATAAGCACATGCCTTCTCAGCTGCTCATTTTGGCCCTCCTTAATTCTATATGCCGTTTTTTAATTTTTTTTATGGCAAATTGTATAAAGGTAAAGCATGCAGAAACAAGTAGGGCACAAGTAAGGAATGTTGATAAACAAAGAAACCTTGTGGTTCAAATATATGGTTTCCTGAAAGTGACAACACAGAGGTAAAAGGTGGCAAAGAAGGCATATCCTTGGGCTTGTTTTGCTGTTGTTTAGTTGCTTGTTGTATTGTGTTCTGTGTTATTCTGCTACATTGGCACTGGGATATGTGGGGACACTTGCAGGCAGCTCCCAGCGCATCCCTAGGTATGTTGATTCTTAACGCAAGTCATGCACTTCACTGTACGTTTCGATATGCATGTGATAAATAAATCTAAATCTGAATCTGGCATGCTTCCCTTCATAGGTCGGGTGGTAGTATGTGAAAATTATGTTGCAACTTTACAAAAACGCTATTTAGACTGCACTTGGAGTATTATGTACATTTCAGGTTACCACACTGTAGGAAAGATGTTGTTACACTGGAGAGAATGCAGATATATTCATCCTGAAGCTGACTCAATTGGACCAGTTATGGGGAGCTTTGGACAGGCTGAGTTTGTTTTTCTTGGAGCAAAGGAGGCTGAGAGGTGACCTGTATATGTAATAATAAGAAGCATATGTAGGATATAAAGTCAGAAAATTGTTCCCATGGTATAGAGACAAGGAAAGAGGAAGGAGTATAAAATGGGATTTGAGGGGAATGTTTCTCAGACAGAGATTAGTTGATGTCTCAAACATGCTGCTAGAGGAGGTTGTTGTTCTTGTCCATGCCTTGTGGTACGTCAGGTGGCAACCTTGACGTTTGCTTTAGCATATGTCTATTTGATACAAGGCTGAGTTGCTAGCTTGACAGCCAATCCCACATGGATGGAAAGCATGCAAGGAGCTGGCTGGATTCGAACCGGGGACAACTCACCTCAAAGTCCAGTGCAGATGCCATTATACCACCAGCCACCTTAGAGGAGGTGATGGGATTCAATACAACCTGTATGTTTAAGAGACATTTGGATGGACATGTAATTAAGCAAAGCAGAGCAGGACACAACCTAATGTGGGGAAATAGGATTAGTGTATTTAGGCAGAAAGGTAACTTGGACATGGTGTGCCTAAGTTCCTGGTTCTGAACTGTACAACAGTTATTTTATTTGTGGTATCCCTTGATGTTAACAATGGCGCACCTCTCCTGTTTCTATTCTATTCTGTATATACACTCAGTGGATATTTTATTAGGTACAGGAGTGGAACTCAGTGTTGTCTTCTGCTGTTGTCGCTGATTCCACTTCAGGCTGAACTTCTTGTAAGTTCAGAGATGCTCTTCTGCACACCACTGTTATAATGTGTGACTATTTGAGTTACTGTCATCTTCCTGTCAGTGTGAACTAGTCTGGCCATTCTCTGACCTCTCTTGTTAACAAGACATTGTGGCCCACAGAGCTGCCACTCACTGGAGTTTTTTTTTGTCTTTTGCACCATTCTCTGTAAATTCTAGAGACAGCTGTGCATGAAAATCCCAGCAGATCAGCAGTTTCTGAGATACTCAAAGTTCAAAGTAAAGTAAATTTATTATCAAAGTACATGTATGTTATCATATACAAGTCTGAGATTTGTTTTCTTGTGGGCAGTAGCAGTAAACCCAAGAAACATAATAGAATCAATGAAAGACCGTACCAACAGGACAAACAACCAGCGTGCAAAAGACAACAAACTGTGCAGATACAAAAGAGAAATAATAATAATAATAAAAAATAGATAAGCAATAAATATTGAGAATGAGATAAAAAGTCCTTGAAAGCGAGTCCATATATTTGGGAACAGCTCAGTAGTGAGACAAGTGAAGTTGAGTGAAGTTTTTCCACTAGTTCAAGAGCCTGATGGGTGAGGGGTAATAATTGTTCCTGAACCTGATGCTGTGGGTCCTGAGGCTCCTGTACCTTCTTCCTGATGCAGCAGTGAGAAGAAGGCATGGCCTGAGGGGTGGGGATCCTTGATGATGCACACTGTTCTCCTGAGACAGTCCGCCATGTTGATGTGCTCAGTGTTGGGAGGGCTTTACTCATGATAGACTGGGCCATAGTAGAATTTTCCATTCAAAAGCTTTGGTGTATCCATACCAGGCTGTGATGCAACTAGTCAATATACTCCCTACCACCCATCTATAGAAGTTTGTATAAGTTTTAGATGTCATGCCAAATCTGCACTAACTTCTAAGGGAGTAGAGGTACTGATGCTTTCTTCATAATTGCACTTATGTGCTGGGCCCAGGACAGATCCTCTGAAATGATAACAGCTGAGGAATTTAAAGTTCTGACCTTCTCCACTTCAAATTTTCCTATGAAGACTGGCTCATAGACCTCCAGTTCCCACCTCCTGCAGCCAGTAATCAAATCCTTGGTTGGTCTTGCTGAAATTGAGTGAGAGGTTTTTGTTGTGGGACCACTCAGCCAGTTTTTCAATCTCCTTCCTTTATGCTGATTTGGCCAATGACAGTAGTGTTGTCAGCAAACTTACATATGGCATTGGTGGTGTGCTTGTCCTCACGCTCACAAGTATAAAACAGGTCAAGCAAGGGGCTAAGCACATGACTGTGCGGTGCACATTCGCTGATGGAGATTGTAGGGGCAATGTTGTTGCCAGTCCAAACTGACTAGGGTGTCTAATGTGGAAATTGAGGATCCATTTGCACAAGGAGGTATTGAGGCCAAGGTCTTGAAGCTTATTGATTAATTTTGAAGAGAGGATGGTATTGAATACTGAGCTGTAGTTGATAAAGAGCATCTTGACACATGCATCTTTACTGTCCAGACGTTCCAGAGTTGAGGGAAGAGCCAATGAAATAGCATCTGCTATGGACTTGTTGTGCAGATAGGCAAATTGGAGTGGATCCAAATTGCTTCTCAGGCAGGAGTTGATATGTTTCATCATCAGCCTCCAAAGCCCTTCATCACAGTGAATGTAAGTACTGCTGTAAGATAGTCATTGAGGAAGGTTATCACGTTCTTCTTAGGCACTGGTATAAATGAAGCCTATCTGAAGTGAGTGGGTACCTCAAACTGCTGAAGTGAGGGGTTAATGATATTGGTAAACACTCTAGTCAGTTGATCAGCACAGGTCTTTAGTACTCAGCCAAGTATCCCATCTGGGCTGGATGCTTTCCATGAGTTCACCCTCCTGAATAATGGTCTCACATGGACCTCAGAGACTGAAATTACAGGATCATTGTGGGCTGTGGGAGTTTGCGAAGGTTCTTCCATGTTTTGACGGTCAAAACTAGCATAGGAGGCATTGAGCGCATTCCACTGTCAAAGTCATTTTAATGCCCTTTTCCCATTCTGATGTTTAGTCTGAGCAACAACAGAACCTCTTGACCATGTCTGCATGCTTGTCTGCATTGAGTTGCTGCCACATGACTGACTCCTTTGATATTTGCAGTAACGAGCAAGGTACAGGTACACGTAAAAAAGTGGCCACTGAGTGTATGTGCATAGTATTGTCTTTAATTAGTCTGCACAGAACAGTATAGTACAGTACAGGCCCTTCAGCCCATGATGTTGCACCAATCTTTGAACCTCCTACAAGATCAATTCAATGCTTCCCTTCCACATAGCTCTTCAATTTTCTTTCATCAATGCATCTCTGTAAGATTCTCTTAAATTTCCCTAATGTGTCTGCTTGTATCATCTGGCAGTGTGTTGAACACACTTAACACTCCCTGTCTAAAATTCCTCCCTCTGACATTCCCTCTATACTTTCCTCCAATCACCTTAAAATTACACCCACTTGTATTAGCCATATACTCCCTGGGGGAAAAAGTGCTGGCTCTCCACTCTTATCTATGCCTGTTATCTTCTTATCAAGTCATGTCTCATCCTCCAAATTATCCTCCTAATTTAACTGTTCAGCCAACTTGCCTGATATATGAATATTTTTTCACAAGTTATTTGCTAAAAATTATCACATATTGACATTGTTTTCTCATGCAACAGACTGATATATGCTAGAGGAATACTTATGATCATGGATATAAATTTCTGTTAACTTGTTTTCTAGCTTAAAGACTGTATGATCTGGAGAATATTGATTATCCTAATCATCATTCATTCTGTGCAAGAAGATGTTGCATCTTCTATCTGTGCACGATGGTATTTAACACAGGAGTCATAACTAGGATTTGAATGAAGCTTGTTTAATGTATTTTAAAATGCGCAGTTCATCATCTCTCACGGCTGCCTGTCCTCTGTAATTAGAATGATACCTTGACATAAAAATAATTTAAACCAACTGATACCCTGAATTTTTAACTCCTAGTCTTGATGGTCTTGTGCTACATGCTTGAGGTTTGAATGTGCCATGAAATGAAAGAACTATTTTATGATTTATGACAGGTTTAGTATATAAAGACCTATCCTTGGAACACTGGAATATTCTGTGATCTAATCTCCTGTACTGCTTTGTTGCAGTGAAATTATGTGGTCAAGTTAATTCCTATTTGCTGTGATCATTCAGAGTAGAAATGTCTTATGGTATTAATTTCCCTAGATTTTGAATCTGGCATTTGCTGAGCATGGGCAGGAAGACAATAATCCACAAACAGCATGACATGAAAACAAAAAAAAAATCTGCAGGTACTGGTAATCTGAAATACAAACAGAAAATGCTGTTCTAATTCATCAGATCAGCAGTATCTTTGGAAAGAGAAACAAGTTAATGTTTTGGACAAAGATTCTTTGTTAGAACTGAATGATGTAGGTGTTCATATCTTCCATCTTAATTTAAAAAGTATCTTTATTCTATGCATAGAACACAGAACAGTACAGCACAGGAACAGGCCCTTCAGCCCACAATGTTGTGCTGAATCAGCTAAAGAGTATACCAAAAACCCAAAACACTAATCCCTCGTACCTACACAATGTCCGTGTCCCCTCATCTTCCTCACATTCATGTGCCTATCTAAACGTCTCTTAAAAGCCTCCAATGTATTTGCCTCTACCACCATACCAGGCAGCACATTCCAGGCATCCACCACTCTCTGAGTAAAATACTTAACCCTCCCATGCCCATTCTCATGCCCTTTGAACCAATCCCCTTAGCTTCAATGCATGTCCTCTGGTATTAGACATTTCTACCCTGGAGAAAAGATACTCCTTGTCTACTCTATCTACATATGCCTCTCATTATCTTATAAACTTCTATCAGATCTCCCCTCGGCCTCTGCCGCTCCAACGAAAACAACCCAAGTTTGTCCAGGCTCTCATGATAGCACATGCCCTCTAAACCAGGCGGCATCCTGGGAAACCTCTTCTGCACCCTCTCCAAAGCTTCAGCACCCTCTTATATTTGATGTAACCAATAGTGGTGGTTATTATTACATGCCTTTTAAACCATTTTTACAAGTAATGGACTAATGGACTCTTTTACATGAGGTAACATTCTCATGGTAGCAGGATTATTTTAAATGATTGCAGATAAAATTGTGACTCATCATGTAAAATCTGAAAAGTTCAACTATCCATGAAAATTGGATCTAAAAAGCAGATTGACATTTTGAATATGTTTAATCTTGCATTAGGCTCAGTGATTCAGTAAAGTTGTATCAGACATGAAATGTTAAATGTGTTTGTACTCTGATCAACACATTGATGAAGAAAACAACTAGAAGATGTACATAAATGAAACACAGAGCCATAATGCACAGAAAAAGGACTTTTAGCTCTCAAAGTCTGTGCCAACAATGTTCCCAGGTTAAACTAAATCTATCCATATTCCTCCACTCCTTGCATGTTAATATGGACATCTAAATGCCTTTTAAGCACCACTATTGTGTCTGCAAGTAGCATCTCTTACAACTTTGAGATTTGTCTGCTTACGTCTAGCCACAAAACAAGAAACCCA
Source organism: Hypanus sabinus (assembly GCF_030144855.1). Taxonomy (NCBI): domain Eukaryota; kingdom Metazoa; phylum Chordata; class Chondrichthyes; order Myliobatiformes; family Dasyatidae; genus Hypanus; species Hypanus sabinus. Next base: position 9,710,141 of record NC_082733.1, on the reverse strand, counting down.
AAAAGAATCCAATGAAAAAAGAAAAATCAACACCCAATGTGCAGAGAAAAAGAAAAAAAAACAGAAATTGTGCAAAAAAAATGGAAACAAACTACAGCATTCCAAACCAAATTGAGTCCATAAACCCAAATCCCCAGAATAGTCCCAAAGCCATGGTCTTCATCTAGCAGGGCAAATCACTGTAGAGCGAGTGAACATCACAGGAGAGTGAGCTAAATTGGCCTGACCTTCACTTCCGGTCCCAACAACCTGCCTTTCCAGTCTATTTGGGCCAGAGTTTAAATCATCTAAACACCAGGTTGTCCCCCATACTTGGACTTGGCCTTGCCGCGGTGATAGGGTCTGGGCCTAAACCTCACTGCCCAACCCAAAGCCATTCATAACCTCTCCAAATCAGCTCAGTGTTTAGAGCGATCCAGTCTCACACCCAGTTTAGGTGGACGAGCATTGAAACTCCTCTGACTTAATTCCTCACCAAGTCACTTGGTCTAACTCCATCAGCAACACTGTCTTGAACATGTTATGTCCGACTTTGTAGCACACCAGCACAGCTCATCTCTGAAGTCAGCTTCGCCTTCTCTCACCTCTTCATTGTTTGCAGTGATAGTTTACCACAATTTTCCTCAGAAAAGTGTTATTAATGTTTTTAGTTGTATTTCTAACCTTTTGAACTAGTAGTAAGCTAGCGCCCAACTTCAGTAATGCCAACTTAAACCGGAAATTCTCTGTGCGAAAAAAATCTTCCTTCACACTTTTCCTTTAAACTTTCCACCTTAAAGTTATGCTCTGTAGTCTTTGATATTTCCCTCCTGGGGTAAAAAAAAACTCTGATTATCTATCCTATCTACATATATATGTCTCTCATAGTGTTATAAACCTCCATTAGTTCTTCCTTCAGAAAACAATCCAAATCTGTCCAACCTCTGCCTATAATAAGCTAGTAGTCTTTTATATCCTCTCCAATGACTCTGCATTCTTCATGCAATAGTGCTGCGCACAATACTATGCACCTAACCAAAGTTTTGTTTACAGCTGAATGTGCTTTAGTTATTCTTTACTACTTTTTTTCTTGCACCTCTGCAGATCCACAATGAATGTGAAAACAACAGCCTGTTTCAGAGAGCATTGAAGAGTCACCCACAAACGTTGGGTTTGAGCTTGCATATTGACTAGATTTCTACTGCTGTTCAAATTAACCCGTTCTTTTTATCTAGATGATCTCTCACTGTCTGATTTGCACTCTGAATCTGGGGATTAATTGATGGGCCCCTGAGAAATGGTGTTTTAGTCAACCTAAGACAGATGGTACAACTAATTTATGATGAATGCAGATAGCATTAACCTTTAACATCTCTGCAGGTGGCTAGACTTCATGAGGAGTGCAGTTAAATACACGGTGTACTTCATAAGCCAACCTGTACATTTAACAACTGACAGAAGATATCACAGAGGTGATTATGAGTCAGAAAATTCATGGTGCATTGTAAAAGAGAGTAAGCTTGATATTCTGAATTGCAGTGTCAGCATTGGTGATAAGGTGGGTAGGTGGATGGATGAAATGTGCTGTACCCCAGAGAGGAAGGACTCCTCGTTGCCAAAAAAAAGTGGGTCAGGACAGCTGTGGAATTTAGTGATAGCCTTCTGCTTTTCCAGCAACTTGTCCTGCTCAGTATGTCCTCTGCTTATTCTCCAGCCAAGATGCATTTCAAGGGAAGTACCATGCCCATGAGCATGAATATAAGATCATATGACATAGGAGCAGAGTTAGGCCATTTGTCCCTTTGAGTCTGCTTTGCCATTCCATCATGGCTGATTTAATATCCCCTAAAACCTCATTCTACTGCCCATTCTCATAATCTTTGATGCCCTGACTAACCAATATTCATCAGTCTCTGCTATAAATATACCTGATAACTTGGCCTCCTCAGCCGTCTGTGACAATGAATTCCACAGATTAACTACACTCTGGCTAAATAAATTCTTCCTCATCTCAATTATAAATGAATGCCCCTCTGTTCTAAGGCCATACCCTCTGGTCCTAGACTCACCCAGAATAGGAAGCATCCTTTCTACATCCACTCTGTCAAGGCCTTTCAATATTCGATAGGTTTCAGTGAGATCCCCCCCCCCCTCATTCTGAGTACAGGCCCAGAGTCATCAGGCACTCCACATACATGAACCCTTTTATTCCTGGAATCATTCTCATGAACCTCCTCTGAAACCTCTCCAATGCCAGCTAATCTTTTCTGAGATTAAGGGGCCCAAAACACACCAAGTGTGGTCTATCCAATGAACTCAGCAGGTCGGGCAGCATCCATTGAAAGAAGCAGTCAACGTTTCGGGTCGACACCCTTCGTCAGGACTAAAGAAGGAGGGGGCAAGGGCCCTATAAAGAAGGTGGGGGGAGAGTGGAAAACCAATCAGAGGAAAGATCAAGGGGTGGGGGAGGGGAAGCAGGGAGGGGATAGACAGGAGAGGTGAAGAAGGAATCTAAGGGGAAAGCACTATGGGTAGTAGAAGATGGCAGAGTCATGAGAGGTGCCCCCTCCTCCTTTAGTCCTGATGAAGGATCTCGACCCGAAACGTTGACTGCTTCTTTCAATGGATGCCGCCCGACCTGCTGAGTTCATCCAGCATTTTTGTACGTCTTGATTTGACCACAGCAACTGCAGTGTACTTTGTGGTCTATCCAATACCTTGTAAAGCCTCAACTTTGAAGTGGGAATATAATGGGTAATATGATGATACAGTAGTTGGTGCTGTGGACTCACAACACCAGCAACCCAGGCAACATTTCATTTTCTGTATTATCTCTGTTTTTGCACATTCACATCACAAAATGCATGCATTTCCTCCTAAATCTCAAAGCTGTATTGGTGGGTTGCTGATTGTTGTAACTGACCTTTTCATCTGCGCTAATGGCAAAAAAGAATGGAAGAGGATTTGATAGACATGTTTAAGAGAAAGTAAGTTGCTGGTGTATGAGGAAATAAGAGAAAGAATGAGACCAATGGTATTCTTCACTGGGACAGAGCATGGACCTCATGGGTCTTCTGTTTGGGTTGAAGTATGAACTAAGACAAAATGGTTTAAAACCTAATACACATCACAAGCAATACACACAAAATGCTGGAGGAACTCAGCAGGCCAGGCAGTATCTATGGAAAAGAGTGCAGTCAACGTTTCAGGTCAAGACCTTTCATCAGGACACATTATAAAGTCCAGATCCTGGAAACCTCAAGGATGTAGCACAGCTAGTAGTGCTGTTGCCTCTCAGATCCAATAACCCAGGTTCCCTCCTGACCACGTTCTTATTTTTGCTACCGGACTTCCAGAATTCAGAATGATGTGAAGTTTGTTGATTTGCAGCAGCGTTACCGTGCAAAAAGATAAATATCTGTCAACTACAAAAATCTCCTCCTGATACTCTTGTTTCCTCCCACATAAAGTGTTAGAAACACCAGGGTCAGATAGCATCAATGGAAAGAGAAAGAGTTAAGGTTTCAGGTTTGACCTTTATATATCAAACATGGGTATTTGATGATCAGCACAAACCTGGTGGCTAAAGTGTCTGTTTCCATAATGTGTGAATTATTTGAAACACACAACAAATCAAAGTAAATTATGAATTGTTTCCACATACTACCTTAAAAGTCATTTTCTTGCAGACATTCACAGTAGAACAAAGAAATACATTGGTCAATGAAAAACTACACAAACAAAAGCTGGCAAACAACGTGAAAGATGACAAATTGCAATAAATAAATAATGCTGAGACTTTGAGTTGGGAGTCCTTGAAAGTTATTTGATAGGTTGTGGAATCAGTTCAAAGTTGAGGTGAGTGAAGTTACCCACACTGGTTCAAGAGACTGATGGTTGAAGGGTAATAACTGTTCCTAAGCCTGGTGGTGTGTGACTTAAGGCTCTTGTGCCACCTTCCCAGTGGCAGAAGCAAGAAGAGAGCATAGTCTGGATGGTGGGGGCTCTTGAGGATGGATGCTGCTTTCTTGTGGCAGCGCATCTTCAAGATATGCTCAGTGGTAGGGAAGGCTTTGCCTGTGATGGACTGGACTTCCGTATGTATTTGAATATTGATGTTTCCATACCAGGCTGTATCGCAACCAGTCAGGATACTCTCCACTGTGCATCAATAGGAATTTGTGAAAGTCTTAGATGACATTGTGAATTGGCCCAAACTTCTAAGAATGTAGAGGCATTGTTGTGCCTTCTTTGTATTGGCGTTTACATGCTGGTCCCAGGACAGATTCTCTGATATAATGACACCAGTGAATTTAAAGTTACTGACCCTCTTCACCTTCAGCTTCTTCCTCCTGTAGTGAGTAATTATCTTTTCTGTTTTTGTGATATTGAGTAAGAGGTTGTTGTTGTGGCACCACTCAACCAGTTTTTCAGTTGCCTTTCTATATACCAATTTGTCACCATTTTAGATTCAACCAACAGCAGTTGCATTGTCAGCAAACTTAAATATGGCACTGAAATTGTACTTAGCTGCACAGTCATAAGTATAAAGTGTATAGAGCAGGGAGCTAAACACACAGCCTCATGATGTACCTGCACTGCTGGTGATTGTGGAGGAGATGTTGCTAATCCAAACTGACTGTGGTCTGCAAGTGAAAATAGAGAATGCAGTTGCACAAGGTGGTATCAAGGCCTAGGTCTTGGAGCTTAGTGATTAGTTTTGAGGGAATGATAGTGTTGAATGCTGGGCTGTAGTCAATGAAGAGTATCCTGATGTATGTATCTTCATTGTTCTGATGTTCCAGAGCTGAGTGGAGAGCCAATCAAACGGCATCTGCTTTTGACCTGTTGTGATGGTAGGCAAATTGGAGCAGGACCAAGTTGCTTCTCCGGCAGGAGTTGATATATCCCATGACCAACCTCTCGGAGCATTTTAATCACAGTGATTGTAAGTGCTCCTGGGTGATAGTAATTGAGGCAGGGTACCACGTTCTTCTTGGTACTGCTGTGATGAAGCCTGCTTGAAGTAGGTGGGTATCTCAGAATGCCAAAGCAAGAGATTGAGTATCAGTAAACTCTCAAGCCAGTTGACTAGCACAGGGCTTCAGTACTCATCCAGATACACCAGCGGGCTGTGGGAATTTGTAAAGGTGCCAGTAAGCAATCATAAAAGGAATTGAGCTCATCTGGGAGCAAGTTTTTCTTTTGTAGGAGGTGATGGCATTCAAGCCCTGCCTCAGCTATTGAGATCCTTCTGTGATTTAAGTTTGGTCTGGAATTGCCACTTAATGTGTGAGATGGCTTTCTGTAAGTCATACCTGGACCTCTTGTACTTTCCTGGGCTGCCAGTCCTGAACGCCTCGTTCATCCATTGCTTCTGGTTGGTGAAGGCTGAATGATTTTGTGGAAACACACTTATCCACAAGTGTGTTTATAACATCCGTGACAACTATAGCATAGTCATTCAGGTTCTCTGATAATTCCTTGAACGTATGCCAGTGCACCAACTCGAAGCGATCTCATAGCTGCACCTCCACTTCCTGTGATCATCTTTTTGTTGTCCTTGTTGCTTACTGCCTGTCTACAGGCAGGTAGGTGGAGGGCAGCCAGATGATCAGATTTCCAGAAATCTGTCTAGAGATGGAACAATAGGCACTCTAAATGGCAGGGCAGTAGTGATCAAGTGTGTGGGGTCCTCAGGTACTGCAGGTAACATGCTGAAATCTTGAAATAACCTGCGAGGACTAAGTTGTTCTGCTGTAAGTTGTTCGGCCTCTGAATATGGTTGAGTTACCTACAGAGTTGAACTCCAACCTAACAGCACAAGCTTGTACACTAATGGATGTTGCAGTTTTCTTACTGCATACTTCCATTGTTGGTGTTGCATATCTGGTATCCAGATTCCTCTCATTAAATTTTCTGAAACTTGCACTGCTTCCTGTTATTGTTATTCTAGCTGTCAACTTCCTACAGTTCCTTTTTCTGCACGATCCTTTCTTCACAGATTGGAGCTGAACCCCAGAGGGAAAACATGAATAGAGCAAAAGCCAGATGCAGTGTGATGAATGGGAGAAAGTGTCAGACAGAGGGGAACTGAATTTTTGTTCTTCCACACTAGATTCTTCAAATCAGTTCTTGGGATGTTGGATGTGAGTGGCAATGAGTGCAAATTTATCTACTTATTTGGTACTAGGATCATTGGCCTGAAACATTGACACCGATGGCTCTCCTCAGATGCCTGATCTGCAGAACATCTCCAGCATTTTGTTTTTGCTTCAGATTTTTAGCATCTGCAGTGTTTGATTTTCACTGACTACAGACACAAGATGCAAGAAGACATTACAATATTATTTTGTGTTAACAAATAGTTATTATACAAAGGAGATAGCAATTTAAGGATTAATTTGACCTTGAGCAGGGAGCAGACAATAAGAAAATTCAAAACCTAGACAGCCAAATAGTTAATTAAAGTGGAGACGCGGTTGGTGGTTGAATTTCAAATAAGAAAAAGACTGAAATTTCATGACATTTATATTACCTTATTTGCTGAAGTATTTCGTGATTCCAATTTTAATCCAAAAATCTATATTAATAGCAACCAATGCAAATGAAAAAACTCAAAAAACTCTACCGATAAGGAGGAAAACTGAACTGCCACATTCAACAAGTACCATACTTAGAATAAACCATGTATTTAAAATAGTCACAATATATTTAGATTTCTTTATTTAAATGGCAAATAAATAATTTTATCATATGATCTGAATATTTACTGATGTGTGAAATTTCATATGGAAACAAATACTGACTTATTCTTTAATTGTCTGGCAATCTCCCATCACACTGCTTTCATAAAGAGAGCAATGTGATAGAATCATAGGCCCTTCAGCCAACTGAGACTATGACAACCATGAAATAACCATTAACTTTAATCCTACACTAATCCCATTTTATTTTCTCCAAATTTCCATTATTCAGCCTAAAATTATATCCCTCAACTACACATTATCCATTTAATCTACCAATCAAAACCTGGGTCACTGGAGCATTGAGATAGTAACTCTTCCTGCTCTGTCACTGTCTGTCTTCATGATGATGTTCGTTACAATTTGTAGCAGTTCCTCAAAATTAGGTTCCCAAGGTAAAACAATATTTGATTTCCCTTGAGTGACCTGATGTGTGCATCTTAATTACTTATTGTTATAAATTTCCAGTGCTACTTAACAATAGTTAGCTATTTCCACAGAAAATCGGTGAGGATCAATATACGCAAAAATGAAGATAAACATAATTAGCTTTTTGTACTGGAAATTGTGATGCCATAGGGTGCCCTGATGGTATCTGTTATAGTCACATACAGAGCCTCAAAATAAGCACTCAGTTTGAAACCGTGTACGGAATCATTTGGTTTGGGAAAAAATATGTCAAAGGTGATGATAATGTTCTAGATAGGTATTAAGCCTCTCTCATGTTGGAGATGGTCATTGAGTCCAGAGAAGTTCCAGGTGGTGTTCTTACGAATGAATGTACTTGCGGCATACATTTGTAAGTTATCTATATCTTGCTTCATGCAGACATGAACTGTGTAATTTTGAGGAGTGATGAATGGAAACGCACATTATGCAGTCACCATCTACATCCTGACTTCTGACATTGTGATGGAAGAATAGTCTTTGATAAACACAAGACATTCAGATGACAACTTAGTCACTGGGCCAGACTGTAAAGGTCAGGGTGTCAGGGCCCAAGGTGAGGTCTGGTCAGTTCAGCTCGCTGATCTGCTCTGCACTGAACTAAGGGGCTGGGGACTGTTGAACCTTCATCAATGAAACTAGATTAGGAAACTCACTACGCAACTCGTAATTAATCTCTCCATAATTATCATCCCTCCATAAACAACAATATAAGTATGATGATCCTGGGCTAACAATTTAAACATGAATTCTACTGTTCCTTCTCTACCAATACTCACTCAGACAACTTGTCCAATTTATAACACCAAAGTAGGGGATCTCTGTTGGCCTTCCTTCCTACCAGCCCCTGGCATTGGGGTTCTTCCATGCAATGGTGATTCTCCGGAGTTATTACTGATTGTGCAATTGAAGTAACTATTTTTATATTAATTTCTTATCAATTCAAATGTGCGATCCAGTGTCATTGGCTGGAAGACATGTGTCTGACCTTTAACACCTTTTAATGGCTCTGCTTCAGGCCAGAATCCATTAATGCCCTCTTCTCAGCAAATGACTATTGGTAATTCATGGCTGTTTGTTCTCAATCTGCAACAAGCTCGAATCATTCCAGGCAGGCACCAACCCCAACATTCACAAACCTGCATGTTATATCCAACCAAAGAGCATCTCTCAAATTATTTCTTATTTGGAAATTATTTCTAGTCCCACATATTACCTGAAGCATCATTGCGTCTTCTTTAAAACACTAAAAGCAAAGCAACTTCATCTCACAAAATGGAGGACATAAAACAGTTACACAAAATGGCAGCCTCTATCTCCAAACACAAAGCAAGAACAAAGACAGTTCCACTATCCTTGATCCATTCGAGTTTGACATTTTCTTCTATATTTCAAGTCCGCCATGGCCAACAGGACAGACTCTCTGTGAACTTCAGTTCAGAACAATTATTGTTTGCATGATTTTTTTCTCCCTGAATATTGGGCAATCAACAATTTTCATCATTTTATGGGTTCTTTTGGGCTTCTTTGTTTCATGGCTGCCATTTAGGAGACGTATCTCAAGGTTGTATAATGTATACATACTCTAATGATAAATATACTTTGAACTTTGAGATTCTGCAGATGCTGGAAATCCAAATCAACACAGAGAAAATACTGGAGGAACTCAGCAGATCAGGCAGCATCTATGAAAATGAATCAACCATTGACATTTTGGGCTAAGAACCTTCTTCAGGACTAGAAAGGAAAGGGAAGACACCAGAATAAAAAACATGTGCTAGGAGGGGAAGGAAGACAAATTAGAAGGTGATAGGTAAAACCAGGTGTGTGGGAAAGATAAAGGGCTGGAGAAGAAGGAATCTGATAGGAAAGGAGAGTAGTCCATGGGAGAAAGGGAAAAAGGAAGGGCACCAGGGGAAGGTGATGAGAAGTAGTAAGTGGCCAGAGTGGGAAATAAAAGAAGAGCTAAGGAGGAGGGGAAAAGTATTACCGAGAGAAATTGATGTTCGTGCCATCAGATTGGAGGCTACCTAGGCAGAATATGAGATGTTACTCCTCCATCCTGAGAGTGACCTCTCATGGTAGACAAGGAGGCTTTGGACTGACATGTCAGAACAAGAATGAAGATAGGAATTACAATTTTTGGCTACCAGAAAAGTCCACTTTTGGCAGTTGTAGAGGAGTTGCCCTACTGTCTTTGATAACGTAGCTAAATTCTGGACAGGCTGACCACACCCTATAATATGAATGGTTAAATTTTAAAAAAACAAAGAAAATATGAAATTAAACCTGGAGTTTCATATTTTAATACTGTGTAATTATTGTTGCAGCTGTTGCTGGAGAAATCTGTAATCATTTAGAAGTTACATTTTGGCTAAATGTAATGATAGTTTCTGCAGTTTAATCAGCTGAGAAACCAGCTCTGCCTTCTCAAGTGTAATTTACTTCAATTAAGTGCTGCCATGTTTTTGTTTTCCTACATGTTCTATGTTATAGGCAACTTCAGCAACAACAACAAGCTGAGCTGGAAGTTGGTCCAAGGGAAGGTCTACCTTCCTATGACCCTTCACAGGTAAGGTGCACAAATATTCTGTATTTTTATAAGCAATGCTTTAAAGCTGAATTTCTGGCTCTAGTTGATCATTATTTATTATAAAGTTGCAGGATAGATACTATCATTAAATAAAATAACAAAAAGACAATATATCTTTTGGTTAAATCATAGCCTGGATTTTGGAAAGAACTGATTGTATAATAGATCTCATATCGCCTTTAATTTTAAAGGTCCCTGTTTCATCTGTATCCGCTGGTGTCCAAGAGCATGGGAAATCAATGGACAAAACAGACCCATTATTTTCACAAGACAGAGACCCCAGGTTCAGCGATATCTACACTGGTATTTCACCTGGTGAGTTCCCTTTGGATCTTTGTATCAATATAAATTCATAACTTAAGATGAGATCAAATTCAGTCTTGTTAAAATATGTAAGAACTTATTTCCTCCCTACCTTCCTTCCTTCCTAGAAATTCTCAGCTTGATTTTATTTTCCATAAATTGAGCAAATATGTATAAAGTATGTAAGAGTAGATACCAACAATACAGCTTTAAAGCTAAAATATCTGTTTTAAAGGTAAGAACTCCATATTTATAAGAACAGCTGGTGCAAATTGCAGTTTTAAATACTCATTGACTTCAATTTCTCAGACCTGTGCCTTTGATAGTACATTCTAACTACACCAGTGAATTCCATTTCCACCTTCAAATAAAGTAAATTTCAGTCAAAGGCGGTATTGAGTCTAGCCCTGCCCTTTCTGTTTCTTGTTACTTAGGAAGAGTTACCTTCCAGTAGGAGGCCTCAAAAATCATCCAGTACAATTCCACAGCTGCTTCAGAAATCATTAGGAGAACAGCTCCAGACTTTTAGCTTTTATGTTGTCTATATTTGTGTGTTTTATTCTGTACTTACTACTTAACATTTTGGACAAACAGCTTAATGACTACTTCTGAAGATGTCTCAATTTGCTCAATTTGCTGCTTTTAGAATGACTCTTTAGCATTCTCTGTTGAAGAACGCTGTGTAGGTCGTATTATTTAATAGATGTAGAATGGAGAATGACCGAGCTTTGAATTACCTGGGGTCAAGTAGTCTAGAGAGAGAGAGTAAGAGAGTAATGTTAAAGCCAAGTTTGGATCAGCCATGATCTTCCTGAATGGGGGGAGCAGACTTCAGGCTTATACCTGCTTCTGGATCTTGTGTCACAAAGCCTTCCAGCACGCCAAATGCTGAGTTAGGAGGTTCTTCAAATATCTATGGAAGGAGTGTTTGTTCAGTCATAGATATGTATTACCTCCCCATAATTTCATCACAGAGTGATAGATGGTATGGATGTCATGGTTCCAGTGGTAGTACTAATTGTGGGTTTAAACAGGCACTTGGAATGAGTGCTAGCAGCTCAGACTGGCACACTCCATGACTCTAGAGAATAAAAGTGCTGCAGTACTGCGTTCATGCAGCAATCCAACCCACTGTGGCTAGTTTTCACACCATGTTTACCTGAGTTTTGTTATTTGCATCATTTTTAAGCAATGAGTCATTTGTGTGCCAGACCTTGGAAGGACAGAGTTAACTTTTTTTCTGAAAATATGGGATTTTAATGAACAGGTGTTATATTGGTTTTGAGGTGATCATCAGATTTCATTTGCAGTAATACATGACTTCTACCCATCCGAAGGCCTTCCTGTGCAGTTAGAACATTGATTAATTCCCATGAAGTAACAGCAATTATGTCAATGATATAAACATCTGAGAATTAGAGAGAGAACAATACCCTGCAGGAAGACTTCATTTGAGATTCTTCATCTGCTTTCTGTCTCGGAGATCAGCTGGGATCCATCAGCTGTCCTGAAATATCCATGTTATAGAGTGTCTTGGGACCTGGCAGAATCCAGTACAACTTTAGTTTCAGGTCAGGATTCCAACAGTATAGTATGCAGTGGAAAGGGCAGTGAAGGTTGACTGCAAGGAAATGTTGGTCTTAAGGTTGTTCTGGGAGTCAGTCTCATTGTCTGAGCTGAGGCAAAGATTTGGCCACTGAGGCATAAACATGGCATAACCCCATTTGCCTCCAGAGGATGGAGCCGTCATAACTGAGTAGTTCATAGTTGTACAAAGCAATGATTTGAATCTGTAATTCCTAAAGTGGCTGGTTCATTTCCTATTACAGCAGAGATGTAACATTGCTTCATGGCAGATTCAAGGGATTTGGCAGTCACTACCAAATTTGAATATAAGCAAAGAAATTACTGATGTGTCATTAAACTGAAAGGGCCTGGATGGAATCCATCTTTCACTTCGTCCTTTCCTCTTTGTCATACATTCAGACCAACACCAAGTTCCTCAGTGGATTAATTGTCTGATCATGTATATATCGAAATTTACTTTGAACTGGGAATGGAATAACATCTGCAAGTAGTTAAAAAATAACACCCTGCTCATATGGTCCAAATGTTATCTGGAAAACCATTCCAGGACATTCTGTAACTCACGTCAACATAACTCCAGCCAAACACCCAATGGCTTCCCTTTCACTAGATCAAAAGACATGCACAATGATTGGTGGTGGTGTGGACAGTGGAGAGGATAGTCTTAAGCTGCAGAGTGATAGTGCTGTGTTAGTGAAATGGACTGATAAATGGCGGGTGGAGTTAAATCTAATAAGTATAAGAGGTTACATTTTGTGAGTACTAATGAGGATAGGACATCCTCCTTGAAGATAACCTTTCGATGCAAGTGCAAAGGTCCTTGAATTTTGCAATACAGGTGGATAATATATTTAATGAAGCATATGGGATGCTGGTCAGCATTAGTCAGGACAAATAACACAAGAGCAGGCAGCTTATGTTCCAATTTTATAAAACCTTGGTCAGACCTCGGTTGCAATACTGTGTGTAGTTCAGATCACCAAGGTATAGGAAGCTGTGTGGTGCTGGAGAGAATACTGCAGAGATTTGTCAGGATGTTGTCTGGAATGGAGCAGTTCTATTATGAGAAGAGTCTAGAGGTTTGTTCTCCCTAAGCAAATGTTCTTTAGAGGAGACAAGATCAATGCATTTAAAATTATTAGGGGTTTTGACAGGATAGATTGTAGGAAACACTTCCCTTATCAGGGGTGAATAAAACTAGAAGACACAGGAAAGGGTTAAGAAATTTAGAGTGGTATAAGAAGGACCTTTTTCACTTGGTAAGTAGCTGGAATACACTGCTGGTGGGACTTCCTTTCACGTGGTGAGTACCTGGAATACTGCTGTCGTGAGGCGGCATGGTAGTGTAACACAATCACAGCACCAGCGATCAACAATTGGGGTTCAGTTGCTGCTGCTCTCATTAAGGAGTTTGCACGTTTTCCCCGTGACCCCATGGGTTTCCTCTTTGTGCTCTGGCTTCCTCCCACGTTCCAAAGATGTAAAGTTTTGGGTTATGAAGTTGTGGGCACGCTGTGTTAGCTCTGGAAGCATGGTGACACTTCCAGGCTGTTCCTAGCATATCTTCAGCTGTGTTGGTTGTTAAAACAAGCAATGTATTTCACTGTATGTTTCAAAGTTTTCGATGTACATGGAGCATATAAAGCTAATCTTAAATCATTAAACAGAGTTACTGACAACATTGAGGAGATGTGTGGATGAGCACTTGAGATGCCCAGACATTAAAGTGTTCACTTGTTGTCATGGACGTGAAAGACTGAGTGGCCTGTTTCCATAATCTGACTCCCTAACCATATCATTAATTTAATGATTGAAGTGTGAGTTGATAAAGTACTTAATGGAGAATAGTAGAAGAGTATACTGGTAAAGTAAGAAGGAAGTAAGGTCACGTGGTGCTTAAATACCAAAATTAATCAATCTGTAAATGTTACAAAAATTATTGCTATCATTTTGGTAAAAAGCACTAGTGTACTATACTTTACTCAGTCACCAAAATTTAAGTAAAAATTTTAAATTAATTTGCAAATAACATAACTGTATACACACTGAATTTTACTTTATTATTATGTTCTGCCTTCAGGGCAAGTTTTATATTGTCCCAACCACTGGGAACATATAGGGTACTTGTGGACAATAACAGCATTTTTGTTAAGTTAACTGATTGAGTATCCAAAGACCTGAATTATTGATATGGAGACAAGAGTTTGATACCTGTCAGGGTATCTGAGTAACTTAAGTTAATAAATAAAGTATGATATTAGTAGCAATGATGTCCATGAATACACATCTCTAGATACTGGATGTGGCAGGTTACAGAGTTGCTGAAGAGGAGCATATTCTGCCTGGAGACTGGTGACCAGTGATGTTCCACCGGGATCTGTTGTGAAACCCCTGTTCTTTGTGATTTTTATAAATAACTTGCATGAGGAAGTGAGGGATGTGTTAAAAAGTTTGCAAATGACATGAAGGATGGTGGTGTTGTGGATAGTACAGAATGTTGTCATAGGTTACAGTAGGAAATAAACAGGATGCAGAGCTGGCCTGAGAGTGGCAGATGGAGTTCCACCCGGAAAAGCGTGAGGTTGAACTAGAAGGCACAATACAGGGATTTGGAAGGTTGAACAGAAGGCAGAATACAGGGTTTATGGCAGGATTCTTAGTGTGGGGGAACAGAGGGATCTTGGGGATCACATTCATTAATCTTTCAAAGTTGCAGTGCAAGTTGATCAGCTGGTTAAGAAAGCCTTTTGGCTTCAGTAGTCGGGGAGGGGAGTGGTATAGGGTGTTAAATTCAATAGCTGCAAGGTATTGCAGTTCTATAAAACTCTTAGTTAGACCACACTAGAGTATCCAAGTGTGGTCTACTGTGTTCATTTTTGGTTGCCTCATTATAAGAAGGATATGGAAGCTTTAGAGAGGGTTCAGAGGAGATGTACCAGGGTGTTGCCAAGATTAGAAAGCAAGTCTTATTGGATAGGTTGAGTAAGCTAAGGCTTTTCTCTTTGATGCAAAGGGGAATGAGAAGTAACTTGAAGAGGCGTATGAGATGATAAGAGGCAAAGATAGAGTGGACAGCCAGGGCCATTTGCCCCAGGGTACAAATGGCTAATACAGAGGGGCATAACTTTAAGTTGATTAGTGGAAAGTATAGGGAGGTTGTTTTTTTTATGCAGAGAGCGATAGGCGCTTGGAGTGTGCTGCTAGGGGTGGTGGTAGAGACAGATAAATTAGGGACATTTAAAAGACTCTAAGATAGCGTACATGGTTGAAAGAAAAATGGAGGGCTATGTGGGGAGGAAGAATTAATCTTGGAGTAGATTAAAGGGTCAGCATAACATTGTTGTCCAAAGGGCCTGTACTGTGCTGCACTCTTCTGTGTCACTTACTGCTAAAGGTCTAAGTGCAAAGTATATCCTAGCTGTGTGAATAAGTCATTTTCATTTCTTTTGACATTTAGAAATCAAAGCAAAAATGTTTTTTTGTTGGGAATGAATTGGGAATTCTACTAGAAAGATTGAATCCAAATGATAAACCTCACAAAATGAGTTTTTAAGTTTTTACAAATTCTGCTAACTGGCTACCACATTACTCAATGCAAACTCATCCTCCCAAACTAGTATTAATTTTAAACATCTTTTTTGCACAGGTTTAAGAAAGTGTCAAAATAATATTTTAATTATATGATTCAATATACTGAGCTCCTTTCCTCACTAGAAAACTGTATCCTGTACTTGTTCTACACAAGTTGTCCAAATTATTACAACTCAGTATAGATGTTATACAGTATATAATCAATGGCCACTTTATTAGTTACACATGTATACCTGCTCATTAATATAAATATCTAATTAGCCAATCATATGGCAGCAGCTCAATGCATAAAAGCATGCAGTGGTGGTCAAGAGGTTCAGTTGTTTTTCTGACTACAGATCAGAATGGGGTAGAAAAATGATCTAAGTGACTTTGACTGTGGAATGATTGTTGGTGCCAGACAGGATGGTTTGAGTATCTCAGAAACAGCTGATCTCCTGAGATTTCCATGCACAACCGTCTATAGTGTTTATAGAGAATGGTGCAAAAAACAAAAAAAAAATTCAGTGACTGGCAGTGTTGTGCATGAAAATGCCTAGTTAATAAGAGAAATCAGAGGAGAAAGGCTAGACTGGTTTAAACTCACAGGAAGGTGAAAGTAACTCGCATAACAGCGGTGTGCAAAAGAGCATCTTTAAACACGCAACATGTCAAGTGGATACTGCATGATCCTACCAATACCTAATAAAGTGGCCACTCTGTGTACATGACTTTTTAGGGTTTAACCACTTGATCTCCCCAAATGCTTTAGAGCTTGAATGCCTTTTCTGACTTTATTTAAACCCATACTCATGGGATTGACACTAATTCTCTTTGAACCTCTGAATAGTTCTTATACTGTAGTATACCTCCAAATAATATTCAATCCGAGAGTGATCCACATTGTCATGGCATGGGTTAATTGCTACTGTGCTGTTTCTAGGATTGCCATATTAATTGCTTTGTTAAGTTCAACTTCAAGTTTATTGTCAATTAACAGTACACATGTATACCACCAAATAAGACAATGTTCTCTACACCAAGGTGCACAATACAGTATATATAACTCACACATATAACGTAATATTACAACAAATAAAATTAAATGAATAATGTTCATATAAGACACAAGGCAAAAAGTAAAGAGTATAACATTACTGGTGCTGCATACAATGAGATCTGGGTAGTGGTATGGAGTTCAGTAGACTTACGGCCTGCAGAATGAAGCTGTGTCCCATCCTAACCATTCTTGTCCTAATGCTATGATACCTCCTGACGATAGGGAGTCAAAGAGGTTGCTGGGTGGATGGGAGGGATCATTGCAATGCTAAGAGCCCTGTGTACACAGCACTGCTGATAAAAATCTCTAACTTCCAGAGAACCAATACCATAAAAATAATCAAAAATGTTGAAGGGTGAGTGAATGGAGCTAATAATCCATTTAATTAGAACTTGCAAAGTGAAGATAATTAGAACATATTAATATTAATGGTGCATGTTAATAAATATGGGAATTATTTAGTTTTGATTACTTGATAAAAGTAAAAACACGCAATGCCAGATGTGAAGAAAAATACTGCCATTGCAGTGAGAGTCAGATGTACCTTGCAAGGTGAAAGTTGTGAATTCAAGTCATGGTTCACCTGAACTGGCAGCGCACACCACCTGCCATCTCAATATTTCATTCTCCCACAACACTTCAGACAGCGACATTGATGAGGGACCAGGTGTCCCCAAAGGTGTACATCTTCTAGGCCACACCTGAAGATATTGAAACGCCAGGCCACAGGATGAGTCCACTCACAGAGAACTGTAGTTTGAGCTACAGCTGCAGATCACTGACTATGACAGGACCCCAACCACCTTGAAAAGAAAAGAAAGGCGTAAGAAAAGAAGAATAAGCTGTTTTGCAGATGAACTGAAAGAAGTAGACTAGGTCTGCAAAAACCTCTGGCGCTATCTTTTCATGCTGTAATTCTGAAATAAGAACAGAAAATGCTGAAAATACTCATCAAGTCAGGCAACATCTGTGGAGCGAGAAACAGTTAACCTTTCAGGTCAAACACTGTTCGTCAAAGTGCTGCTCTTGACAATGATATGAAGTGTCATTGGAAAGTGTGTTGTTTATTGCCCTTGAAGGTAGCATTCATCAATTTAATAAATGTCTGCAGATTATGTAAGAATACCCTTACCACTGCTGTTCAGCGCAATAGTTGAATATTACCCCAATGGTGAAGAAAGTACAGGACTCATACCACCAGGTTCAGGAACAGTTATTACCCCTCAACCATCAGGCTCTTAAATCAGAGGGGATAACTTCACTCCAGTACTCTTACCTCATCACCGAATTATTCCCACAACCTTATGGACTCACTGTCATCTCATGTTGTCAATATTTATTTGTTTATTATTTCTTTTTTTCACTTTCTTTTTGTATTTGCCCAGTTTGTTGTTTTTGTAGGCTGGTTGTTTGCCCTGTTAGTGCAGTCTTTCATTGATTCTATTATGGTTATCGAATTTATTGAGTATGCCCACAAGAAAGCAAATCTCAGTGTGTACATGGTGACATATATGTTCTTTGATAATGAATTTACTTTGAACTTTGATATATTTCCAAGTCAGATGATGTGTGATAGAAGATGGTGATGTATCCATGCAGCAGCTATCCTCTTACCAGAGGTAAAGATTTAAATAAAAATGGTAACGCTGGGAATACCCCGGAAGCATTTACTTAAAGAAAGCAACAGTTAGCTGTGTCTGATTGCAAGCCCTTCAGCAGAGGTGGAAGTTACCAGTTTGTAGATACTGTTAGAGACCATGAGAAGTTACCATAGTGCATCATGCAGATGGTATATACAAGACAGTCATGATGACCGAGTGAGTGATGGAGGGGGTATTTAATGTGGCAGATAATGTTCCAGTCAAGCCAACTATAAGCAGAGTGATTTCTTTCACACCTCGTGCTTGGTAGAAAGAGGGGATCAGAAAGTAGGTTATTATGGTTAAGATTCTGGTCAATGTTGACCTCTCCCCAAGACTCACAAGCTCCAGCTACTGGTGGGTCTGCCATCTCAAGATTGTGGTTCATGTGCTTAGCATTTCTCTTCAGGAATGGGGAGAGTGATGATCTTGTTTGCCAAGTCCGTCGTATTGCAAATTAATGTATTTCCTAGAATCTTAAAAGAGCAACCCGATTATTATTGTCCCCACCACTCTGCAATAATTTGGAGGCACAAGTTACCTCTGATGTTTCTTTGTTAGTGGATGCACTGGAAAAAATCCACTTTTCTTCCCTAGGTTATATTTTAGCTTAGCATATTAATCTCTGGCCTCTTCGCTGACTCGCCTACCATGAAGAATATTTCATATCATTATGAGAGGAGAATAAATAATAAACACATATCTCAATTTTCTCTGATATAAAAAGTAAAAACAGAGCTTTTTTCCAGTTTCCACCTAACAAAGTCCCTTAAATAAACTATGAATCAAATATCTTTTATTTATCCTAGGAAAATATAGATTGGTCATTAATTGAGACCAATTGGATTTGATAGTACACTAGGCCTTATTGCTGGAGGAGTGTTCTGTCTAAATAGGCTTTCAGTCCTTTAGCTAGTTGGGTAAGATGCAAAATTCTGGTACGATGGTACATATGTCTCTTCACAGGTGATCAATGCCATAAGATATACCTGTAGAAGCAGAATTAGGTCTTTCAGTCTATCAAGTCTGCCTCGCCATTCAACTCCATTCTCTCTGTAATCCTTAACCCCCTACCAATCAAGAGCCTAACAATCTTTGTCCTAAATTCACCCATTGACATGGCAACGAATTCCACAGGTTCACCACCCTCAGGCTGAAGGAATTTCTTCTCATCCTGGTTCTAAAGAAAAGTCCCTTTACTCTGAAGCTGTGTCCTTGGATCCTAGACTCTTCCTGTTATTGAAGCATTCTCTCCACACCCACTCTGTCTAGGATTTTTAGTATCCAATAGGTTTCAATGAGATATCTTCTCATCCTTCTAAACTTTATTGAATACAGGAATGCTTGTCATATATTAAGCCTTTCGCTCTTGGGGTCATTCTCGTGTGCCTCCTTTGGACTCTCAGACTAGTACCTCTTTCCTTGGATACAGGGCCTAAGATTGCTCATGATACTTGACTCTGACCAACACTCGATAAAACCTCAGCAGCACATCCTTGACTTGTTTATTAGTGCAGTTACTGTGAAATTTCATGTGCATAATTCTCTGAGGAGGCAGAGATGGTCTATCGGGGGAAGAGTCCTGTTCTCCATAGAATGCTTTACCATCTACCCAGATTCATTCCGTGACAGCCTTGTACTGATACACAATCCAAAGCTTGCCCTTAGCTTTAGAATCTGTGCAGCTTCACTGAATTGTAAGCCATTGGCTTGAAGTAATTGAGCAATATAATTGATAGAAGAATGTGTGTTTTATTTACAAGATAATTAACACAAGGCTATGTAGAGAAGCATTGTAGTTGGTTTGCAATGCTTAACGGTTATAAATCTCTAGATTATATGTAGTGCCTGGTTAGCCATGTTGATATTTATCTGGTATTTGCAGCTTCCAACCTAACTTTTACCTCTTACTTTTATCCAATCATGTAATACAAAGTAGGATTAAAAGCTGCTCTGCGACTTTGATTGATGTAGTAAGCACAGAACAAGAATACTGAAATGGGAAGCGGAATTATTGTTCTAAAAGTGTTAGCACCACTCCTGTAGCTAGGGAGGATTGAAACATGAGGGCCAGATCTCCACTCTTATAAATGTTAAACCATTAATCCTTTTTCTTTTTGGATTTCTATGTCGTCCAATATTTCTCAGTTCATTTGAATACTGTCCAGTCACTATCATCCATTTTGGTGAAGGCATTAAGAGCATTCCTAACATTCACCACATCCACTCGCGGTAACCTTTTAGTCCTTAAAATGCCCTATAAGACCATAAGACATAGGAGCAGAATTAGGCCATTCAGCCCATCGAGTCTGCTGCGCCATTTCATCATGGCTAATCCTGGATCCCATTCAACCCCATACACTTCCCCTCTCAGCATATCCCTTGATGCTGCAACCAATCAGGAATCTATCAACTTCCGCTTTGAATATACCCACGGACTTGGCCTCTTTGCAGCCTATGGCAGCGCATTCCACAGATTCACCACTCATTGGCTAAAATAATTCCTCCTTACTTCTGTTCTAGAAGATCACCCCTCAATTTTGAGGCTGTGCCCTCTAATTCTAGATACCCCTACCAAAGGAAACATCTTCTCCACATCCACCTTATCTGGTCCTTTCAACATTTAGTAGGTTTCAATGAAATCACCACCCATTCATCTAAATGCCAGTGAGTGCAGGCCCAAAGCTGCCAAACGCTCTTCATTTATTAACCCCTTCATTCATGTTTATTCCCACTCTTTCCTTTGTTAACCTTTTCCTCCTTATCAACACATTCAAGTTCAAGTCAAGTTTGTTATTGTGTGCACAAGTACTGTGAGGTACACATACAATGAAAAACTTACTTGCAGCAGTATCACAGGCACAAATGTACAGACACCACACAGAATATAAATTTTAAATAAATTATGCCCTGTACCATAAGTGAAAAAATTGCAAAAGCAGGACCATAGTACAAAACAAAACAAAAACACAATTGGAAACAAGGCAGGATCAGAATCACATTTATTATTACTGACATTTACCATGAATGTTTGTGGCAAAGTACACTATAAGACAAAATAAGTACGATATGCTAAAAATTAAATAGATAGTACAAAAGTTGAATTATGAGGTAATGATCAAGGTTTCATGGACCATTCAGATATCTGATTAGGGAGGGACAGCAGTCTCTGAATCACTGAATGTGGGTCATCAGGCACCTACGCCTCCTCCCTGTTGGTAATAATGAGAAAGGGCTTGTCCTAGACAGTGAGGGTATTTAATGAGGTGCTCCTGCTAAAGGTTAAAGTTATGGTTCAAGAACCAACTTGATGGTTGTAGGAGAGTAGCTGTTCCTGAACCTGTGGTGTGGGACATCTGCCTACAGTTAGCAGCAAATCTGGATGATGAGGATCCTTGATGATAGATATAACCTCTTTGAGGCAGCATTTCTAGTAGATGCTGTCAGTGATGGAGAGGAATGAGCCAGTGATAGTTCACAACTCTCTGTGAACTTTTGTGAAAGCAGTCAGGATATTTTCAACAATTCATCTGTAGAAGCTAGTAAGATTATTTGGAGACCTGCCAAATCTCCTTAAGCTTCTAAGAAAACAGAGGCGCTGGCATGTTTTCTTTGTGATTTTATTAATGTTCTGGGTGCAGGAAAGGTCATCTAAGGTGTTAATGACCAGAAGCTGTTTATCCTAATGCTTTTTTGGAGTTTATTTGCCTTTATTTGGCAATATATTTTCCTTCTATCCACTTGCCAGAATTTCCTTTCAGTTTCACTGCTTCTCTGACTTTTCCCACTTTCTTGTGTTTGATATAAGCTTCCCTGTTATCACTATCCTGCCTTCTATGCGCATTGCTATATAGGGACAAATCAGAATTACTTTGGAATGAAATCAGGCTGGCATTTGTGCATCTGTATAATCAGGTGTAATACAATTACAAGAAATCTGCTCTACACACCCTATTATGTCCTTCATTTTTGTAGATCTTGTGCATCAAAGAGTAAGTCAGAAATGGTAAGTTAAATAGTTGACAGTTTAGTTCTGTCCAAATGAAATAATGCATCCAGGCCAGAAAGAAAAGTTATCAACTTTATGATTGCTGGAAAATTGCAAGTTTAGAAATGACTATTTAAAGTGAAGGAACTGACCAGAGGAGTCACGAGCCTGTAGGTGCTGAAATCCGGAGCAACAATTGATCTGTTGGAAGAACTCCGTGGGTATGTGTTCTGATGTAGGATATTGACTGGTAACATTAACTCCTTAACCCGACCACCCCACAGATGCTGCTCGACCTGCTAAGTTCTTCCAGCAGACTGTTTGTTGAACTATGGGTCATTACTTTTATTAAAGGCCTGTAACTTTTCTAATGGCATAAGTTTGAGTTTTGCTCTGATATAATAAGCTATCACAAGGCTTCACTGGGTATTCATTTTGTCCCTTCATTTGTCAAAGTTTATAGATAAGCTTATCTAGAACTAAAAGTTTCTTTGTATCTGCTGGATGTTAATGCTTGGGCATCTCAAACCATTTCATTGGCTTTGGCCCTCACTGGAAACTGTTTCAGTCTTGACAAGCTATCTACCAGCTACAATCATGGAAGCAAATGAAGGGTAACTGCCCTCCTCACTTCCCATCTCCTCCCCTGGCCTTGTCAACACTGTAATAAGCCAACTGCCACTCAGCCTTGGATCGCATGGACTATAGCAATACCTGCTCCAGGCTGCCATTTCTTGCTTGCAGCTCAGCATTCAACACCATTATACCCACAGTACTAATCAACAAACTCCAGAACTTGGGCCTTTATACCTTCCTCTGTAACTGGATTCTTGACTTCCTCATCTGGAGTCCAGTCAGTGCAGAATGGAATAACATCTCCTTGCTGACCATCAACACTGGCACACCTCAAAGACACATACTTAGCCCACTGCTCAATTCTCTCTACACCCACAACTGTGTGGCTAGACACAGCTCAAGCATCATCTATAGATTGCTGAATTCACAGCTATTGTTGGCAGATGGTGATAAGGAGGCATACAGGAGTGAAGTAGATCAGCTGGTTGAGTGGTGTCACAAGAACAACATTGCACGCAGCATCAGTAAGACCAAGGAATTGATTGTGGGCTTCAGGAAGGGTAAGTTGAAGAGACATGTTATTTCACCAAAAACTTGCACAAATTTCTATAAATGTACCATAGGGAGCATTCTAACTGGTTGCATCACCATCTGGTATGGAAGGGCCACTGCACAGTATCAGAAGAAGCTGCAGAAAGTTGTGAACGCAGCTGGCTCCATTGTGGCACTAGTCTCTCCAGTGTCAAGTACAGTACATTTTCAAAAGGTGATACTTCAAAAACGTGGCATCCATCATTAAGGACTCCTGTCACCCAGGACATGCCCCCTTCTCTTTGTTACCATTAAGGGGAGCCTGAAATCATTAACTCCACCGTTACTTTATGATTTCCCATCAGTCACCCTATATGCAGCCTAGAGTCATGTTGTGGACATCTGTGTATCTAAGCTCTGTACTGTATTTATATTTATTATGTGTTTTTTAATGTTTTTGTGTACTTTATCCTTTGTGGCTTCTTTTCATGCTGCATCAGATCCAGAGTAACAATTATTTCGCTCTCCTTACACTTATGTACAGGAAATGATATTAAACAATCTTGAGTATCGAATCAACATTTTGGAAATAGTTTCTTCCCAGCCACCATCAGATTTCTGAATGGACATGAGCCCATCTGCACCACCTCATTAATCTTTTCCCTCAATAATTTAAATATATTTCTAGTAATTTATAGTTTTTAAATTATGTAATGTAATGTACTGCTGCCACAAAAAAACATATTTCAAGACATATGCCAGTCATGTTAAACCTGATTCTGATTCTGCCAACGAAAAAACAGCCGGAAGGCCTGCAGCTGCTCTCCTCCTACCACAGCCCACGTCAAACCACACCTGTACCATCACCACAGGGAGCAGGATTATCACTGTATTTGTGAAATAAGGAAATAGTTAAAAAATTAAATGTCAAAATGGTGCTTAATTTTCCAGTTTTTATTGGCTGTTATTCACATTCCAAAATGTGATTTGCACTGTACCAGATGTCATCTTAGAGTGTCTTTGAAAAGCTGAAAGAATATGATGAATACATGTTTGTAATCACTGCGTGATAAATAGGGGTTTTGGACTCACTGAGATACAAAGGATAAAGATTGAAAATTGAAGTTACATAATTGGGTAGTCTTAGTTGGAATAAAGGAAGAGTAATATTTGTAGCATCATTTAGATGTGAGTGTTATCTTGGATTAACACAACTGTCTTTAAAGTTGTTTATTTCCAGCATTTGATATTTCCAGATTTGCAATTTGTGTAATCAAGTGAACCTTATTAATTCTTAGCACAGGTGTAATTTTTTTTTATCCAGTTTGAAAACAGATCCTGAGAAACTGCCGAAATACTCTGCTTTCAGTGTTACTTTTTTTTTGCTCTTCAGTGCTGATTTCTACTGCTGTAGCTGCAAAATTCTAGTAAACTTCACACTACATGGGAACTTTGACATTGAAAAGGTCTAATTGCTAAAAAGTTGTTCTACAGCATAATTCTAGTCAAACCTCTATTTCCGAAAAGAGTCGTATGACTTTCATCATTGTCGCACT
The DNA here is from genome assembly GCF_030144855.1 of Hypanus sabinus. Taxonomy (NCBI): domain Eukaryota; kingdom Metazoa; phylum Chordata; class Chondrichthyes; order Myliobatiformes; family Dasyatidae; genus Hypanus; species Hypanus sabinus. The sequence continues at coordinate 9,685,565 of NC_082733.1, read as the reverse complement.
TCTGTTGTTTTTCAAGTTTAGAAGTTCCAGTGCCCTTTTGCTCCCCACTTCCTCTACATTTCCTGACATCTGTACAGACTGTGCAGCTTCCACTCCAGTGTTGTCACTTTTAGGGATAATTGGTTATATATTACACTCCATCAGCACTCTTGATTTGGATATGTGCATTTACTGCCTTTTCGTACTTTCCCTTAAGAAGACGGTGCTGAACGCAGTCTGTCCCACATTTTGTTGGGGTGGGGTTACCAGAATTTAAGATCTAGTGACAGTGAATGACCAGCAATTTTATTGTCAATCCAGAATGCCTGCAACAAGGAGAATGATCTGTAGATAGTACAACTGCCTTGCACCTACTCTATGGCTGTGAAGATCGTAGTCTTGGAAAGTGCTATTGGAGTAGTCTGGATAAGTAACACACCACAGCTCCTGTCTGCTGGGAGCAGAGGAAAATGAATGAATAGAATGTTGGTTAGGCTACCGATCAAGTGAGCTGCTTTGTCTTAAGTGGTGTTGCACTTATTTAAATGAGGGAGGAATCTTCCTTCATTGTTGTGCCTTGTTGATGGTGAAAAGTATTGGAAATATCAGGAGGTGCTTCATTTATCCCAGGATAGACAGTTTCTGTCATGCTCCTGTAGTCACAGCATTGATTTGGCTGATGCACAAGGATATTGAGAATGGGAGACTTGGTGTTAATAATGTTATTGAATGTCAAGGCTAGGTGGAACGTGCATAAGACCCATGCTTAATGCTAACAAGCTCCTTGCCTCTACAGGCATGGGCTGCTTTATATACTGAAGAGCTGTGAGTGGGATTGAACATTTAGTAGTCATCAACAATCATCCCCATGTCTGACCTTAGGATCAGAGAAACAGCGGAGCTGGTTGGGTCTGGGAGCTACCTGGTCCCATACCATATGTTTTATCCTGAAGAGTCAGACATTTCTTGATATTATGTGAAATGACTCGAAGTGGAAGAAGGGTGACTTCTGTGATGCTCTGAAAGGGAGTTAAGATGGACCATCTATTCAGCATTTCTGGCAGAATGTAGTTGTGAATGCCTCAGTCTTTTCAGCACCCACATGCTAGGCCCTGCTATTAATATGGATGGAAATGTTGTTAGAGACTTCTCCTGCAACAACTGTTTAAGCTGTTGTTTAATTATCCACCAGCAATCAGGGCCTGATGAAGTAGGACTCCAAAGCTCCATCAGATCCTATTGCTGTGAGATCCCCTGACTCTGTAGTGTTCTGATTACAGTGGCACACCAGTGGCACAGTATATGAAAGAAACATCTTGTGTTTACTAAAGATCATGATGGCTAACAATGTGTACAGCTAATATTTCAGATGTTAAATGTTTGCACAGCTTGATTTTCTCTATAGATGCTGCTTCAAGACTTATTAGACACTAGCTAGAACTACAGATGTTTTCAGGGAGAGAGAGAAGGCAATACAAATGAAATTTCTAAAATGAAATACAAATAAGAGAAAGACACAAAAAATGCTGGAAGCACTCAAAAGGTCAGGCAGCATCTATGGAGAAGAATAGAGTCCAAACTTTGGGCCAAGATCCTTCAACAGACCAGGAAAGGAAGGGGAAACATAGAGCTATAGATGTACTATATATGGATTTCAGCAAGGCATTTGATAAGGTACCCCATGCAAGGCTTATTGAGAAAGTAAGGAAGCATGGGATCAAAGGGGGCATTGCTTTGTGGATCCAGAACTGGCTTGCCCACAGAAGGCAAAGAGTGGTTGTAGATGGGTCATATTCTGCATGGAGGTCGGTCACCAGTGGAATGCCTCAGGGATCTGTTCTGGGACCCTTACTTCGTGATTTTTATAAATGACCTGGATGAGGAAGTGGAGGGATGGGTTATTAAGTTTTCTGATGACACAAAGGTTGGGGGTGTTGTGGACAGTTTGGAGGGCTGTCAGAGGTTACAGCGGGACATTGATAAGATGTAAAACTGGGCTGAGAAGTGGCAGATGGAGTTCAACCCAGATAATTGTGAAGTGGTTCATTTTGGTAGGTCAAATATGATGGCAGAATATAGTATTAATGGCAAGACTCTTGGCAGTGTGAAGGATCAGAAGGATCTTGGGGTCCGAGTCCATAGGACACTCAAAGCTGCTGCGCAGGTTGACTCTGTGGTTAAGAAGGCATTTGGTGCATTGGCCTTCATAAACCATGGGATTGAGTTTAAGAGCTGAGAGGTAATGTTGCAGCTATATAGGACCCTGGTCAGATGCCATTTGGAGTACTGTGCTCAGTTCTGGTCGCCTCACTACAGGAAATATGTGGAAACCATAGAAAGGGTGCAGAGGAGATTTACAAGGATGTTGCCTGGAATGGGGAGCATGCCTTTTGAGAATAGGTTGAGTGAACTTGGAGCAATGGACGTTGAGAGGTGACCTGATAGAGGTGTACAAGATAATGAGAGGCATTGGTTGTGTGGATAGTCAGAGGCTTTTTCCCAGGGCTAAAATGGCTTAGTTATAAGGTGCTTGGAAGTAGGTACAGAGGAGATGTCAGGGCTAAGTTTTTTATACGGAGAGTGGTGAGTGCGTAGAATGGGCTGCTGGCAACGGTGGTGGCGGTAGATACGATAGGGTCTTTTAAGAGACTCCTGAATAGGTACATGGAGCTTAGAAAAATTGAGGGCTATGGGTAAGCCTAGGTAGTTCTAAGGTAAGGACATGTTCAGCACAGCTTTGTGGGCCAAAGGGCCTTTATTGCGCTGCAGGTTTTCTTTGTTTCTGTGTTTCTATCTCGGCTTGAAAAGTCAACTCTTTTACCCTCTCCACAGATGCTACCTGAGTTGCTGAGTTCCTCCAGCACTTCATGTGTGGTGCTCTGGATTTCTAGCATTTGCAAAATCTCTCATAAGATATATTTTCCCTGTTTCATGTTTTCTGTGCTCCCTTTTTCCCTGCCTTTTGGCAGTCGGCTGGTTCGTGGAACCTCCCAAACAAATGCTACTGGCAGCATGGTTAAGTAAGAACTCTCAGGTACAACAGACACACACTTTCCAAAAAAGTAAATCCTGAAAGTTAGTTGCGTGGAAGATGGTGCTGCTGAAGGCCAGCAGCAACTTACTGATGGCTAACAAAATAAGAAATAACAACTAAATATTTGTATAACCCTTTTTCTGTTTAAAAAAAATGGTAAATGATCACCACAAATGATGAAGAGGTGAGTGAAGGCAATGCTGAGTCAAGGGTTTAAGCATGCAGGTAGGTGCAAGACGAAGTCATGACGCGGTTCAGGCGAGGTCTGGGTGAGCGGAGCAGAAGAGACGCAGTTTTGGGGTCCATCCACCTAAACCAAGAGCTAGGTTTGATCCATCTAAGCACCAGGTTGATTTGGAAATGTTGGGTACGGGCCGAAATATGGCTGTGGAGTCCAGACCCAGTATGTATCAATGTGACAGGGCCCAGGTCTTAGAGCAAGGAATGACACGATATTGGACGATTTAAATGCTGGGCCAGATTGAAAAGGCAGGGTGTCGGGGCCTGAGGCGAGGTCAGGCCAGTTCTGCTTGCTGCTGCTCAACATTTACTCCACTCTTCACTCCACTGAGGCTAAGGCTGTTGTCTGCTCTAGCTGCTCTAAGCTTCATGTCTGAGGACCCACTTTCATTCAAAATGCTATTTGCTTACTTATAGTTTTTACGCAATTTGTTGTGGTTTTTCTGTCTGTACATAGGGTGTTTGTCAGTCTTTTTTTATGGGTTATTTGTGTTTTTTGTTTTGTGGCTGCGTGTAAGGAGATGAATAAATGTATTTTGAACTTTGAACTGGCACAATAGATTCTGCTGTTACATAGTACAATGTGCTCAAAACAACTCCTGATCAAACCTGTGGGAATGCTTCCAATCAGAATTGGTATCCAATCCTTAATTGCATTGACACAGATTTGCAGTTTTCCTCCCACATATAAGCAACCTGTAGCTGGAGTGTTTGGTTGGAGGGAGTCTGAGTGATCTTAATGAAAGTCAGCTACACAGCAGCCTCCCTTTACCTTGCATCTTGCCAAGAGAACAGATCCCAGTATCACAGTGTCTCTCCCCTTGTTCTCTTCTTCAGTGAAAAGAATCGTAAAGCATCAATGAAACATCAAACCCAACAAGTATAAAGTGAACTAGAATCATATCCCCATATAAGAACTACAGATTTAATCAAGAACCAATGAAGAATGGTCCAAAATTGTAGCTAATCATTGCCTCATTTTATTCTCTGCCCAGAAGTGTTCTGAAAATAAGGACACTTGACGCAAGTATCTGCATGTTTCACTGTGCACTTCAAATAGACTTTAGAATGCAGAAACAGACCCTTTACCCAAATGGGTCCATGGTGCTGTACACATCCTCTCAACACTCCAAACCTTCTATTAGCCCTGTCATATATGAGGATAGAAATAATAGAAAGAAAACCTCATGAAAAATTACTCTTTACAACACATATCACTTTTTTCTGTATTAAGAAAATACAGGTCATAGACTCTGCAGGACAGAATATACTCCTTAGCTCAGATTACCAGTTCAGGTTCCTTGGAAAATCTTTTCTGTTTCCCATTACCCTGAAAAATGTCTTTTTCCAAGTACTTGCTCATTTGATGTTTTGGAAGTTTATATGTAATTTGCATTTTTGTTCTGCATTGAGCCTTCTTATTCTTTTGACAATTATTGTAAATGTGGTCCATTTTCACCTGTGAGGACCTCTCTTAATGTTGACATCTCTGTTAATTTACCCATTTATCTTTCTGGTTTACGGAATAAACTCCCAAGTGCATCTAATCATCCCTATATCTGTTTCCACCCTGATAAGCTTCATCTACACCCTCTCAGAATTCAGCATCCTTCCTAATGTTTAGTGCCTAGAGCTTAATACAGTAGTCCAGCTGAGATTAAACCACTGATTTAGAAAGGTTCATCTAACCTTTTTCTGATTTTGCTTTCCATGTGTCTTTATAGAGTCAAAGATCTTGAAACTTTCAATAAAACCAGCCTTTTCACTTTATCCCATAGAATCAGAGATTTGTGTATACCAAACCCTTGGTTTTCCTGAGTTTGCACTTCCCTTAAAATTGAGCTTGGTTCATTTTGTATCCAAGTGCCTTTTAAACGTTTCTGCCCTAAGCCTCCACAACAACCACTTGCCAGTCTTGGTTGTACTCTGTCCAATTAAAGGCAACCTGCATATGAGCACTTTTCTGTGGTGGTTTGACTCAAAGGAAGTATATTGAACTCAAAACCTGGTCTTCTTGAATATTAGTACACTGCTGGGTGTCCCCCAGTCATCTGGCACCTCGTGATAATAATGAGAAGAGGTCATGCCTTAGATGGTGAACGGCCTTCATGATGAATGCTGCCTTCCTGAGGCATCGGTTTTTGAAGATGTATTTGATTGTGGGGAGGCTTGTGTCCATGATGGAGCTGGCAGATTTTTAAGCTTTTTCCGGTCTTGTGTCTCCATTCTGGTCAGTGATGCAACCAGTTAGAATGTTCTCCACAGTACATCTGTAGAAATATCTTTGGTGACATAACAAGTCTCAAACTCCCAATGAAATAGGTGTGCTTTTTTTTATAATTACGTCAGTATGCTGGGCCTAGATTAGATCTGAGATATTGACACCCATCTGCTCAACCTTTCCACAGCTGACCCCTAGATGTGTGTTTTTCCAATTTCCTCTTCTGAAAGTCTGTAATCAATTACTGACATTGAGTGCAGGTTTGTTGTTGTGACACCACTCAACCAGCTGATCTATCTCACTCCTGCATGTCTCCTTGCCACCATCTGAGATTCTGCCAGCAAAAGTCATCAGCGAATTTATAGATGCTGTTTGAGGTGTACCTAACCACAGTCACTGGAATAGCAGTCAGTGCCTTACTTCAAACACACTGTTGGTCAAATAGACAGAACTTCCTTGCTCTAAATTGAGATCAGTTTAATTCTCAAGCTGAAGACTTTCCTTTTTTTTTGCTTACTAGGCAATGAAATTTTTGGCATTAGTGCCTGTCTGCTTATATTTGTGCTTGTAAGAACTGAAGGTATCTTCGCATCTGTACTATGGATGGATACATATGTGGTAAAAATTGTACCAGCTGATAGGAATCTTGGAAATTCAGCTAAAGGCAGTTTCATTCCGCCTGTGCCCACTTATTAAATTTCTGTTGACTGTGCTTGATAAACAGCTTTTTGGTGTACTGTTAGCATACTTATAATATTTATTGTTTAATTTGGCAAGTGCACAAATATTTATGTCATAACTGTCTTTGCAGAGTCTCTGGATTTCTTTAAGACCTCAGTCCTTGTTTGGTGGTGATCCAAGAAGCAGGAACTCTAGCTGATCTATTTTCCACTGCTCTGTTTTGCTGAATGCTAAAGCCAGATTTCAGGAAGAGTGCACACTAAAAGTTTAAAAACCCAAATTACAGAGTATGGCAATGAGAATATAGCTCAAATTTCCAAATAGTTCAGTCATCCGCTTTTTTGCCATTTTGATTGATTTATTTTGTTTTTTTCTGCATTGCATATTCCTATAGTACTGGCCGGAGTGAGATGCAAGTTTATTCTCAAATGTCGGGAGCAAAGCAGAGATGGAACTGGAAGTTGAACTTGAGCAGCTGAGAATTAGTTAATAGACAGAACCACAATGGCAATAAACTTTGATTAATATCTGTTCCATATGCATATTGTTCCAGGACCAATAAGTTTGGGGAATTGAATGCGTGACTTGGTATTGTGTGGAAGAAATGAGTTTCAAATCATGGGACAGTGACACCATTATGGGAAAAGAGGGAGCTATTCCATTGGGATAGGCTTCAGGTTCAATCAGGTTGGGAAGAGTTCCCTAGTGAGTCAAATAGCTGGCAATGCAGGTAAAGGTTTAAATTAAACAGCAGGGAAAAGGTTTTAGTGAGTGGAATTTTAAAAGAATGAGAAAAGACAAGATGATAGTGCAGGGTAGTGAAAGAAGGAATGTTGATCTGTGCCTCCAAGAAAGTGATGGTGCTAACGATGACTGTGGAGTGGGAGGAGTGAAAAATAAGAACAGGACATTTACAACAAACTAGAGCAATTAATGGTAGAAATAGAAATAAATGGGTCCAGCCTCTACTGTTACAGTGTTGGGTGAGAAAGGTTTAGAATTAAATATTCGAGGGTATTTAACTTGTAGGAGACTGAGACAAAATGGAAAAGAAAGAAGGTTCGCTTTAATGAAGGAGGAAGTGAAAGTGAACAAAAGAACTGGGAGCAAACGAAAGTCCTTCGGTCCGTTGAGCGTCAATTCCAATTCTTAGACCATAAGATATAGGAGCAGAGTTAGTCCATTGAGTCTGCTCTGACATTCTATTGTGGCTGATCCAATATTCCTCTTAGCTCTAATCTCCTGCCTTCTCCCCGTATCCCTTCATGCCCTGACTGATCGAAAATCTATCAACCTCTGCCTGAAATATACATAAAGGCTTGGCCTTTGCAGCTGCCTATGACCAGGAATTCCACAGATTTATCACCCTCTGGCTAAGGAAATTCCTCATCTCCATTCTAAAAGGATGCCCCTATATTCTAAGACTGTGTCCTCTGGTCTTAGACTCTCCCACCACAGGAAATATCTTCTCCACATTCACTCTATCAAGCCTTTTACTATGTTTCAGTGAAGAAACCCATCATTCCTCAGAATTCTAATGAATACAGGCCAGAGCCATCAAATGCTCCTCATATGACAAGCCATTCAATCCTGGAATCATTTTCATGAACATCGTTTGAACCCTCCAGTTTGAACTTGTCCTTTCTAAGATAAGGGGCACAAAAATGCACACACTATTCCAATTGAGGCCCTGCCAGTGCTTTATAAAATCTCAATATTACATCTTTGCTTTTATTTTCTAGTGCTCTTGAAATGAATGCAAACATTGTATTTGCCTTCCTCAACCTGCAAATTAACCTTTAGGGAATCCTACACAAGGACTTCCAAGTCTCTTTCTACCTCAGCTTGTTTGTACTTTTCTCTCCATTTAGAAAATTTCTACCAAAGTGCATGAACATAGACATTCCGACACTATATTCCATCTGCCATTTCTTTGCCCATGCTCCCAATCTGCCCAAGTCCTTCAGTAGCTGTTCTCCTTCCTCAAAAGTGCCCACCCCTCCACCTCTCTTCATTTTTGTCTACAAACAAAGCCATCAAATCCAGCGTCCAAATCATTGACATATAATGTAAAAAGAATTGGTCCCAACACAGATCCCAGTGGAGCACCACTAGTTAGCAGCAACCAACTAAAAAAGCCTCCCTTTATTCCTATTCTGCCTCCTTCCAATCAGCTACTGCTTTATTAACGTTAGAATCTTTGCTGTAAGAGCATCAGCTTTTAGCTTGTTTAGCAGCCTCATGCATCAAAGGCCTTCTGAAAATCCAAGTGCACAACTTCAACTAATTCTCCTTTATCTATACCGCCTTTTATTTCTTCAAAGAAATCTAACAGATTTGGCAGGCAAGATTTTCCCTTGAAGAACCCATACTGACTATGGCCTATTTTATCATGTGAATCCAAGTACTCTGAGACCTCATCCTTAATAATCGACTTCAACATCTTCCCAACCACTGAGGTCAACCACTGGCCTATAGTTTCCTTTTTCTGCCTCTCTTCCTTCTGGAAGAGTGGAGTGACATTTAAAGTTTTCCAATCTTCCAGAACCATTCCAGAATCTAGTGATTCTTGAAAGATCATTGCTAATGCTTCCATGACCTCTTCAACCACTTTTCCCAGAACCCTGGGGTATAGACCATCTGGTCGAAGTGCTTATCTACCTCAGATCTTTCAGTTTCTCAAGACCTTTCTTTCCAGTAATGGTAACTGCACACATTTCATGATCCCTGACTCCTGGAACTTAAACCATACTGCTAGTGTCTTCCAGAGTGAGGACTGATGCAAAATACTTATTCAGTTCATCAACACACACAAAATGCTGGTGGAATGCAGCAGGCCAGGCAGCATCTATAGGAAGAAGTAGAGTCAATGTTTCGTCAGGTCTCAGCCCGAAACATCGACTCTACTTCTTCCTTCCACCAGCATTTTGTGTGTGTTGCTTGAATTTCCAGCATCTGCAGATTTCCTTGTGTTTACGTATTCAGTTCATACACTATTTCTTTGTCCTCCCTTGTTACTTCTCTCCAGTATTATTTTCCAGCAGTCCGATATGTATTCTTACCTCTCTTATACAGATTATGTATCTGAAGAAGTTGGCGCGTGGCCTAGTGGGCAAGGCATCAGACTAGTAACCTGAAGGTCACTGGTTCGAGCCTCAGCTGAGGCAGCGTGTTTGTATCCTTGAGCAAGGCACTTAACAACACGTTGCTCTGTGACGTCACCAGTGCAAAGCTGGATGGGTCCTAGTGCCCTTCCCTTGGACAACATCGGTGGCGTGGAGAGGGGAAGGCTTGCAGCTTGGGCAACTGCCGGTCTCCCATACAACCCTGCCCAGGCCTGCGCCCTGGAAACTCCAGGCGCAGATCCATGGTCTCTCGAGACTGACGGATGCCACCAATCTGAAGAAACTCTTGATGTCCTCTTTAATATTACTGGCTAGCTTACTTTCCATTCCATCTTTACCTTAATGACTTTTTAGTTGCCTTGTGATGGTTTTTAAAAGCTTCCCAATCTTCTAACTTCCCACTCTATTAACTGACAATTTTTATAAACCTACTGATTCTTGACTATACCTCTTCTCACCTTATCTCCTGTAAAAATGCTATTCCTTTTTCTCAGTTTCTTCGCCTCCACTGCATGTGTTCCCAGGACTCAAGCTTTCCATTCCAGGACATCAGAGATGTCTTCCTCCTTTAAAGAATGGGGTTTCCCTCTCTCTACTATTGATGCTGCCCTCACCCGCATTTCCTCCATTTCCTTTACATCTGCGTTCACCTCATCTTCCTGCCACCATAACAGTGTCCTTACCTACTACCCCATCAGCCTCCGCATCCAACACATTATTCTCTGCAACTTGTGCAATATCCAAAGGGATCCTACCATTAAACTTGTCTTTACCTCCCCCGTCTGCTTTCCACAGGGATTGCTCCCTTCGTAATTCCCTTGACCATTCGTCCTTCCCCACTAATCTCCCTCCAGACACTTACCCCTGCAAGCGGCCTAAGTGCTACACCTGCCCATACACCTCCACAATTCAGGGCCGCAAACAGTCCTTCCAGCTAAGGCAATACTTCACCTGTGAATCTGCTGATGCATCTATTGTGTCCGGTGCTCCCGATGCCGCCTTCTCTACGTTGGTGAGACCAATTGCAAATTGGGGGACCGCTTCATCAATCACCTCTGCACCGTCCACCACAAGCAGTTCTTCCTGGTGGCCAAGCATTTTAATTCCCATTCCCATTCCTGTTCCAACTTGTCAATCCATGGTCTCCTCTTTTGCCACGATGAGGCCACTCTCAGGGTAGAGGAGCAACATCTTATATTCCGTCTGGGTACCTTCCAATCTGATGCCATGAATATTGATTTCTCCTTCTGGTGAAATTATTCAACACCCACTTCCCTCTATTCTCCAATCTGACCTTTTACTTCTTCTCCCCTGCCTATTAGTTACCCCTGGGTCCTCTCCTGCTTCCCTTTCTCTTATTATCTATACTCCTCTCCTATCAAATCTTTCTTCTCCACCCTTGACCTTTCCCACTCACCTAGCTTCATCCATTACCTTCCAGCTAGCCTCTAGCAACCTATGCATCTTTGGGATGTGGTAGAAATTGGAGCCTTTGGAGGTAACCCACATGGTACTTGTCCTGAAATCATACAGCATTGAAACGGCCCTTTCATCCTCCACTTACGTGCTGTCTGCTTTGCCCATCCATACTAATCTCATTTGTCCACATTAAATCCCTATCCTTCCACGCAATACAAGTACCTCAAAGTGATTTTTATCTGATTCGACCACCACCTCTGGCCATGTATTCCAGCTATCAACAGCTGTGTATAAAATGAACTTAACCCCTCAGATCACCTTTAAAATTCCTTCCTCTTATCTTAAACCTATACTCTCTTGTTTTTAACATCCCTACCATGGGGAAAAAATTAAGACTCTGTGCTGTTTCTGTGGTCTCATAATAGAAACATAGAAAACCTACAGCACAATACCCCTCTGGCCCACAATGCTGTGCCGAACATGTACTTACTTTAGAAATTAATAATATATAATAATAATCTTATATACTTGTAACACTCACCCAACAGGCTGGTATATATCTAGGGGAAAATGAGATCCAGCCACACACCACCCCCACCTCCCAAGCACGCAGGTGCTGTGGGAATCAAGTTTATGCCTCGCGCACACACACAGTATCAAATTCACACCAGGTACCGTTATGAAATACACTTTAAAGAGTTTACTAAAATGAAAAGAGTACTAGGCAATACAATATATATGATAGAAAAGAAAAAGCAAAAGGTGCCAACTTATCAAAGTTCAGTCAGCTTAGTGCACATCGTTGGAGCTCAACCATCGAACCATTCGACCCCTCATCACTTTCCTCTGACCTCCACGTCTTCGCACCTGGGACCACCCCCGGTGGTCAACCAAGCAGTGCAGTGCACGTCCACCTTCCTCGGCGTCTTCTTCCCGACTCTCCTGAAAAGACCGTGAAAACCCCCCAAGCTCCCAGCCTCACAAGACAAAATAATATTCCCCATTGGTTAACAAATGAATACAATCCCCACATCAGCAAGTCTAAAGCTAAACAACTGCGAGAGAAACACTTATCAGACAAAGAAGCATTCCTACTCTTAACAAACCAAAGAAGCCATTTTGAGTAACATACACAGGACATTGTACATACTTCTATCATGTCATTCCTCTGAAAATAAGTCCAGCCTCTCCAATCTATCCGGAATACTGAAGTTCTCCAGTCCAGGTAATATCCTGATGAACCTCCCCTGCACTCTCTCCAGCAGAATTGTAGCATTGTTGTGATATAAACTTATATCATAATTTTCCTACATGTAAATTCTGTGCCTGGGCAATGAAGGCAAACATCCTTTAAATCTTTTAACTAGCATATCTGTCTGTATTTAAGCATGCACTTATTCAAGAACTTCCATTTTAAGCTATGTATTCTGATTTTTCTAAATGTCTGTCCACCTTCCAGATTAATTATGTATTAATCAGTTATTCATAATGTATTAATTTTCTTGAGCCATTTTTTGGATATGGGGTCTTTTTTGGACTGGAAGAATAATTTCCTTGGTGTTAATAAGGTTAAGCTTTAAAAGGTTTCAACAAATTAATTTTTAAATGAAGTGCATAAGATGGTGATAAATTGGGAAAGGGGTAAGTGCAAAGAGATGTGGTGCTTTGTTGCTGAAAGGGAACAGCATGTAGTTAGGAAAACATGACACATTGCAAGGCTGTGCAGCTTTGGTCAGCTTATCTAAGAAATTATTTTCTTTCCACAGAGAGAATGCAACAAAGATTTGCTACACTGATTTCTTGGATGGCAGGTCTGATGCATGGATTAGACCTATATTGCCTCTGCTTTAATACAAGGGGAATGAACTTGGAGCATTGATCAATGCAATGGAAGATGATTTTGTTGTTTTTACAGAGATAAGATACAGGACCGGAAACTCGTCATTGGAATCTTCAGGTGTAGGAGGAATGGATGTAAAAGAGGAGATGACATTGCAGTATTGATTAAGGAATTCATCACTGCAGTAATGAGGGGTAAAACCTTAGAAAGCTTTTCAAAAAAAATGCCACACCAAGGGGAGGATGGGTCGGTCACCTTGGTGTTCAAAATATTCAAAGTACATTTATTATCAAAGCATGTAAAAATGATACAGCCTTGAGAATTGTTTGCTTACGGGAAGCCACAAAACAAGAAACCAAAAAGAACCCAATTAAAAAAAGACCAACACCCAATGCGCAGAAAAAGAAAAAAAACACAAATTTATGTAAACAATAGAAGCATTCCGAACCAAATTGAGTCTGCCGCGAAGCTCACAGACATGAAGCACAACAGCCGGAGCAGTCTTGAGACTCAGCACCACAGAGAGAGCAAGTGAACTAAGCCCGACTCTTGCCTCCAGCCCCAACATCCTGCCTTTCCGGTGTGTAAATTATCCAAACAGCATATCGCGCCTTGCATTAAGACCCGCACTCCGCCTCAGTGAAACTCTCTGGGCCTAGACCATGCCACCCAGTCCAAAGCCTTTCTTGACTTCTTCAAATTTGCTCGGCGCTTAGAGCAGAAACTCTCCTGTCTCGACTCAACGTAGGTAGAAGTATGCTGCAGTCCACATAATAGTCAGCTGCTGATATGGAAGAAGATATGTAGATAAATTGCAGAGATAGGAGTCAGAGATATTAGCTTTGCAAATGGGGTTTAAAGGTTCATTTTATTGCTAAGTTATGCATGTAGCATACAACTCTATTTGTATTTTCTGGATAACCATGGTCACACACAAAAAGAAAAAGAAACAAAACTCGCAGACCCCAGAATCCCTCACCCCTCTCCCACAGAAAAAGCAGTAGCAATAGCAACAAATCTCCATTCTCTCCCCATAGACAAAAAACACCAACAATAACGATCCCCGATCCCCTCACCAGCAGAAAATAAACAGTGACAGTAGCATAAAAAAGCCCTCCCCCTCCCACCTCGCTCTCACAAACAACTACAGAACACCTACCTACACATATTAACTGGAATTGCTTTAGTATGAGAGGTGTAGGAGGTGGAATTTTTAAAGTATACCCAGGCTTTTCAAGCCAGTCTCACTGTAGAAAAAACAGTTCTGGCTTAGTCTGAGGGAATGTAGCTAATCAAATGGTTGAAGTGTTAGTGGGAGAGCATTTTGGAGGTAGTGATCATAACTCTTAAGTTTCATTATAGTTATGAAAAGACTTAAGGGTGGTCCAAAAGTTAAGGTCCTAAACTGGAGGGAAAGCGGATTTCGTAAGGTGGGGCATGACTGCAAGAAGTGACTTTCAGGTAGATCTAATTCTGAAAGCGAGAGCCATTCGAAAGTAAAATAATGCGAGTATGTATATCCCCATAAGGGTGGAAGGTACAAAACAGCAAATCCAAGTGAAATCAAGGGCTGTATAAAGAAAAGAAAGGCAGCATTTGACACATGTCGAGAACTGAAAATAATTGAGGCCCTTCAGGAGTATAGAATTTGTCTAGGGTAATTAAAGAAGAAATTCAGAGGACAAAGGAAAGGTTTGTAAAGTCACTGACCGATGAGATTAAGGACATTTTCAAAATATTTTATGAGTATTCTTAAGGAAGAAGGTCATTAGGGAAAGTGTAGGATCTACCAGGGACTCAAGTGGCAGTATTTGCGTGGAGCTAGAAAAGGTAGATGTGAATTCAAGGAGAGAAAGGATGAAATTCATTATTATTCAGAAAATGAAGATAACAGACATTGTTGCAAGCATTATATTGAATAAATACTCAGGCCCTAATGGGAGTACCCAAGGTTTCTAAGGGAGAAGATCTTTCGGACACTGACAAAGATTTTTAAGTCTTTGCTGGCCACAGGTTAGGTATCATATGACTGGAGCACAGCAAATGTTCGACCCTTATTCAAGAATAGCAACAGGATAAGCCATGAAATTACATGCCTGTGAGACTAACATCAGTGGCAGGAACATTATTGGAACAAAATTTTAGGGGCAGGATTAACCTGCACTTGGAGAGACAGCAATTAATCAATCCTGATGAAGGGTCTCACCCCATAATGTTGATATCCCTTTGCCTCCACAGCTGCTCTTGATTCCCTTTCAGCAACAAAGCACCATGTCTCTTTGCCTCCACAGATGCAGCCTGACTCACCAAGTTCCTCCAGCAGTCTGCTGTCTCTTTGTACTTCCAAGCATTAATCAAAGGGAGCCAGCATGACTTAGTTAATGAAGATCCTGTCTGACCAATTTCATTGACTTTTTCAGAGCTAACTAAATGTATTGATGAGTATAGTCTGCATATCCTGGAGTAAACCCTTCGACAAGGCCCAAAAATTTAGAGCCCAAGGGAACCATCTCAATTTGTCAAATAGGATCCAAAAATAGCTTGGTAATTGAAAGCAAAATTTGTTTTCATGATTGGAAGCCTGTGACCGCTATTAGACCACAGGGATCAGTGCTCGCTCTCACAGTGCTTGTTATATGTAAACCATTTAGGTTTGAACGTAAGAGGTCTGGTTAGAAATTCTGTAGGTGAAATGAAAAACAGTGGTGCTGTTGATAGTGAGGAGGTTAGTCATAGGTACAGGTGATATTGATAGTTGGTAAAATGGACTGAGAATGGTAGAATAAATGGATCTTTTTTTCAGACTGGAAAAATGTAACTATTTAAAGTTCTCCAAGGATCAGTTCTTGAAGCACAGTTATTTACAACTTATATAAATGATCTTACAGGGGGAAAGGGTAAGGTTTCTAAGTTTGCCAGTGACACTGACATAAATGGGTGGGGCATATTGTGTTGAGGATATTTGGATGCTGCAACAGGATATAGGTAGTAAATGATTGAGGGAAAAGATTTAGCAAATGGACTTTTAGTGTCAGAAAATCCAAGGTTATGGATTTTGTTAAGAGATATCGAACAGCAGACCATTATGAATATGGAGAAAAATTTCAAATGACTGAAGTACAACAGAGTTCTGCATGAATTAGAAAATGTTAGCAGGCAAGTGCAGCTAACAATTTAGGAAGGCAAAAGGAATGTTGGCCTTTAATGTAAGGGAGTTGGAGGTAGAAATGGAGAAGGATTGTTAGAATTGTACAGGGGTCTAGTGAAGCCACATATAGACTGTTGTGCTCAGCTGTGGTCCCCTTATTTAAGAAAAAATATACATGTCTTGGAGGCAGACCAAGAGATTTACTAAACTAATTCCTGAGATGAGAAGGTTGTCCTTTCAGAAGTGTCTAAAATATTGGATCATCATTCTTTGGCTAGTTCACCTACCAGTGCGACTTTTGTAATGATTTACAGAAGATTTGAGTTACAAGTGGTTCTTGAAACTTTTATGCAACCCAGTAAGTCAGTGTGTAAAAGGAACAGTTCTACTGCTCAGAGGCTATTTCTGTGGTCCACCACCAGTCAAATCCCAATGGTGCTGGACTTGAGTTTCAACCTGTATCTAAAGAGAGGCAGGGTCAATTTTTGCAAGATAAGGGAATCGTTGTTGCGAACTGACACAGGAGAGGAGCTGAAGCTTGGGGCAGATCAGCCATAACCATATTGAGTGCTAGGGCAAATTTGAGTGGCCAAATGGCCAACTCCTATTTTCTTGTGTTTCCTGTATCTGCATGGGTATCCTCCAGGTTGTGTGGTTTCCTCCCAATGTCCCAAGATATGTATCTTGTTAGGTTAGCTGCCCTCTGTAAATTGTCCCGAATGTGTAAGTGAATGATAAAAATTATTGAAAATAAGGAGCATAGGTTGCTAGAAAAATTAGTAGGTTGGATTTGGTAGTCCAGCATCTCAGTGACACATCCTTGTAAAATTAATGGACACCTTAATATCCTTTGATTCATGACCAAAGAACCAAAATGCTGTGGACATCAATGCAAAATCCCAACCTTTCAGATGAAGGAGTCAGATCCGGCCTTGGAGAATGGGGATTTCATCAAGTACTGACAGACAATCAGTGCTGTTTGGAAGAAACATTTTGAAGACTTTCTGGGCTACAATCCCCAACCCCCTCATTGGGTTCCTGTATCTTTTATGCAATAGTCAGGCTGAGTGCAAGTTTGTAAGAGTAATGGGAATGTAGTTCAGGTATTTGGCCTTTTTAATAAATGATTGAGTTTCCTTGTAAAAGTTGGTTCAGAAGATATCACACAGGTCAAAGGAGCAGCATCAATAATACATTTATCTGCGGATCAATGCCACCAGTCACAGCTTTATGGGAGAGTGGCAAAGTGAAAGCCGCTGTTGGAAAAAAAAACTCACATGAAATCTCAGCTAGAGTTTGCCAGAAGGCACGTGGGTGACTCTGAAGTCAGCTGGAAGAAAGTTCTATCGTCTGATGAAACCAAAACTGAGCTATTTGGCCATCAGATTAAACGCCATGTTTGGTGTGAGCCAAACACTGCACATCATCAAAAACACACCATCCCTACTGTGAAGTATGGTGGTGGCTGCATCATGCTGTGGGGATGCTTCAGTGCAGCAGGCCCTGGAAGGCTTGTGAAGGTAGAGGGTAAAATGAATGCAGCAAAATACAGGGAAATCCTAGAGGAAAACCTGATGGAGTCTGCAAGAGAACTGTGACTTGGGAGAAGATTTGTTTTCCAGTAAGACAAAAACCCAAAGCATAAAGCCAAAGCTACACAGGAATGGCTTAAAAACAACAAAGTTAATGTCCTGAAGTGGTCAAGTTGGAGTCCAGACCTCAATTCAACTGAGATTTTGTGGCTGGACTTGAAAAGGGCTGTTCACTCACAATCCCCATGCAATCTGACAGAGCTTGAGCGATTTTGTAAAGAAGAATGGGGAAAAATTGCAGTGTCAAGATGTGCAAAGCTTAAAGAGACCTATCCACACAGACTCAAAGCTGTAATTGCTGCCAAAGGTGCATGTACTAAACACTGACTTGAAGGGGTGAGTAATTATGCAACTAATTATTTTGTGCTTAATAATTGTAATAAATTTAGACCAATTTGTAGAAATTCATTTTCACTTTGACACAGAAGAGGTTTTTCTGTTGATTCGTATCAAAAAAGCCAAATTAAATCCACTGTGATTCAATGTTGTAAAACAATAAAACATAAAAAACTCCAAGGGGCATGAATACCTTTTATAGGCACTGTATATCTAAATATTACTCACGCAAGTAATGTTTAATTTTGAAACAAGCTATAGGTTCAGACTTGCCACAAGTTTAAAAGTGCAGTAGATCTCCTTGCAGGTCTGTTCTTTCAGCTTCAGAATAATAAGTTTCGATTTTGAACTAGTCTAAATTGTTGTGATAAACTCTTCTTCGGAGACATCTTGCTGTCTACTGTTTGCACAGATACCAAACTTATTGTAAGCTCTATTGTTGTAGCTCCTGCTGTTGAGGAATGTTCTGATGATTGACAGTACATGTACTTGACAGCTCTTTGAGATCTCAGTCCATACCTGACCAATGCACAGAATTGTGCACAGTATATGTCCCTATCTCAGTACATTTTGTAAATGCTCTCAGTCTTAACACAGCTGGTAGTACGACACATGAGCCCATGTTAACTACCCTTAATATCATGACAGCAACACACACAAAATGCCGGTAGAACATAGCAGGCCAGGAAGAAATACAGTCGGCGTTTTGGGCCAAGACCCTTCGTCAGGACTAACTGAAAGAAAAGACATCATGATAATTACTTTTGGCAGATGGAAAATAGTCTTGGCTCTTCATCTGAACATCTCCTGAACTCATCTTCTGAGAGTTGTTCATAAGCTTGATGTCCAACCAGTTATTTCCAAACACTGTCACCAGAAATTCATTACTCTCGTGTGTTTGGGTACATATAGTTATTTGAGCGTTGATGAGGTAATCGTGGTGATCTATTCACTGTTGTATTTACCTTCAACTTATTGTGTCTATCTTTTTCATATTGAGACAAATGAATGGCCTTTTGTTGTGCTCTTGATGCTCCCATTGGTGATTTTGGGCCAGATTTATTTGGTGTTGATTACTGAAGCTAATGTGCTTCCAAAGAGGAATTCATAGGATTCCTGGACCCTGCCTATAATGTCAAAATCTTCCTTTTTGTGTTATGGAATAATATTGTTCATTTTCATCAAACTGCAAGATAAAAAGATATAGGCTTTTTTCCTAACTATCAGGTGGCTAATGACTACCTCTACGTCATAGTCGTAAGCATCAGACACTCACCTTAATGGTATTAAAATGGATAAGGAGAACCTTAATGCCTGATTGTATTTCATATTAATTATATGCACATTTTGCTGTATGTGCCAGGTCCACAGGACATCTTGTTTCAATAGATACTGAAGGGTCAACAGTACTGTTGCCAAACTCTTTCCAAAGTTTAATAGTATACTGTTTCCAAGAAAGAACCAAGTTCAGGTACATTTGCAGGCTTCAGAGCATTTATGATGGCTTATACATTTTTTAAGCCTCAAACCATATGCATCTGCTCATAAGCCAAGACAACCACTTCACGTTATGTATTTCTGTTTAGTTTAATATTATGTCTGTGTAATTGCTTCATTGCTTCTGTTAGAATTTATTCTTCTTCAGCAGAAGATAATGAGAAGAAAATACTATTGTACATCTGATGGCCTCAGACAGCATGTTAGGAGTGTCTTCCTACTTTCCAATAAGGTGAATCTGCTACCTTCTTGTTACCTATATTTTCCCTATTCAATTTCAGTTGCTCTAGCCAGTATCCAGTCTTTCACTGTGACCCTGGTCTACTTTGCCACTACATTAGGTAGTAACACATATTGGCCATTATATTATACTTCGATCTTTATCTCAACATGAATTGTGACTCTGCTTTACTGTTGTACCTGTAACATCTCTTGCAAATGGATTGCTGATAACCTCACCGACTTCCCTGGTTATGGTAACATCACCCGGTCCTGCTTCTGCTGCCATGCACAGCTTTGGCCAACAGTTTGTCGCTCACTACATGATGCCACTCACGTCATCAAATGTTTAATCAGTTCAAATCAATTCATTTTTTAATTTAAGTCTGTAATCCCTCAGCTGCTCCCTTGCTACCAAGCAGCCCCCACCACCCCTTTTATCTTTATTGCTCCTTTAGAAACTCCTACTGCCCCCAGTAGGTTTATATTGCCCACTTTGAGAATCACTGGTGTAGAAGCTGCTGTGCCTTCTTAACTAATGAGGATGTGCTGTGGGTCCAGGTTAGATCATAGGTTATGCGCACACCAAGGAATTTTGTGCTCTTCATTCTCTCCATGGCAGAGCCATTGATATGCAATGAAGAATGGTTGACCTGCGCCTTTCTGAAGTCATTTGTTTTCCACTTTGAGACTCAGGTTGTTGCCTCACATTTGACAAGCCTCTCTACCTCCTCTGTGTATGGTGATTCATCATTGTTGCTGATGAGGCCAACCACTCTAGTATCATCAGTGAACTTGATGTGGTTTGAGTTGAATCTTACAATTCATTCATGAGTCAGCAGCGGGCTGATCACACAGCCCTGGAGGCATCAGTGCTCAGCGTGATGAAGATTGAGATATTGCTCCCAACTTGGACTGAAGTCCAAAATCCAGTTACAGAGAGGAGTGTTGAGACAGTTTACCTACCATCTTCTGAGGGATGATTGTGTTAAATGCTAAGCTGGTCAATGGCCAACAACCTGGTGTTTGAGGCATCATTTCTAGATGGGGACAGGACGGAGTGGAGGGCCAAGGCTACAGCATCATCAGTTCACCCACTGATTTGAGCAGTAGGTAAGCTGGGAAGGGTTCAACATATCTGGAAGGTGGGAATTTATACTATTCATTAGTATAACACCACGATTTTTTGGTCAGTGTCACAGTATCATTGTTTAGGCTAGTTACAGTCACTCCCTTGGGACTGGAATGTTGGTGGCTGTCTGGAAGCCTTCAGGGACAGTGGACTGTTACAGAATAACAATTAAAACAAGTATATTCAAACATGAAAATCTAATAACTTGAAGGGCTTTCTGGGCCCTAAAGCATGCAAGACCTCTTCTGTGGTCTTTACCTCAAAGTTTTGCCAAGCTGCTTCTGACAATTGAAGTTCTTGTTTCTGTCATTGGCTTGATAATTTAACAGTGAATGTTCCCAGATAGAGCTGTGGCTTCAAGCAGTGGAGTAGGCAGTGATCACAACCCCTTTGGGGCATTAGAGCAAGTAAATTCAGCTGGTAGACAGGATTCTTCAGATTTATCTCCCATTGTCCTGCGTGGAGGAAAACAATACAACTGGTGCAGCTTAAATGTTAAAATCATTGTTGAGTCTGTGATTTTAAGCAACGTTCCCACTGAATCAGAATTTTAGACAAATGTCTGGATGTGGTCCCTTATTGTTCATGAGCACTCTAATGTCTATTCTTATACTTTAGCAGATCTTCTACACAAATAAAACATAAAATTGTTGAATATTCAGTACTTTGCAGTATGCTTGCTTTTCTATTTTAAATTGTGAGTGAGCCTTTTAGCTTTGTGGTGAAACACAGATTTCTCAGAGCTACCATTTGACAAAATTATGCCATGTATTATGTTAATTACACCATCCATTTGCAGGCTGTGAAGAGATGGCAGGGAATGAGACTAATTGATTTGTTCTTGCACGGATCTGGTATGGAATGATTGAACTAAATGACCTTCCAAGCAGTAAGCTTCCTGTGATCCAGTGCTTGTTCTAAATGATGTTTTTTAACATAGGTGAA
Source organism: Hypanus sabinus (assembly GCF_030144855.1). Lineage (NCBI taxonomy): Eukaryota > Metazoa > Chordata > Chondrichthyes > Myliobatiformes > Dasyatidae > Hypanus > Hypanus sabinus. The sequence continues at coordinate 9,664,157 of NC_082733.1, read as the reverse complement.
AAGAAGACAATGTCATCACCGTCAGCTGCTGGAAGCCAGCAGATCTACTCACAAGGAAATTCATTCCAGACAGGACGTGCAGGACAAACATTCAGGTATATTTCTTATGTGCTGTTGTTTAAAGTAGTTTAACCTGACATAATGTGAGCATGGCACCTGCATGTAGTATAATAATTCTTCGATAATTGTTCATCCTTTACTTAAAAGCATTAATTTGTGATCTTACAGGCAGTACGTTCATTCTTCCTTTAAGAACTTCTGATCAAATATGGTCTGGTGACATTCTCCTTTCCATTCTACAAGTAGCACTATTATTCATAAAATTATGGTAGAATTTCTAGTTGCACATTTATGCATGTTTGTATAATAACAAAGTTACCTTAGCTTCTTCCAACTTCCTGTAACAAAGTGGTATGTTGATCCACCTTGACATGCTCTGTTCTCTCTGATTTGAATATACATTACCTTGTAAGATACCCGGCTGGTAGACAGATGTTTACTAATGAAGGTCCTGATGAAGGGTTTTGGCACAAAACGTTGACTGTACACTTTTCCATAGATGCTGCCTGGCCTGCTGAGTTCCTCCAGCATTTTGTGTGTGTTTCAGGAACCAGCTGCCATATTGGAATCCAGGAGCATTCTTTATTCTCCTCAGTGGACCAGATAGTAAGGTTGAATGCTTAGCACTTTGTCTTGATGTCCTATGTATCTGGTGTTGGTGTTCGGCAAAATGGTCTGAATTTGTCAACTGCACCCTGCAACAATACAGAACAAAATGAGGCTTGTTATTAAAGACAGGAAGTAATAGCCTAAGGCAGTCCAGTTTCTAGTAAGGTTTGAGTACTACATATGTTCTGGTCAACCACGAGGAAATCTGCAGATGCTGGAAATTCAAACAACACACACAAAACGCTGGTGGAACACAGCAAGCCAGGCAGCATCTATAGGGAGAAGCGCTGTTGACGTTTTGGGACAAGACCCTTCGTCAGGACTAACCAAAAGGAAAGATAGTAAGGATGTTCTGGTCACCTTGTTACTGGAATGATGTGTTACTGCACTGGAGAGGATATAGAAAAGATTTTCAACAAATACCTGTGAGGCAACTGTGGGTAGGCTGGGATTATTTCCTTTTGAAATTCCAGATAGAGTAAAGTGAAAGGCCCTATTTCCCTTAACAGAGGGTTTGAACAAAATATAGAGTAGATTTTAAATAATTGGTAGAAGGAAAGACAGGAGATGAGGAAAAAGTCCTTTCACCAAGAGGGTACATTGGTGTCTGGAACTCAATAACTTTCAGGGGTGGTGAAAGCAGAAACCTTTAAAAGATTCTGCTTGATTTTTATAAATGATTTAGATAAAGAGATGGAAGGTTGCACAAAGGTTTGAGTATGAGAATGGTGTAGAAGGTTGTTGTAGGTTACAACAGGATATCGATAGGATGCAGAGCTGGGCTGAGAAGTAGCAGATGGAGTTCAACCTGGAGAAATGTGAAGCAATTCACTTTGTAAGGTTGAATTTGATAGCAGAATACGGGGTTAGGGGCAGGATTCTTAGCAGTGTGGAAGAACAGAGGGATCTTGGGGTCCACCTCCATAGATCCATCAAAGTTGCCATGCAATTCGATAGGGTTATTAAGAAGGCATAGGGTGTGTTTGCCTTCATTACTTGGGAATTGAGTTCAAGAACCACACAGTAAAGTTGCAGCTTTGTGATGGAAATTCTGAGGTTTATGGATGGACGGTAGTTCATATTGACCTCTTTCAGTTCTATTTTTTTTAATGTTCTTACCCGTTCTCTCTTGTTGCCAATTGGCAGGCTGGGAGTTTGGGTGATCTGTTAGGTTTTGTGCGAGGGAGGGGTGGGGGTGTTTGGGATTTGTGAGTTTTTGTTTCTTTTCTTCTCATGCATTGGGATTGATGTATTTCTTTCAACTGACTATGGTTTTCTGTATTTTATGGCTATCTGGAGAAGACAAATCTCAGAGCTGTAATCGGTATACATACTTTGATAGTAAAATGATCCTTGAATATTTGATAAGAGGATTAGACCAAGTGGCTAGTGAAACCTTTTTCAAGGGCAGAAATGGTTAATACTAGGGGCATAATTTTAAGGTGATTGGAGGAATGTACAAGGGAATGTCAGAGGTAGTTTTTTTTTACACAGAGAGTGATGGGTGTGTGGAACACCCTGCCAGGGGTGATAATAGAGACAGATACATTAAGAACATTTAGGAAAATGTCAGATAGACACATGGATGAAAGAAGAATGGATGGCTACGTGGAAGGGAAGGGTTACATTGATCTTAAGAATATTTCAAGAGGTTAGAACACATTGTGTACTGCCGTTGTCTATATTCTACATGTACTTAAAGATTTACAGAGGTATGAACTCACTGCCGGTCGGGATTAGTTTGAGTGGCATTTATTCTCAATATGAATGAACACAATAGGCAGAAAGGCCTCTGCCTGCGTTGACACATTTTTATTTGTCTGAACGTAGGAATGGCAGTCAAATTGCTTGCTCACTTGCATGGGTTTTGTTCATTTTTACCTTTCCTGCCAGGGCTGATTTGAAATATTCTGCAAGGAAGTGTTGCAACTTGATAAGGAAGATGTAACTTCTGGGTATAAAGGCATTTATTTGGTCACTGTTCATTGTTACCTGTAATCTGATATAAATTAAAGTGCACCTGACAAATTCAACTGGCTCTGAAACAGACTGCCTATAACTTGAACCTAGGTAAAAAAAGAAGTCACAGGTTTCTGTGCATTCCTTCAGGTATTATCAATAGCCAGTGATGGTTGTCATTAACAACTCCTATTTCAGGTCATACTGTCTTAGTACCTGCACGTACTGAAAACATCACTTCTTTTACCAATGACGATAATAACAAGTTACTGTTAAATATGAAATTTATTTACAAGATAGTACAACTTTACACTTGAACTGTGAAAGACCAACTTCTGAGCAAGCTTTTCCCATTTATTTTTGCACAGAAGAGATGTTTTTCATGGATGTTATCACTTACAGTTCTGTGCACATGAATCATTAAGATACCTTACAAGCTAATTCTTATCAGCATGTCATTTTATTGCCTGTGTAGGGGAAGGTATAAAAAAATCTGTGTCACATCACTATGCACATAAAGTGTTACTAATTTAATACATAGTGAACAGCAATATTCTTAATTGCATTACATAATGTACTGCAGACTACATTAAGCATGACCACTTGACAAACTTTAAGGTGAAAGTGTAACTGTTTTAATTGGAAATTGTGTTGAAATTACCGTAACTGTTCATTTTACAAGAGGCTAGAAAGATGCAATTGTAATTAGCTGGAACATGAGAGCAATAGAAGGTTATTCAATCTCTTGAACCAGTTCCATTACTGACTTAAACTCAATTCCATTTATTTGCACTTGATCCACACCCTTTAATATCATTAACCTGTGATTAAACCAGCATCACCCTGCCCCGCATCCTTTTGGAAATAGTGCTGCATATTTCCACAACTCTTAGTGTGAGAATAATTCTTTCCTGATTTCCTTCCTGAGTGACTCAATATCTAAGATAATAAGAAGCAAGTTCAGACCTTGACACACTGAGCAAGTTGAGTGCGAGCAGGCAGGCACTCGGTGCAGGGCTGATCCAGGGTGATTCAACCTGTGGATTCATGATTTAGTAGTTCCAGTACCATGGTCATTTGCCCACCTAATACCCTATATGATCTGGAGATTAGGCAGAATTTTCCTTAAATACCAACTCACACCAAAGTCTACTTATTGTCTCTTTTGTGCTTATTCATCTACTTTGTCTAGATTTATCAATGTTAGTATTTTAAGTTTCTCACCTTTGTTCTCAAATCACTTCCATGACTTCAATTCTCCTCATTTCTGTAACCTTTTCCACTTCTTTAATCCGGTAACATATTTGTACTTTGAATTTTTACTCAACCTTTATAAATATCCGTATCCTAATGGAGACTGTGGCTTCAAATCCGTAGGCCATTAGCTTTAGATTTTCCTCTCCCAACATCAGAACAACACCTTTTCTAAACTGGTTTAATGATAAATTTGGTTTGATAATAATAGTGAGAAATACTATGATATGTTTTTCTGCATAAATGAAAGCTAACATTGTAATAGTTCATCATTTGATAATGGCTTTTAATATCTCTTCAGCACTTCAATGGTACCTGGAGGAAACATCATTCAGCAGACATCTTCAGCAGGTCAAATTTTAGCTCAAATATCTCGCCAATCAAATGCCAATCAGGTCTCTGCAACATCCTGGACTGGAAGTCGACCGCCTTTCTCAGGGCAGGTGCTGTATCACATTTCTGATCCATCACTTACTATCCTGTGCTACTTTACCTCTTCAGCAGGTGAAATATCATTCCACTTGCAATCGATATCTTGAACTGAGAGTCTGATTTTTAACTTGTTATTTTAAGGGCTTATGGTTCACAGAACTCGTAGACTTCCTTTATTTGTAAAATTTGGGATTATTTTGGAAAGAAATCCTGTCTAATGAGTATTGAAAGGAAAAGCCAAAATGGTGAAAACATTTAGTAGGTCAGTCTGTGCAAGTGGAAGGTTAACATTTAACAAAGTTAACATTTCAGGTTTAGGTCCCTATTGGAGAAGTAAGTCAGCTAATATGGCAGTTGTTTTACAGAGTACCAGAGTTGACCTATGACTCCAAGAGTACCAGTGACTCCAAGCACCCAGTTACCTTAAATTTTCTCCCTGACCTATCTGTCTGTAACTCCTCCACTATTATAACCAGGCCCCATGCAAACTTGAGGAACAGTGCCTCATTTTCTGGACAACTTTCAGTCCACTGGTCTGAGTATCTGATTTTCCATTGTCAGGTCTTTCACTCTCTTTGTCTGTACTAGAATTAGCCACTTCTGCTGTAGGGCATCCATATTTTTTCTTCAGCTTAGTACAGCCTGACCTGCTGGGCATGTTCCACAGCTCAGCTTTTGCAACACATGGCACCTCTGGATTTGTATCATCACCTACTAACTATTCCTATTGACTGGAGGACTTCTGCATCTCATCCCTGTGGTACTCCTGGCCTCACCCTGTTACAGATATTCCACTTCACCAGTCCATCTCTCCTGCTTCCTTCTCTGCTACTCAAAAATAACTTGTTTTATCCTGTTCCAAATTCTGACCAAGGATTTTTGACCTAAAACATTAACTCTGTTACTCGTTGCACGGATGCTGCATAACCTGCTATCACCACTAATTTCTGTTTCAATTTTGCATTTCCAGCATCTGTAGGTTTTGTATATTTTCATTTACTGATTTGACTCAAGACCATAAGTAGCATCCAAGTCATACACCAAGCCTTTCAGTTCACCATGTCCACATAGAGATCAAATATCCATCTATACTACTTCCCTTTCCAAACACTTGTCTCAAGCCTTCTATGCCTTGGCAAGTTCAGATACTTCTTAAATCTTGTGTGAGTGCCTGCCTTAACCACCTTTTAAGTCAGTGTGTTCCAGATTCCAAACGCCCACTAGATGATAAAGCTTTTCCTTACATTCCTTCTAACTCATCCACCTTAAGCCTATGCCCTCTAGTTTTAGATGTCTCCATCACCAAAGTTTCTTATTCTTCACTATCTAAGCCTTCATAATCTTGTACAGCATTATCAGGTCCTCTCTCAGCCTCCTCTACTCTAAGGGAAACAATTCACTCTCTCCTCATAACTAAAAAGTTCCATCACAGCATGTCCTGATACCTTTTCCAGTGCATTCATGATCTTGCATACTCTGGAAATCACACCAATGCAAAATAGATCTGGAGGATGTTGCTGTCTGAAATGTAATGCCTTAAGAAGTTATCTGGATGAGCCTAACCAACATTTTATGAAGTTGCAGCATGATCTTAATGGATTCTGTATTCTATTCCCTGGCAAACAAAGACCAGCATTTTTTTCTTAACATTGCCTTCTTCACCATCTTATCTACCTCTGTGCCACATTAACAATCTGTGCATTTAGTACACCAGGGTCAATGTGTTCTTCAATAGGCTGTATACTCACACTGCTCAGGATTAAATTCTATCTGTCTTTACCAGCTGATCAATACCATCCTGTAACCTCAGACTATCCTCATCTTTATTAATAATACCACTGATTTTTTAATCATATCTATAATCATCATCTAAGTCTGTGGTTGACCTGATTCTATGCCAGAGTTTCACAGTTTAAAAAAAAACAATTATTGTAGTATTTAAGCCCTGCTAACTAAAATAGAAGTACTAATTTCCTTATTTAAGATTCAATTTTCAAGTTGTCCTTCCTTGGTTTGTTTTTCTAACTTTTGATCTATATGCTCAAAGTGGATGCTAATACTGCTGTGGTAGTTTTTAAATGTGATTCTCAGGATGTGGACATAGCTGGCTGGGTTTCATTTTACTCCCATCCCTAAGGAACACCCCTGTGGTGTTAATCACATGCTAGCTAAATTAACTAATGCTGCTTGGTTACCTTCTTGATTAAATTATTTTAGTTAATCAGATGTGTTTACACACCATTTTAGTATTGAGTAAATTACTTGGGGAAATACTTTTGAAAATCTGCATATGACAATCAAAATATTGTATTTCAGCATGATTTCAGGACAATTGGTGATTAGCTATCCAGTTTGTATCTTTGTGATGAAAGAGGGAAGTTCAGTACTGATTTCCTTGTTTTCTAACTTCCAGTAACCACTCTCGTCTGTTTTCCCCTCTCCCTTTTGTTTTCCCTTATTCATGTGGCCCCCTTCTGCCTTCTCTTTTACCCTCCTTTACAATCTGTCCTCCATCCCTGTGGTTTTCAACCTCCTTCCCTTTATTCCATAGTCTGTCGTCGTCTCTTAACAATTTCCTTCTTCAGCCTTTTGTGTCTTCCACCATTCTCACATCATTCAGTTTCATCCCTCCTCCCAAACCCACATACCTTCTTATTCTGGCTTTTGCCCTCTTTCTTTCCAATCCTGATGAAGGGTCTCAGACCAAAGCACCATCTGTTCATTTCCCTCCATAGATGCTGCCAGGCCTGCTGAGTTCCTCCAGCATTTGTGTGTGTTACTCAAGTTTTTCAGCATCTGCAGAATCTCTTGTGTCTTTACTTTCCAAGTTTACTGTATACCTAAAGGGTATCCTCTATTAACTCCTTCAAAGATGCTTACAAAAATGATCGTGGCTTCCACCCTTTGCTTCATCAAGCTAGTGACCTTGTCCCATATTTTGGCAGTACAGCTTGCATATTGGAAGTAGAATTTTATATTTTAGACGCTGCATCTAATCCTGCTGCCAGTGGTGGGTATGTATTACTCTTCTATTCTAAGAGCACATTCTAAGGTCAACCATCCTGGCTGCATGTCAGCAATGCAGAAGTTCTTTAAGGCAATGTCCCAGGCCCAGTCATCTTTACCTTTTCTATTCTCGATGTAAAAGAAAACTGATTTAAATTTTTAATATTGCACTTATCTCTGCAATTTCAGGATTGTTTAACTCAGGTAGTTGGCAAGTTTTTGGAATATTCCATTGGACAGTAAAAACCTTCATTTATATTATGCATAGGTTAATCAGAGATAGTTGGCATAGACTTTCTTCTACCCATAGGGTGATTTGGGGAACTTGCTGCCTGGTGGAAACCTTAAACTTTAAGGTATTATTTGTCCCTCTGACCCTAAACACTGGAAACCACCCCCCCCCCAGCCCCCTCCTTTACTCTCTCTACACCCATGACTGTGTTGCCACTCACAGCTCTAATCTGCTAATTAAATTTGCTGATGATACTACATTGATTGGCCTTATCTCAAATAATAACAAGGCAGCCTACAGAGAAGAAGTCATCACCCTGACACAGTGGTGTCAAGAAAACAATTTCTTCCTTAATGTTGCAAAAATGAAAGAGCAGGTTGAGGACGCCAGGAGGAATGGAGATAGGCTCATCCCTATTGTCATCAATGGATCTGGGGTGAAGAGGGTGAACAGCTTTAAGTTCCTCAGCATACATACCATCGAGGACCTCTCTTGGTCTGTACGTACCGGCTGTGTGGTGAAAAAACAGCAGCACCTCTTTCACCTCAGATGGTTGAAGAAGTTTGGCATGAGTTCCCAAATCTTAAGGACTTTCTACAGGGGCACAATTGAGAGCATCCTGACTGGCTGCATCACTTCCTGGTAAGGAAACTGTACTTCCCTCAATCACAGGACTCTGCAGAGAGTGGTGCAGACAGCCCAGCGCATCTGTGGATATGAACTTCCCACTATTCAAGACATTTGCAGCAACAGGTGTGTAAAAAGGGCCCGAAGAATCACTGGGGGACCCAGGTCACCCCCAACAACAAACTGTTCCAGCTGCTACCATCCGGGGAATGGTACCGCAGCATGAAAGCCATGACCAACAGGCTCCAGGACAGCTTCTTCCACCAGGCCATCAGACTGATTAATTCACACTGACACAATTGTATTTCTAAGCTATATTGACTGTTCTGTTGTATATCTTACTGTACATACTATTTATTGCACATTCAGATGGAGACATAACATAAAGATTTTTATTCATGTATGTGAAAGATGTAAGAAATAAAGCCAATTAAATTCAGTTCAATTCAGTTTGGATGTGTACATGAAGAGCCATGACCTTCAAGGCTCTGGACCTCATTTTGGAATTGGATTGGGGAGCAGGTTAGAGATTGGCTATCCTCTGACAAGTGGCTCACCTCCTAACACTCCAAAGCCTTTCCACTATCTGTAAGGCACAAATCACAAGCATGATCAAATATTCTCCATCTGCTTGACTGGAGCTTACTTCTAGCAATGTACAAAATACTTGACACCATTCAGGACTAGGTAACCCAAATGACTGACACGCCATCCACCACCCAAAACATTCATTTCCTCTGTCACTCCATCTCCAAACATACTGCAGTTTGTCAACCAGGCTTCTTGGACCATAGTTCCCGAACCTACAACCTCTAACACAGGAAGGACAAAGGCAGCAAGCACATGTGAATAGCATCTTCATTCACCTTCAGCACCCCTTGGCTTGTCATGAATGCTGGTGTCACTTCATCATCACTGAGTCTAAATCCCGGAACACTTAAAGCAAAGCTATTCTGGATGAAGTCCCACAGGGCTACAATGGTCCAGCAAAGTGGCTCACCAACACCTTCCCTCCTTCCCTAGTGCAATTAGAAGTGAGTAATAAATGCTGTCTTTACTAATATAACCATTCTAATTTAGAATGGATTTAATAATTTGACTTTACAAGGATGTTGCCAGGTCTGGAGGACATGAATTATAAGGAAAGATTGAATAGCTTAGTACTTTATACAAATACAAATACTTTATTGTCACCAAACAATTGGTACTAGAGCGTACAGTCATCACAGTGATATTTGTTTCTGCGCTTTGCGCTCCCTTAAGTACAAAAGAAAATGGTCGGCAGAGAGATCCTAAAGCCCCTTTGCTTCAATCTGACCAGCAGCCCAGCTCTTTTCCCACACTTCCTCAGTAATTTGCGCATCTTTCCAGATTTCCATCAATGCAGTGTATTGTTGGCAGCTCTTTGAGGTTGGTGGACGCGTCCCGCGGGGATTGATCGGCGGGTCATGTCATCAGGCACTCCAGGTCGGGTCGAGTGCCACTTCCAACTGTCGGGGGCCGGGGCTGTCGATTGATCGGGTCCCGAAGCCGACACTTAATCCCGGAGGGCCAGGCTGCCGGCTGAAACAAGACTGTGAACTGTGTCACGGTTGCGGAGGCCTCCGCTCCAGCCGAGCCCCGGGCTCGTTTTCTGAGGTCAGCGGCAGAGGCCTCACTTCCGGCAGCTGTGGATAGCCACCAACGAGGCTCCACGGTGGTTGCTCCTGGGAAGCGTCTGGGGCATCCTGAGGTCTCCGACATCACTTCTGTGTGCTTGTTTGCTTTGAAGAGGTGCTGGTTGGAATGGGCCATGTCTCCAGGCGCTCCAACACAGCAGCAGGCCGCGGGCCTCCGGGAGCATGGTGGACCTTGGACCAGGCCTTGACGATTGGGTCCAGGTATGGTCTGGAGTTGAAACAATTCTGGCGCGTCAATGATCTCCAGTTGGGTCAGTAACTTCGCCAGGGTGTTGTTGATCTTGCTAGATGTAGCAAATTGGAGGTTTAGAAGGGTTTCTCGGGTATAGGATAGCGTAGAGGGCAGTTTGCTCGGCAGAGAATGCGCAGAGTCGCCAGTTACCGCACCATCTTAAATAACAAGGATTCTTTATTCCTTAGACCACAGAAAATTGAGAGGAGATTTGATAGAGGTACACAAAATTCTGAGTAAATTGGTTAAATGCAAGAAGGGTTTTCCCACTGCGGTTGGGTGGGATTACAATCAGAGGTCATGGGTTTATTTGAAAGGTGAAAAGTTAAGGGGAACATGAGAGGAAACTTGTTCCCTCAGAGGGTTGTGAGAGTGTTGAACGAGCTGCCAGCACAAGTGGTATAGGCAAGCTCACTTTTAACAGTTCAGCGAAGTTTGGGTAGGTACATGATGGTAGGGATGTGGAGGACTATGGTCCTGGTGCAGGTCGATGGGAGGAGACTGTTTAAATGGCTTTGGCTTGGACTAGATGGTCCGAAATGAATGTTTCTGTGCTGTATTTCTCTATGACTCTGATTTTTATGAAAATATTTTTTTAATATTTCTTCTACTTCATTTGCTCTCCAATTTCATGCTTCTCTTCAAATTAGTTTCCTCGACTCTTCACTGGTTTTTTTTCTGTCATGCAATCACTCTATGGCATATTTCTTCCTATGAAAATGTTTGTTTAGTGAATGGAAAGTGAGGTTTAGTTAAATTTCAATAACTGCCTGCTTATTATGCAACTTACAGTAAAGAGCTGTCTGAGTGGCTTTGACAGAAACCTTGGTCCTGGCAAAGCTTGGACTTTCTAAGTTGAACTCAGTTCAGTGATTCTTAGTGTGGCTCCTTGTGGCTGTAGTTTTCAGCAGAAGTTTGAATTGAGTTCCCTTTTGCCAATTCAAAGTACAAAATACACGGAAGCTGCCTCCAGATAACATAGAAAAGATGTTTCCATTTTCCTAGTATTGGTTTTTGAGGCAGAGCCAAGAGGAGCACACTTGATTCTTTTTAAGTAGAGTGTTGTTTAAAATATCTTATTTCTTCAGCTGAATTTTTTAAAGTTAGAGCACAGCTAATGTTTCTAACTTTTGAAAAAAATACTTCAGGTTCAGATGTTTTGCATTATTAAACACTTTAGTACAAATATTTGCTAATTCCTTTGATGAAGTACATGGATTTAGCAAGTTTTAGAGTCTAAAGTTCCAATAGCTTCAACATTATTCTCCCTTTACTTCAATATGAAGCAAGGTTTTTCCAACAGAGCCTGTCCTGTAACCTCATGAATATGTTGTCAATATGCTGTGCATAGAGGCCTCTGTTATGATTGTTCCATTGATATTTGTGAGCCAAGACTCTCACTGAGCTTGGGCACATAATGAGTAGAGCAATTCCTGAATCAACACGACAGTAAATTTTCACTTATGCTTAAAATGCGAATTTGCTGAAACTGAAAGAATACAATATGAAATTCTCGTGTAGATATTAATGATGAGAATGTTGATACACTCCCATTTACAGTGGTTAGGCTGTGCTGCACCACACTTTCCTTGACTTAAACACAAGGCTTTATTGATCTCAAACCACTATACTCTCTCATTCTGGAAACACATGGAGTATTTTTTCAGCTGTAATGGCGAGATGCCTGAGGGAGCACATGTGGAAAGCTCTCTACATGTAGAAAGCTTCCTTTTCATCAACCCTTTGAATTACTATAACAAGTTGCAATGAGAATATGCTGAGATATGTTGTGAATTAAAACATTCCTAGTTACTGTGTATCCCATTCAGTAGGTATGACCTTTGTTGCTGTGGCCATGAAAGTCCTCAGCTTGTAACAGGCTCTCTAGCATCTGCCAAATTACCTAGGTGCTGTAATTGGCATCAGTACTTCAGGGCTGATAATGGAAAAGAAACTGCCATGCTGCCTCCTTGAACTGTTCCATCTCTTCTATGCTGTTGAGGGATGGGGTGTTCTAGACTCAGTCACAACAAAAACAAACAGTATATTTACAAGGCAAACACGAGGAAATTTGCAGATGTTGGAAATTCAAGCAACACAGACAAAATGCTGGTGGAACGCAGCAGGTCAGGCAGTATCTACAGGGAGAAGTGCTGTCAATGTTTTGGGCTGAGACCCTTCGTCATTTACAAGTCGGTGTAGTGTGCAACTTGAAAGGGATTTCTATGCACCTGCTGTCTTTATCCTTCTTAATAGTGGAGGGCATGTGTTTGGGAAAAGTTTGTAAGAATTGTAAGAAAGTATCTGCAGTGTATTCTGTAGATAATATATATGATGTGTGCCAGAGGTGAAAGCAAATTAATATTTGGAGAGGTTGATGGAGAATCCATCAGAATTGTGTCTTGGATCTCATAAATAGTAGAAAAGGTTTTGAACTATCAAGATATGAAGTACCCATCATAAGGTTCCCTAACCTCTCAACACTTGCTGTAGCCACATTCTCCTGAATGATGCATTTGTGCCTCTAGAGGTCTCCAAGATGTTGCTGTTGGAGGAATCACCAATGACAATGCTATTTGAGATAGACATCCCTTATGGCAGGGTGTTAGGATAAGGAATAATGAGAAGTAAGTCAGATATTGAGATCTTAATATCTCAGAGAATAGAAAGTTTAGGAATGAGAAAATAACTAACTTCACAAAACAGGGGAATAATGTGAATGAGTGTGAAATATCACAGACGTAAACCCAGATGAGTAATAATGGATAAATCATCATGCCTAAGTGAAATTTATGTCAAGCTGCTAAAATAAACAACCAATGAAACTGCAGAGGCTCTGACTACATCTCAAAGACTGGAACACTGCTAACCATGTTGGAATATATCATTTTAAATGGAAGGTAGCTATATGGCAAGTAACCACTGCTAAGTTAGTTTAATTTTGGTGATGAACAGATTGTTGGAATCCATTCTGAGGAACAATATAAATCTTCATTTGGAAAACTTAATTTAGAAGATCACAGATTAAGACCATAACACATAGGAGCAGAATTAGGCTATTTGGCCCATTGAGTCTGCTCTGCCCTTCCATCATGGCTGATGTATTATGCCCCTCAACCCCATTTTCCTGCCTTCACCCTGTAGCCTTTGATATCCTTACTAATCAAGAACCTATCAACTTCTGCTTTAAATATACCTAATAACTTGATCTCCACAGCCATCCATGGCAATAAATTCCACAGATTCACCATTCTGACTAAAGAAATCCGTCCTTATCTTTGTTCTAAAAGGACGACTTAGTATTCTGAGGTTGTGCCCTCCAGTCAAAGACTGCCCCCCCCCCCACTGGAAACATTCTGTCTACCTTCACTATATCTAGGCATTTCAATAGTCGATAGGTTTCAATGAGATTACCCTCTTTGTTCTAAACCAGTGATTCCCAAACCTTTTTGGGGTACCGTGCCATTGACTCCCAGACCACATCCCCAGCACCCCTTCTCCCTTTCTGGCCATTATGTAAAAGCTATAAAGAATTTTGATTTACAATGCACAGTGATGGAAAAGAGGAAATGTAAATTCAAAACAGTGATAAATAATTGTAAAAATGTTTCAAATCTATTTAAAGCTACAAATAAAATTACTTCTTTAATTACAGTAAAAAAAATCATTTTCATCATCAATTTTAGTGTGTACTGAATTTTAGTCCACACTTCATTCCTTATTCATCTTTCAATGAGATGGATGGGCTTGGTGTAGTGATATCAGCTTCTCAACATCAGGCTGAATATCACTCAGAAGGAGTCCCAGATCCCTACATTCAGTCATTTGCAGTCTTGTTTCGTTGCTTTAAAAGGAGTTGGATAACTGTACTGAAATGGCACTCCACTGGTGTTGGAAAGGCTGTAAGTAACATTTTGAGCTTTTTCCACAGTGAGGGATAGCATTCAGAGACTTCTTTCTGCAACCAAAAGTCTTGATATGATTTTTTTTTTTACCTCAGCATCAGCTCGAAGTCATTTTGTAGCGAGATCAGTTCTTCTTCCATGCTTCTGTTATTTCCTCTTTACAACTGGAATTAATTTTTTACCCAATCTGGAATTTGGATCAAGAGAAGTTCCTGAAGTCTCTTGACATGTCTTCATACAGCTCACCCATGTGGGCATAGTATACTTGAAGATCGTCATCTGGTATTCTTACTTACTCTTCCAACTCAGAAAGGCTCAGAAATTGGAAATGGTCATGGTGGCCAATGTTGGACCTAAATGGCCTTAATTTGGACAGAAATGTAGAGGCAGCTGATTTGACTTTGATAGGATTCACATCATCTCCTTGCAGTTGAAGGTTGATTTTATTAAACTTTGCCAATAATTCTGACAAATAAGCAATGTCATCCCTAATATTCTTGAGTTGATTACTGAATGAAGCATTCAACTCTTCAAAGAATTATATTACAATTTCAAAAAGCACATAAAAGTGTCTCAGGCAGTTTCCTTTTGAGAGCCATCTGACCTCTGTGTGTAACAGCAAGCATTTGAACTGTTCATCATTCTCAATTACAAAGTCCTTGAAATAGTTGAGATTTGAGTCTACGAGACATGATTTTATTTACAACTATGATAACAATTCTTAATAATTGCGCAGCTGATCACTTAGACTTTTTTGACAGGATGTTGCCCATGAATTACACAGTGAATGTTAAATAGGTTAAGTACAGCTTTTTTTCAAAAAAGTAATAACCCCACAGTGGTGTCCTGTCATTGGTGGTGCCCCATCTGTTGTATAAGCAAGAATGTGGGTCATAGAGTCATAGAACACTACCGCACAGAAACAGCCCTTTCTTCTGAACCAATAATCTGCCTCTTCCCGTCAAACTGCGCCTAGACCATAGCCCTCCATATCCCTCCCATCCATGTACCTATCCAAATTACTGTTAAATGCTGAAATCAACCCCACATCCACCACTAAACTGCCGGCTCATTCCACACTGTCACCATCTTCTGAGTAAAGAACTTCCTCCTCATGTTCCTCTTAAACATTTCATCTTTCACCTTTAACCCATAATCTCACCAGACTTCAGTGGAAAAAACCTGCTTGCATTTACCCTATCTATATCCCTCATAATTTTGTAAACCTTTGTCAAAACTCCCCTCAATCTTCTACAGTCTAGGGAATAAATTCCTAAGCTATTCAGCCTTTCCCTATAACTCATTTCTTCAGGTCCTGGGAACATCCTTGTCAATTTTTTCTGCATTCTTTCAATCTTGTTTACATCTTAACTGTAGATAGTTGACCAAAACTGGGTATAATACTCCAAATTAGGGCTCACCAATGTCTTATACAATTTCAACATAACATCCCAACTCCTGTACTCAATGCATTGATTTATGAAGGCCAATGTGCCAAAAGTTTTCTTTGCAACCCTATCTACCTGTGATGCAACTTTCAATGAATTATAAATCTGTATTCCCAGATCCTTCTGTTCTGTGGCACTCCTCAGTGCCCTACTGCTCATCCTGTAAGACCTATCCTAGTTGGTTCTCCCAATTGTCTGCAATAAATTCCATCTGCCATTTCCCAGTTCATTTCACCAGCTAGTCCAGATCCTGCTGCAAGCTTTGATAGTCTTCCTTGCTGTCCACTACATCTCCAATCTTGGTATCATCCGCAAATTTGCTGATCCAGTTTACCACATTATTATCCAGATTGTTGATACAGATGACAGACGACAACCAAGCCAGCATTGATCCATGCGGCACACCACTATTCACAGGCTTCCAGTCAGAGAGGCAACCATCTACAACCACTCTCTGGCTTCTTCCTCAAAACCAATGTGTAGTCTAATTTACTACCTTATCTTGAATGCCAAGCAACTGAAACTTCTTGACCAATCTCAAGAAATTACGGGACTTTGTCAAAGGCCTTGCTGAAGTCCATGTAGACAACATCCACTGCCTTGCCTTCATCAACGTTCTTGGTAACTTTCATGCAAAGATTGGTTAGACATGACTTACCATGTGTGGTGAAGAGGGGCACACTAAATTTGTTTGTCCCAAGAATTCTGTGAAACTAACCCAGATGTGCTATGTGCCCAGAGGTCACCTGAAGTCAAAGAGGGAGCCACAACAATTGCAGAGAGAGACCATGGTGGAAGTAGAATGTGGTTTCAAGGACCTCAAGGATGCACTGAGTGAGAACCCTGTGTTGTGTAGTCCTGACTTTACTAAAGATTTTGTGTTGCAGACGGATGCCTCAGAGTGAGATTTGGGAGCGGTGCTTTTGCAGGGAGAGCCCAGTGATTGTCACCCAATGGCTTACATCAGCAGGAAGTTGTTCCCAAGGGAGACTCGTTATTCCACTGTGGAGAAAGAATGCTTGGCAGTGAAATGGGCTTTGGACTCCTTCAAGTATTATCTCTTGGGAAGAGAGTTCATCCTGGAAACTGACCATAAAGCCTGAGGTGGATGGAAGGGATGAAGGATGCTAATAACCGTATCACCCGCTGGTATTTGGCAATACAGCCGTATCGTTTCACCATCCAGCACATTCCCGGGCAAGATAACACCACTGCAGACTTTTTATCACACTCTTCGGGCATGATACCAGAAGGAGAGGAGTGTGTGGCGGCTGCAATTACCAGCCACACCATCAACCAGGCATATTAAAGTGTCCTGTAGCCGACCATCCTCCTGATAATCTAGTAAACGACTGAACGGTTGCATTACACCAGCCTAAATAGATGGGGCTGGATAATTGGATTGTGCCATTCTGCTACAGCCAGAGGGGTGTTCTCTGGAGCTGCTTCATTTATACCATATTTTTTTAAGGAGAGGAATGTTTTCTCTCCCCTGAAATTTCCTATGGACTGGCCAGCATCGAATATAAACCCACAGTCAGGAGATGAGTGGTGTCCCTTGGTTTGAGGAGTATTTACTATGTTGTTGTAACTAAGTTCTGTTCTATTTAGCTGGTTTAAGTTTGGACTCTAGAACAGTTCTGTTGAGTTTGTAAACATTTTGGGTAATAAAACCCCTATTTTTATCACATTGCCTGTTCTCCCGGTTTTATGCTTACCCTGGTCCTTCACAGCCACTTTCGCTAATCAGTCCATGTCTATCCAAATACTTATTTATCTGGTTCCTTAGAATTCCTTCCAATAATCTTCCCACTACTGATGTCAGGGTCACTAGTCTGTAATTTTCTGACTTATTCTAGAGCCTTTCTTAAACAATGGAACAATGTTAGCGATCCTTCAATCCTCTGGCTCCTCGCCCCTGGCTAAGATATTTAAATATTTCTGCTAGGGACACTGCAATTTCTGCACTAGCTTCCCACGGGGTCTGAGGGAACACATTCTCAGGCCCTGGGGATTTATCCACCATAAGTTGCCTCAAGACAGCAAGCACCTCTTCCTCTGTAATCTGTATAGGGTCCATGACCTCCCTGCTGCATTTCCTCAGGGACTCTGTCCATCTCCCAAGTATATACAGATGCAAAACATCCACTTAAGATCTCCTCCATCTATTTGGGCTCCGTGCATGGATGACAACTCTGATCTTCTAGAGGACAAATTTTGTCCCTTGCTATCATTTTGCTCTTAATATATCTGTCAAATCCCTTGGGATTCTCCTTCGCTTGTCTGCTAGAGCAACCTCATGTCTTCTTTTAGCTTTCCTGATTCACTACTTGAGTGCTCGCTTGCATTCTTACACTCCTCAAGTACCTCATTTGTTATGATCCTCCTTTTGCATAAACCAGGGCTTTAATGTTTCTCAAAAATGTATGTTTCCTGCACTTGTTATGCTTACCTTTTATTCTGATAAGAATATACTAACTTTGTGCACTCAAATTTCACTTTTGAAGGCCTCCCGCTTATCAAGTACATCTTTGCCAGAAAACAACTTGTCCCAATCCACAATCCTTTCTGATACCAACAAACTGACCTTTGTCCAGTTTAGAATCTCAACCTGAGGACCAGATGTACTCCTTTCCATAATTACTTTGAAACTAATGGCGTTATGGTCATTAGATGCAAAGTGATCTCATACACAAACTTCTATCATCTGCCCTATCTTATTTGCTAATAGGAGATCTAGTATCACATTCCTTCTAGTTGGAACCTCTATGTACTGATTAAAGAAACTTTCCTGAACACATTTGACAAACTCTTTCCCATCCAGCTCTTTTACAGTATGGGAGTCCCAGTCAAAATGTGGGAAGTTAAAATCCCCTACTATCACAACCTTATGTTTCTTACAATAGTCTGGAATTCTGTTCAAATCTGTTCCTCTAAATCCTGTGGACTGTTGTGTGGTCTTCTACCCACGACGCCTCCTGTCTGTCTTCACTGAGTACTGCTGTGACATTTTCCCTGACTAGTAATGCCACCTCTCCCTTTAATCCCTCCCAGTCTGTCACATCTAAAGGAATGGAACGCCAGAACAATGAGCTGCCCTTCCTGTCCCTCCTGCAACCAAGTCTCACTAACGACTACATATCCACATTCTGATCCATTCCTTAAGCTCATCTGCCTTTCTCAACATCTTTCTCCACAAACTCTCCACTATTTGTTCTGGCACTCTGGTTCCCACCACCTCCCACCCCCTGTGTAGCACTAGCAAATCTTCCCACTAGAATATTAATCCCCCTCCAGTTCAGGTGCAAACCATTCCTCCTGTATAGGTGGATTGAACAGATGCGAACTAACCAGTCAGGGAAGACAGACTACAAGGGTGTAAATACCACTGGACTACACGTGCCCAGGCATCATCCCTGATGAAGAAGGCAGAATGTGACATCAGAATGTTGGTTAAAATTGATACCTGTACTAGAAGTCCAAGAAAAGTTTTACCGTAATATATACTGGGAAAACATTAGATCCTTTCTTAAATATTGAATGGCAGAGCAGACTCAGTGGGCTGCATATCCTAATTCTGCTCCTATGG
The DNA here is from genome assembly GCF_030144855.1 of Hypanus sabinus. Classification (NCBI taxonomy): domain Eukaryota; kingdom Metazoa; phylum Chordata; class Chondrichthyes; order Myliobatiformes; family Dasyatidae; genus Hypanus; species Hypanus sabinus. The sequence continues at coordinate 9,645,125 of NC_082733.1, read as the reverse complement.
CATACAGTCTTTCAACAAACTTGGATTGTTTTCTATGGAGTATCTGAGGTTGAGGGACCAACTGAAATGAACATATAAAAATCATGAAAGGCATAGATAGGATTGATAGAGCCTTTTCCCAAAGCAGAAAAGTAAGTGAGATGCATGAGTTAAAAGGAGATTCACGAGGCAGTTTTTTTTTTAACATACTGTAACAATGGTAGTTGCCTGCAGCACACTGTCGAGTTGGTAGAAGCAGATACAAAAACAACAGTTCAGAGGCTAGGTCTAGTGAACAAGCAAGGAAATGAGGATGCTGACCATGTGCAGGCAGATGATATTAGTTTAAGGTATCATGGTTAGTGCTGACGAGGTGGACTAGGGAGCCTGTTCCTGTCCTATACTGTTCTCTGTTCCATTAAGTTTGAGGAGGTAATCCTCAGTATCTGTTAACCAATGGAATCCAAGGCTCAAGTGAGGTCAAGAAAAGAAAAGTGTTATGGTTGGTGTTGCTCACATCATTCAAAGATGTCAATCTCTATTCTGAGTTCTGTCACAACTTTTCAAGGATATTCTGAAAGCCTTCTTGGAAAATATGAAGTGTCTTCACCAACTCCTGGGAATAAGTGAAACCCTTTGTATAAAAACAAAAAGAATATCCTTTCACTATGTAAGGTGAAAATCTTAAAAGGGTTGCAGCTTTTACCCAGGTCAGATGTGTACTAGGCAGTGGAAAGATTTATTGTTAATTAGAAAATAATCAGTGTGCATTTTGTTATTTGCTACTTGCATTATTTGATCCTTTCAATGATCCAGAGCTCTATTATGTTTAGTTCATATTTTATTTAATCTTGCTGATATTATATTTAAAATGTTCTGTACATTTACATTTTTGCGGTCTTTAGCTGTAATTTTTAAAATGTCATTATCACCTTTTTCAGCAAGTGGCCTCCCAATCCAGTAAGGGACAGTCACCACCTTTTGCCATGGGATCAAGTCATAGTTTTCCTGCAGACCCAGCTACGTTCAGCCCTCTCTCCAGTCCAGTGTCTACGTCTTCCCCTGGAGGACCCTCTTACACCAGCCTGGCAAATCGAACCACTAGTTTTGGTGAGTAGACATGTAGTCTAATTTTTATCAGTGTGATTTTTCAGTCATTATTAGATAGTGCTTATTTAGAGACATTTTCATTAGAGCAATACAGCACAATAACCAGCCCCTTAGTCCAATGAGTACTTGCCCATCTAGTCCCAATTTCCTGCATTTGGCCAATATCCCTCTAAATCTCACCCCTGCATGTACCTATCAAAGTACTTCTGAAATTATGACATTGTACCTGCCTTGCCTTAACCACTTAGCTGATTCCATATACACACCTCCATCGGTGTGAAAAAGTTGCCCCTCAAGTCCCTTTTAAATCTTATGATTGGACTTGGGTCAGAAGTTGGGAAAATTGTCGAGATAGAGATAACTGTGATCTTGATGAATGGCAGAGCCAAAGGCCCCGATGAGCTACTCCAGCTCCTATTTCTCTGTTCTAAAGCTATTGCCCACATATACAGTCCCAATCCACAGAACTCTTATTTTCTGTCTCACTTTGCTTCATTTTTTATATTCATTATTATTTTTGTTCCCAAGTTACTTTTTGCTCACTGTTATTATGAGAAATTCTACCTGTGTGTGGAAGAATCTATGGGGATTAGAAGTAAAAATGACCTGTTCTGTTTACACATCATGTGGAACGTCTTTAAATGTTTACTGTTATTGGTCCCAGTAGATCTCACATCAAAGTTATTGTGTGATGTCTCAGTTAATTAAAATTGAACTCTGTACTAGCCGTTCAATTATGTTCATCCCGAGTGCATAAGTATCGCAGCTATTCCAGCATTTTGCAAGTGTTGCTTGAAAACATGATAGGAAACAAAAATGCATTCTGTAGAATTAGAACAGACTAGGGCCAGTTGGATAGGACTTTTACAAAGAGGCCTGATGCGTCAGATTATATGCAGTTTCCTCAAAAAAAAAGAAAAATCCATTGGAAAATTACCTCTCAACGACGCCTATCATCAGCATGAGGAATGCAGCAAGCAGAGTTTCCCCATTTTGCTTTACTCACATTGGGTTCATGCTAGTTTCTGGCTAGAGGTAGATTAATGTAAAAGTGCTATTCATTCTCTCATTACTTGCTATGACTTCATTTCAGTGAATGTCTCAATGTCTCCATCATATATCTAAATTTATTGGGACTACTTTATGGAAGTAGTTGCTTTCACAAAGTTATTCTGAAAGGTGAATTCTAATGTCAGTGCGTCTTGTTGGGCTGACTTGCTATTATATTGGGTTCAAAGATAATGGGACTTTTTATGGATTTCCCATCTTTGAATTTTGACATTTAAAAAAATAGTGGTTTATGCATTAATGCAAACATGAGGAAATCTGCAGATGCTGGATATTCAAGCAACACACACAAAATGCTGGTGGAATGCAGCAGGCCAGGCAGCATCTATAGGAAGAAGTACAGTCGACATTTCAGGCTGAGACCCTTCATCAGGACTAACTGAAAGAAGAGATAGCAAAAGATTTGAAAGTGGGAGGGGGAGGGAGAGATCTGAAATGCTAGAAGCCAGGAGGGGCAGGGATGAAGCTAAGAGCTAGAAAGTTGATTGGCAAAAGGGATACAGGGCTGGAGATGGGACAGGAGGCCTAAGAAGAAAGAAAGGGGGAGGGGAGCACCAGAGGAAGATGGAGAGCAGGCAAGGAGTGATTGTGAGAAGGATAGAGAGAGAGAGAAAAAGGGAAAAATAATTAATAAATAGATAGATAGATAAATAAATAAGGGATGGGGTAAGAAGGAGAGGAGGGGCATTAACAGAAGCTAGAGAAATCAATGTTCATGCCATCAGGTTGGAGGCTACCCAGACAGAATATAAGGTGTTGTTCCTCCAACCTGAGTGTGGCTTCATCTTGACAGTAGAGGAAGCCATGGATAGACATATCAGAATGGGAATGGGATGTGGAATTAAAATGTGTGGCCACTGGGAGATCCTGCTTTCTCTGGCAGACAGCATGTAGGTGTTCAGCAAAATGGTCTCCCAGTCTACGTCAGGTCTCACCAATATATAGAAGGCCACACCGGGAGCACCGGACCCAGTATACCACACCAGCCGACTCACAGGTGAAGTGTCGCCTCACCTGGAAGGACTGTCTGGGGCCCTGAATGGCGGTGAGGGAGGAAGTATAAGGGAAAGTTATGCATTACTATTTTATTGTTGATTTTCCAGAGTAATCATTATTGCATTAAATAGAAGGAGATTTTATTTGAACTCCACCACCACTCTCCTCCATTTGGCAGAACTGGTCCTCACTCTAAATAATTTCTCCTTCGACTCCTCCCTCTTCTTTCAAACAAAAGATGTAGCCATGGGTGCCAGCCTGCCTTTTGTCAGCTACATGGAACAGTCTGAGTTCCAAGGCAGCCCCAACTGCATGTCGAAGACTGCATCGGTGCTGCTTCTTGCACCCATGCGGAGCTTGTCAACATCATCAACTTTGCCTCCGACTTACACCCTGCCCTCAAATTTACCTGGTCCATTTCTGACACCTCCCTCCCCTTTCTTGATCTCTCTGTCTCTATCTATGGAGACAGCTTATTCACTGATGTCTACTATAAACCTACTGACTCTCATAGCTATCTGGACTATACTCTTCCCACCCTGTTAATTGTAAGAATGCCATCCCCTTCTCTCAATTCCTCCATCTCCACTGCATCTGCTCTCAAGTTGAGCCTTTTCATTCCAGATCTAAGGAGATGTCCTTCCTCCACCATCATTGCTGCCCTCGACTGCATCTCTTCCATTTCATTCTCCACCAGGAATAGGATTTCTCTTGTCCTCACCTACCACCCCACCAGCCTCCACATTCAGCACATAATTCTCTGTAACTTCTGCCATCTTCAATGGGATCCCACCACCATCTTTCCCTCTCACCCACTTTCTGCTTTCTTCAGGATTTGCTCCCTACGCAACTCCCTTGTCCATTCATCCCTCCCCACTGATCTCATTTATCCTTGCAAGCGGAATAGGTACTACACCTACCCCTAAATTTCCTCTTCCCTCACTACCATTCAGGGCCACAAACAGTCCTTCTAGGTGAGGTGACACTTCACCTGTGAGTCTGTTGGGGTCATTTACTGTGTCCAGTGCTCCCGGTGTGGCCTCCTGTATAACGGTGAGACCTGACATAGATTGGAAAACTGCTTTGCCAAGCACCTACCTACACACCGTCTGCCAGGAAAGGCGGGATCTCCCAATGACCACCCATTTTAATTCCACTTCCCACTTCCCACTTCTATTCCTACATTCAGTCCATGGCTTCCTGTACTGTCACGTTGAGGCCACACTCAGGTTGGAGGAGCAATACCTCATATTCTGGCTGGTTAGCCCCCCAACCTGTTGGCATGAACATTGATCTCTCAAACTTGCAGTAATGTCCCCCCCCCCCCCACCTTTCGCCATTTGCCATTCCCGTTTCCCACTCACACCTTATCTACATGCCTGCCCATCACCTCCCTCTGGTACTCCTCCCTTTCCTTCTTCCATGGTCTCTGTCCTCTCCTATCAGATCCCCTTTCTCCAGCCCTTTATCTCTTTCACCAATCGACTTCCCAGCTCCTTACTTCACCCCTTCCTCCACTGGTTTCACCTGTCACCTTGTGTTTCTTCCTCCCCTCCCTTCACCTGCTTCCTCTGACTCCTCATCTTTTTTGCTCCAGTCCTGCTGAAGGGTCTCGGCTAGAAATGTCGACTGTTTACTCTTTTCCATTGATGCTGCCAGGCCTGCTGAGTTCCTCCATCATTTTGTGTGTGTTGCTACCAACTACTTTATTAATGACGCTTTTTCTGGTAAATGATCACTACAGTCAGTAGTGTCTAACTTCTCTTTCGGAGTTGAGCTTTTGAACTGTCCGTATGACCTGGTATTTTTGCAGTATGAACTGAAATTTCGAAGGTGCAGGATGGTTGTGGTATGGCATGTGCAGGCTGAATCGAGGCAACAGGGCCCAAGCCCAAGAGCGGGGAATGAGCCAACGTTGGCCGATTGCTGGTGCGGTCTTGGTGGTGATTTGATGTGGCAGAACTGAGGTGAGGCTAGCGGAGGCAAGGCAGAATAATAGATGCAGTAGGGCCCAGGTCCGAGAGCAAGAAAAGATTGGATGCTTGATCTGTTTAGTTGCCAGGCCGAATTGTTTGGGTACAGTCCGAATCGAGACAATAGGGCCTGAGAGCATATTGAATCCAAGGTCTGATTGATTTAAGCATTCGGCTGAATTGGAGAGTCAGCTATGGGCCGAATTGTGGCAGCTGAGACTAGGTCCAAGATTGTATCGAAGTGTCCAGGCTAGATTGAAAAGGTCAGGGTGTCGGGGCTGAAGGCGAGGGACGGACCGGTTCAGCTCACTGCTTCATAAGGTTTACCCATCTCTGCGGTGAACTGAGGCTGTGGCCTGCAACTAACGGGCTCTGAATTAGCTGCAGTGCTGACCGGCTTTGTGGCTCTGTGGACTCACTGGTGTGAATTTCAGTTGTTTGCTTGCTTGTGTGGTGAGCACAATTTTTTTTTCTGCACGTTGGGTATTCGATGGACTTTGGATTCTATTGGGTCTCTTTGTTTAGTTGCTGCCTGTAAGGAGACAAATCTCAAGGTTGTATATGGTGTACCTTCTTTGATAACAAATGTACTTTGACTTTGAGGTTATTTTCTGTTTATTTTATTCAGAGATAGAGCATGGTATTGAATCCTTCTGGCCCAATGAACCCATGCTATCCAGTTACACCAATGTGACCAATTAACCTACTGACAATACATCTTTGGAATGTTTGAGGAAACCCACACAGTCACAGGGAGAACATACAAACTCCTTATAGACAGCAGTGGGAATTGAACCTGGGTCGCTTGCTCTACAATAGCGATGCGCTGACTAACCGTGCCTCCCCTCACATTTCTTAACACCCACACTTTGCTTTCAGATGACCAGGCAGCTCTGCTCTCAGGACACTGTTCCCTCCTAGTTTGAATGTGCCTGCTTGTTGCTTTGTGTGAATGTATCTGACATTAGGAATTTGCTTGGAGGGAAATGATACACACTATGACACTGAGCACTATGACACAGCATTGTTTTGTTTCAACATGTTACTTGAAGTAGCTCATACTTGCCAAACCGTTCATTTAAGATGAGCAGGCAATTGGAGACCAGCTTTAGTGATACAGTAGAATTTATAGGGTCTTAGTAGAAGTGTTGTGCCCTGTGTCGCATCAGGTAGCAACCTTGCTACTTCTTTAGCATTTTGTCTCTTTTTTATGAGGCCAAGTTGCTAGCTCAATGCTCAACCCAGCACAGATGGAAAGTGTGCAAGGAACCAGATGAATTTGAACCCAGGACCACTTGCTTCTGGCGCTGACAGCACTACACCACTGGCCAGCTTTGGGCGAAGATGCAAAGACCTATTCCTTCACAAAGGCTGCAATCACTTTCTGTCAGCCCTTAAGATGGAAACCTAAGCCTTTATAAAGCATTGTTCAGGCCATACTTTATTGTGAGCAGTTTTGGGCCCCTTATCTAAGAAAAGATGTGCTGATGTTGGAGATGGGCCACAAGAATGATTCTGGAAATGAAAGGGTTAATGTATGAGGAGCATTTGATGGTTGTGGGCCTATATTCATTGGAGTTTGGAAGAATGAGTGGAGATCTCATTGAAACCTATCGAATATCGAAATGCCTAAATAGAGTGAATATGGAGAGGATGTTTACTATAGTGGGGGAGTCTGGGACCAGAGGGCACAGCCTCTGAACAGAGGGATGTTCATTTAGAGCAGAAATGAGGGAGAATTTCTTTTGCCAGAGAGTGGTGAATCTGTGGAATTCTTTGCCATGAATGGCTATGGGGGTCAAGTGATTGGGTATATTTAAAGTTGAGGTTGATAGTTTTTGATTGGTCAGGGTATCAAAGGTTATGCGGAGAAGGCAACCCCAAGAATGGGGTTGGGAGGGATAATAAATCGGCCATGATGGAATGACAGAGTAGGCTTAAGGTTGATCTGGCCTAATTCTGCTCCCATGTTTTATGGTCTTCTGTCACGTACCCCAGAATATTCAGTTCCCAGTTTTGGTTATCTGTGACAGCTAGTATTTTGAATTTGTTTATTTCGGTTTGTGCCACAAATCCATTTATATTGTTAAGAAAGTTTTTTGCATTCACATAAGGAACCAGTCTTTGCTTTCTCCCCACAATTTTTGCCTTGCGTTCTTCGACTCCATAGTTATCTCAGACATAGAGTCACATATATTACATCCCATGTTCCATCTTAAATGCTTCCCCTATAATGTGGCAATCATAACTACATAATACTCCAGCTGGGGCATAATGTTTTGCAATGTTGTACTATGACCTCTGCAATTTTATATTCTATAATAAATCAGCGAGGATCAAATGGTGGAGCAGACTCGATTAGCTGAATGGCCTGATTCTCCTCCTATGTCTTGTGATTTTATTATAGAGCAGTAGAAAAATAACATGCAGGAAAGGACCAGCATATTTTTATTTGTGAGTCATGTACGGGTTGAAAACATACTTGGCAACATTTGTTTCTGATGTTTTCATTTTCATAAATTCAGGCCATGGTATATGTTACCATTACTCATTAAATTATGGTAATAAGTTAAAGTAAATCAACCCCAGTTTGAAACCAGATGAGATCCTTTTAATTTGAGGGGCACAGTATTTGCATGCCACATGTAGTTTTAACCTGTGGAAAACTCATTGTATTATTATATTAGGCAGATGTTCACCAGTGTCTTTCCCCTGTAAACAAAGATCTGCAATTCTCTCTCTCTCTCCTTATTTTCTATTTTTTCTATACAATTTTCTCAGTATTATGAACCATTACCTCTTTTCCTCTCACCTTTTCTCACTGTTTCTGTAACCACCTGCTACACTCTGCATGAATCAAAAAAATGTTCTTTTAGCTTGTAATCTTTATCTCTTCCTTTGACAGTCAAGGATACAGAGCAGGTTGGAAAGCAGAACATGATTAACACTGAACAGAGGCTGCCTATGGAGTGCCTTACACACCAATGTGATTACATTTGAAAGGGTGCAAAAAAGGTTTACAAGGATGTAGCTGGCTTCTGTTATCAGGAGAGATTGGATAGGATGGATCTGTATTCCCTGGAGCAAAGGAAGCTGAGAAATGACCATTTGAAATCAGGAGGAGCAAAGATAAGGCAAATGGTCACAGTCTTTTTTCCCAGGGTAGATGAGTCCAAAACTTGAGGGAAAGGATTTAAAGTAGATCCAAGGGATGAACTTTTACAGAGAGAGTGATGAGTATGGTGCCAAAGGAAATGGTAGATGTTTGGATATGTGGACGGGAAAGGTTCAGAATCAGGTTTATTATTATTACAGTATGCCCTCCTTATCCGCAAATTCCGCATCCACAAATTCAACCAATGGCGAAAACCCAGCACTTGTTGTTCGAGCATGTACAGTACAGACATTTTTTCTTGTCATTATTCCCTAAACAATGCAATATAACAACTATTTTACATAGAATTCACATTGTACTAGGTATTATAAGTAATCTAGAGATGATTTAAAGTATATGGGAGGATGTGCGTGGGTTATCATGGATCGGGATTGAAAAAAATCAGAAGTTCTCTTAGTAAATAAGTCGGAACAGTTACATCTGGTACTATTTAGCGTCAGTCAAACGTTTGCATTCATATATAGTATATATTTTACCTTTCTATGCATATAAAACACTTAAGAATGTATGTTTCGGCGTCAGGCTTGGGAAGTTCCCGAGTTTGATCTAGTGACAGATCGCTCTGGAGTGCACTCTCCACCGTGCCGGGTAGATGTGGAGGATCAAAAACCCAAAACCCAATAATTAAACCACTGCGTTGCTTAGTAACAATTGTAGCTTTTATTGGGGCACAGCCTTTCTCACTTTATCCTTTAAAATTGTTCAGATCGTTGACCGACATAGCGTAACGCTTTTACAATGACCGAAGGCGTTTCACCTCTTTCCGATCGCTTTATTATTTCCACTTTATTTTCAATCGTGATCGTGATTATTTTCATGAACAGAAACACTGTGGATTCAGATCTCTGCCGCTGGGCCCTAATGTCCACTGCACTGAGACAGATTAAATAAGGTCTTGGGTTACGCTGGGTCCTAAGGTCCATCGCATTGATACAGGTTGAATAAGGGACTTGAGCATCCACGAATTTTGGTATCCGTGAGGGGTCCCTTGCGGATAAGGAGGGCCAACTGTATATGTCATGAAATTACAGTGCAACATATAAAAATTACCATAAGTTACTATAAAATATTAAATAAATAAATGGTACAAAGGAGGAATGTTGCAGTAGTGGTTATGGGTTCACAGAGTCTTCCAGAAGAGGGCAAACGCAGACAGATGGGTCAGGTAAGCATCATATTTGGCATGGGCATTGAGTTAAAAGGCATTTTTTGTGCTATATAGATGATAAAGTACAAAAGAAAAGGCTTGGCAGGGTGGAACTCCTTCAGAGGGAGTTAGGCATATTGAGTTGAAAGATTGGTGACTCATTTAGGAGAGTCTGCACTAAAGGGTGAGCCTGAGTATTGTTCACAACCTACAGCAGTGCAACTAAGTTTTCATTATATATCCTTTAATCCAGTGGGGACCTTGGATGCGATGGAAAGAGTGGGTTTCTGTGGTCACCCCAAAGTTCTTCTCATTAGCTGTTGAGAAGGGCTAAGCAATGCAAAATGTTCTTTTAAATTGTGACATTTTCCATTGCTCTGGAATCTGGCTTGCAGTGTTTCCAAATTTTCCAGTCTTGTTCCCTGAAGCAGTTTTGCAATACAGACAGATCATCAGATATCATATTCGATCCATTCCACTTCTACAGTCTTAACATCGAAGCATCCAGTCAAATATAAAGTGGCAAGCATAAAATTAAATCTGAGCTTCCACTTCATGGCTAATACAAGGGTGCATAATTTAAAGGATTGGAGCAAAGAATGGGGGGGGATGTCAAAGGTAGGTTTTTATACTGAGATTGGTAGGTGTGTGGAATGCCATGCCAGGGGTGATGGTAGAGGCAAATACATTAGAGACATTTAAGAAATAGGCACATGGCGGTGGGGGGGGGGGGGGGTGGGCTAAGTGGCAGGGTAGGGTTAGATTAATTTCAGAATAGATTAATAGTTAGGCACAACATCGAGGGATGAAGCACTGTACTGTTCTGTGTTCCATGAGAGAGAGAACATAATCACGGCATACCAATTCACAGCATCAAGAAAGTATGTTTCATGACCACAGGATAGCCCAGAACATTTTGCAACCAGTGAAGTTCTTTTGAAGTGTTGTCATTGTTGAAATGTAGAAAGGTTCCACAAACACTGGGATATTTACCCAATATGAAGGATAAAGCTCAGCCAGAAGCTGAGGAGAACACTGGCTTCACTTTAAAATTGTCCCTTGGGATCTCTGAAATGCACTTCTAGATGACTTCTGTGATAATGCAACTCTTTCACAGGTATTCCAATACAGGCACAGAAAAATCCTACACAAAATTAGATATAAAAGACACAGCCAAATAATGCAGGTTTCAAGAAATCAGAGCTCAGTTTCAAAGCAATGGAGAAAAGAGAGCACTGCTTTGTAAATCTAATCTAGCACTAATTTCCCAGCAGCAGCGGGGTATTTTCTGTCCACAGTTAATTGTTTCCATTTTCATATACATTTTTAACCATATTGCATGAGGAATAGACCATTAGATGTTAAGACAGAGGAGCAGAATTATGCCATTTGGCCCATCAAGTCTGCTCTGCCATTCAATTATGGCTGATCTATTTTCCCCTCCTCAGCCCCACTCCCCAGCCTCTTCCCTGTAACCTTTGATGCTGTCTCCAATCAAGAGCCTATCAAGCTCTACCTTAAATACTCCCAACAACGTGGCCTCTGCTGCCTGTGGTAATAAATTCCACACATTCACCACCCTCAGGCTAAAGAAATTTCTCTGCATCTCTGTTTTAAATGGACACTTCTCTATCCTGAGGCTGTGTCCTCTTGTCCTAGACTCTCCCACCATGGGAACGTGCTTTCCACATCTACTCTGTCTAGGCTTTTCGACATTTGAAAGGTTTCAATGAGATCGTCCCCCACCCCCATCCTTCTAAATTCCAGTGAGTACAGACCCAGAACTATCTAACGTTCCTTGTATGATATCCCTTCCATTCCCAGAATCATTCTCGTCAACCTCCTTTGAACTCAGATGAGGAACCCCAAAACTGTTCACAGTACTCAGGTAAGGCCTCACCAGTGCCTTATAAAGCCTCAACATCACATCCCTGCTCTTGTATTCTAGACCTCTTGAAATGAATGCTGACATTCCATTTGCCTTCCTCACCACTGACTCTACCTGCAAGTTAACCTTTCAGGTGTTCCGCACAAGGATTCCCAAGTTCCTTTGCATCTCAGATTTTTGGCTTTTTTCCACATTTAGAAAATAGTCTGCACATTTATTTCTACCACCAAAGTGCATGACCATGCATTTTCCAACATTGTATTTCATTTGCCACTCTCTTGCCCATCCTCCTAATCTGTCTAAATCTTTCTGCAGTCTACCTGTTCACCCTCAACACTACCTGCCCCTCCACCAGTCTTCATGTCGTCTGCAAACATGGCAACAAAGCCACCTATTCCATCATCTAAATCATTGATATACAGCATGAAAAGAAGTGGTCCCAACCTGGCTAATTTATCATCCCTCTCAACCCACTTGCCTGCCTTTGCTGCGTAAGTGCTCCTGAATCTTATGTCCCACGTGGGGCAACAGCATCAACACAGGTGATGTCAACAGGCTCAGCAAATTGATTAGAAAGTCTGGCTCTGTTATAGGAGCCAAACTGGACACACTGTAGGCTGTGGTAGAACAGAGGACCCTACGGAAAATCTTGGCAATTCTGGAACAGTGTTTTTCATCCTCTGCATGCCACCTTGACTGAGCAGAGGGGCACCTTTAGTAATAGATGGAGACAACTGTGCTACTCCCAAAAGTGCTATATGAGGTCATCTTACCCTCAGTTCTATAATATGAGTTAACCTATAGCTGAGGAATGATAATCCCCTCCTGTTAGACTGGTTGTCGTAACTTATTTTTTATTCTTTCTACTTTTCTTCTAATATTTATATCTATGCACTTGTAATACTACTGTGACACTGTTAATTTTCTTTGGGATCAATAAAGTATCTACCTATCAATCTTATAGCGGACACATGAGTTTAGAGAGTTCTCAAAATTTCTGTAGGTCTTTGGCTGTTGGTCTTCTTCGGCATTACATGTTGTACTCTTGGTGTGATCTTTGCAGGACACCCACTCCTAGGGAGAGTAGCAACAGTATTCAGTTTCATCCATTTGCAGACAGTTTCTGGTACTATACACTGATAAACACTCAGGTCTTTAGAAATGCTTTTGTAGCTGTTTCCAGCTTCATGCATCTCTACAATTCATCCAAGATCCTCTGAGAGTTGTTTTGATTGAGGCATGGTGCACATAAACAAATCTTTCTTGAGAAGAGAAGGCTCTGTCAATAATCTGACTTTGTGCGTCTTTTTTAAAGGGCAGGGCACCTCTACAACCCACACCTCCACTCTCATCCCATTGACTGAAACACCTGATTCCAAATAGCTTTTATGAAGACATTACCCCAGAGGTTCACATACTTTTTGAACCTAGACTGTGATTGTTTAAATGGTGTACTCAGTATTGATGAGAAGAAGTCCAATTGTTTGTGTGTTATTAGTTTAGGCAGATTGTGTTTGTCTATTATTGTGACTTAGATGAAGATCAGACACATTTTATGAGTAATTAATGCAGAAAACCAGGTAATTGCAAAGGGTTCACAAACTTTTTCTTGCAACTGTATGTAGCCTGTATAAGCCAGATACAAATTAATCACATAGTGCTTAAGAAGATCCAAAGCACCATACATCATTTTGTTGCCTGATAGTATCAGGCACAATGTGTATTGCTCAGCTAGCTCTTGGTGACCGTTCTCATAGAGCATGGCATTATCTCCCACCAGTGATTCCCTAACCATATAGGGCTCATCAGCAGACACATATGGTCTCTTGAGTGAGTGCCCACCTGATGATAAGACCATTAGACATGGGGGCAGAATGAGACCATTCAGCCCATTGAGTCTGCTTCACCATTCCTTTCTGGCTGATTAACTCTCTCCACCCCCATTCTCCTGAATGAATACTAACATTGCATTTGTCTTCCTTACCACCAACTCAACCTGTAAATGAACCTTTAGGTGATCCTGCACAAGGACTCACGTCCCTTTGCACCTCTGATTTCTTCCTTCTACCAAAGTGCATAACCATACACCTCCCTGCACTATATTCCACCTGCCACTTCTTTGGCCATTCTCCCAATCTGTCTAAGTCCTGCTGCTAACTCTGTTTCCTCAGCACTACCTGCCCCTCTAGCTATATTTGTATCATCCTCAAATTTGGCCACAAAGCCACCATTTCCATCAGCCAAATTATTGACATTAATGGCTGATAGCTGACACATAGCAATTTTTTGTTGCATAAAATCATACATATTTCTGTACCTAACAGTTGTATTGTGGTGAGTTAGCTTAAAAAAACTGATTGTACCTGAACTTGGCAGGTTCAAATTAGAATTGCTTGTATTTCCACAGTTTGTAAATATTCAACTGGAGCCGAGGCTGTCCTTGACCTTGGGAATTGAGACTGAGCAGGCAGCGGAAGTGTCGAAAGGGGAATACTTCAGAATCCTGAACATAATTCCATGAATTGCAAGATAGTTATGGAAGAGTTAAGTTTGGTCCTTAGGTTGAGGAACTAAATTGGAGAAGACTGATGTCAATTTTAACATAATATACATCACAATTATGTTTTGTGATACATGTTAATGATTTGGATGTGCATGTAGGTGGTTAGATTAGTAAATTTGCAGCTGATGTGAAAAGTGATAGTCCCATAGATAGTGAAAAAGGCTTTCTAAGCCACGGCACCATATGGATCAGTTGAAACACTGAGCAGAACTTTGGCAGATGGAGTTTAATCCTAACAAGTGTTGAGGCAATGTATTTTGGGAAGCCAAATAAGGAAAGGACATGCAAGGTAAATGGCAGGGCCCTAAGAAATGTGATGAAACAGAGTCCATGGGTACAAGTTCATTGTTCCCTGAAAGCGGCAACATGGGTAGATAGGGTGGTGCCTTCTGAGTTCAGAGCATAGAATATAAAAGTTGGGACTGTAGCGGTGTGCTACACACAGCGCTAAAATAACAACACGGAGTCGGTAAATTGCAGTTAAAGAAGATTTTATTCGAACTTCACAGCCTTGCTTTAAAGCCTCCCTGATCCCGCCCTCCCCGGGCGCAGATGCTATAGGGGGCACGTACTCACAATCCCACGCGGGCTTTTCCCCTTGTTGGTGAAGCAGACCTGGCGCCCTTTTGGGACTGGCCTTTGTGCCGGCGCGCTGGCTATTTGTGAGCCGGTTTGAGTGCGCTAGGAAGTGGGTCGCCACAGGATGTCATATTGCAACTTTACAAAACACTGGTTCGGCCACACTTGTGTGCAATTCTGCTCATCAGAGAGAGATGTGAATGAGTTGGAGACAATGCAGAGGAAGTTTACCAGGATAGTCCCTGGAACAGCGGATGTTAGTTATTAGGATATTGAATAGGCTGGGCTTACTTTCCTGCAGAATGAAGAGAGCTAAGGGACAATCTGATGGCAGTAGAAAGTCTTTGTAGGAGTGTTAAAAATTAAATTTTAAGTGACAGAGAATTTTAAAGGGGATCTGAGAGGTTTCTCACACAGAAAGTGGTTGATATTTTAAAGTTCAAATTAAAATTTATTATCAGAGTACATACATGTCACCACATACAGCCCTCAGATTCTTTTTCTGTGGCATACTTAGCAAATCTATAGAGCAGTAACTGTAAACTGCAAATGCAGATATAAATAAATAGCAATAAATAATGAGCATGAAGTAACAATGTAACAGAGTCCTTAAATGAGTGTAGCTACCCTCTTTGTTCAAGAGCCTGATGGTTGAGGAATAGAAGCTGTTCATGAATCAGGTGGTGCGAGTCCTGAGGCACTTGTACCTTCTACCTGATGGCAGCAGCAAGAAAAGAGGATGGCCTGAGTGGTGAGAATCGTTGATGATGGATGCTGCTTTTCTATGGCAATGTTTCATGTAGAGGTGCTCAATGGTTGGGAGAGATATATCCATGATATATTGGGGCGAATCCACTACCTTTGGTAGGATTTTCTGCTTAAAAGCATTGGTGTTCCCTTGCTAAGCTGTAATGCAGCCTGTCAGCACACTTTTCCACCACACGTCTATAGAAGTTTGCCAAGGTTTGTGATAACATGCCGCACCTCCACAGACTGCTGAGGAAGTAGAGGCACTGCTGTTCTTTCTTGGAGGTAATATTTACATGATGGGTCCAGGACAGGTGCTCTGAGATAGTGACACCCAGGAACTTGAAGTTACTGACCCTCTCCATCTCTGATCCTCCAAAGATTACTGGCTCATGGACCTCTGGTTTCCCTCTCCTGAAGTCTACAATCCTCAGTCTTATTGATATTAAGTGAAAGATTGCTGTTACACCATTCAGCCAAGTTTTCAATTGCCCTCTGGTATGCTGATTCATTACCCCTTTTGACACAACCCATAATGGTAGTGTCATCGGCAAACTTGCTTATGGTGTTGGAGCTGTACTTAGCTACATGGTCATAAGTGTAAAGTGAGTAGAGCAGGGGGCTAAGCACACATCCCTGTGGTGCTCCTGTGCTGATGGAGGTTGTGGAGGAGATGTTTTTGCCAATCCAAACTGACTGGGATCTACAAGTGAGGAAATCCAGGATCTATTTGAAACACACTGTCAGAGAAGGTGTGGAGGTAAATGTAATGTCTGTGTTTAAAGGAATTTCAACACTTCATTAGACAAGGCATAGAAAGACAGAGACTGAATTTGAGAAAATGGGAATAGAAAATGGTTGCCGTGGTCTTGATGGACTGAAGAGCCTATTCTACTTGCTCTGTCTCGGACACAGGAAAAAGGGATAAATCATCAGTTAGCTGGTTAGACCTAGGGAATGGAAAGGAGTTGGATGGAGGAAGTTCCAAAGGCATTTTGAGGAGCACATTTTGAACTAGATGGGATCTGCTCTTAGTACTTCAATTGGTTCCCATGATATTAAGTGATGGAAGATCCTGACACAAAAAAAATCACTAAAAAATGCTCAGCTTTGAATACAACAACTGACTTTCTGAATCCAAGGTATGAGATCATGTTTAAAATGGAATTTAATACCTTTCTTCTGTCATTAAATGACTTACGAAAAAAATGTTTAACCTTTAAAGAGAATAACAAGATCTGAGCAATATATGATGCCAGGACTTTTCCCTTACTTAATGCAGGAAATGCTAAAGTTACAGTGCCTTTAGGGTAATGTGTATTTTGTAGCAGAATAAAGCCAACTAACTCTTTGGGACGACTAAATCACGGCAGCAACAATTAGTGGTATGTATAGTTATGATTTCCTTCATGGTAAACTCTTCCCACCTCTCAGAACTATGTTAACCAAACAAATACCTAAGGAACATGAAGTTAAAAGCTGTAATACCGTCAGATTCTTCCTCTTTCCCTCTTACAACTGGAATAATCCTGTCTCTCTTGCCAGGATATGTAGTTGTCTTCCTGCTTTCCTCCATGTACTCACAAAAAGTTTCCCACAGCACCGCACCACCACATTGCCAGTTCCTCTCCACGTTCTTGCAGAAAAAAGTTATATGAAATGGATTGCAACACTAGCACTCTGGAGGGGAGCCTAATAAGCCTCCATGATTTGAAGGAGCAAATGAGTGGCTTGGTTGCCATGGAGACTGTAACTGGCTCTGTCAAAATTCATTCAGGATGACAGATTAATATCCCCTTACTAGCATCCAGACAGATTCCCTCTCAACTACCTTCTCCTACCTTTAGATCCTTTGCAGATTCAGAGATGTAAGAATCCAATTCCCCTGACTCAACCCTGCTGCTGACTTACAGCAACAGATGAGGAAGAGAGCCAAGCTGCTTCAGTTGCCATGCTGAAATTACACCATCTACTGTATAGTACAGGAGATCTCCACATGATGAATCACTTGGTATGGATAAACCGGAAGAGCGATGAAAGAGGGTGACGAAGGTACTAACTCACAGGAGTGGAGAGGGATGAAGCAGGAGCTGACTGTTCCTCACCTGGATCTACCTATTGCTTGCCAGCTCTTACATTACCCCACCCCCACTTCTTTATTCTGGATATCTTTCCTCTACATTCACACTCCAGATGTAGAGTCTCAATCTGCAAAACTGACTTTCCCTTGGCCTCTATGGATGCTGCTCAACCCTCTGAGTTCCTCTAGCAGCTTTTTTTTAAATTTTGCTCCAAATTTTGGCATCTGCAGTCTCTTATGTCTAGAGTTATAACTGGTTAATTTGAACACCACAGCATGTTCTAACGTTCATGTTATAAATCAACTGTAGAGTAATATAATAAATCACAGTAAGGTCTTTAAATTGCAATTATTACATTTACAAAACCGTTTTCCTTGTAGAGTATACAAGGACTGCCAGTGGTAGTGGTGATAGTGACAACTTTTCATCACAAAGTGAGGGTGTTATACACATTCTATTGTACCAGCTCTTTTGAAGGCTATCCAATTTATTCCATACCCCATCCTTTCCCAAATCTTGGCTACACTTTTGTTTCAAGTATGGACCCAAGGTTATTTTGGAATTTAATGTTGAATCTCCTTTCACCACTTTTTCAAAGTGTATTCCTGATCAGAGAAATTTGCTGTGCTAAAGATTTCCTTTTCATCCCATCTCTATTTCTTCAGCTACATTACATAATTTTCTTGGAAATGAGACCAACTTGTAAGAAACTTCCTTAGTTCTATCATATGTCTTTGCTGCATGAAGTTCATTTTTTCCTACCTCTCCTGTTGTGAGCAAGTTGTATGATACAGTTTATGGATCCATTCCCAAACCAATTCTGACCAGAGATTTCCAGTGGTGTACGTATCATTACAAGCTGTATGCTACTCTCCTTCTGCCAGCAGCAACCTTAATTTTTGGGGTTACACATATCAGGTGTGCTAGATCTCACTATATCAGTGATGGAACTCTAGGATGCAAGTATTCCCATTGCTGGAGTAGTGAAGCAGTCAAAATAAGTGTAAAACATGAAGACGATATTAGAGAACTAAATAGTTTGATGTTCGAGAATGTGACATCAACTGTGAATCAAAGAATGCAGTGTAATTTTAACTTATTGCATTTCATGGCACGTACACGATGGAGACCAATCTGTGGAGTCTTATTCCTGGAAATTTGACTTGGCTGTTAACCGTTCTGTGGAATCATGGACGAGAGACGTGTGGCAGTTCATTGCAAAACTTGAACTTATTTCAAACTGTGAAAAGGTTAGTGACAGACAGTGGCAGGATGTAAGCAGACCATTGGAATGGGCATGTGTGGAGTAGAGGAAGTTTAATGCAAAGAAATGTGAGGTGACGTAGTAAGAATGAGGATAGGCACTTTAGAATTAAACAATCTGTTCTAATAGGGTGCAGGGCAGGGTATCCTGCAGTATGGATGCACAAGTCATTAAAAGTGACTGAGCAGTTTAAGAAAGCAGTTAAAGGAGAGGTATAAAATTTTAGGCTTTATCAGTAGAGGCATGGAGTGTAACATCAACGAGGTCACACTGGGATTGTGTACATCACTAGACCCGCCTCAGTTCTGTTCAATTTTAGATGCCATGGTTTTGGAAGGATGTGAAGACAATAAAGAGGGTCCAGAAAAGGCTTATGAAGGTGCTTGTGGGGATGAAAGACTGCATTTACTGGCTTGATAGGTTGAGTCTATTCCTTTAGGGAGAGTAGGTTGAGAGGAGATTTGATAAAAATATTAAATGGAGCGTGATCTGGACAGAATAAACAATTGTGCTACGTATTCACTATTCCAGTATTATTTGAGTAATATTGTATATTTGATTAAGCATTCTTTGTTGACATAACTCATTGCAGGTTTTATGTCAGAGTACGTGAATGGCATAAGTCATCACGCCACTGTGTAGTAAGTGAGCGCCAACCAAAAGTAAAATGAAGCACATCCACATCCCGGCTCCTGTGCTTTTCTTTCAGTTAATTTCTGAAGTTACAAACTTAACAGTGGTGAAAAGTAAGTTTTAAAACAAAACTGAGAAACATACCTGTTGAAACTCAGCGAAATGTTTGAGATTTAAACAAAAAGCAGAGCAAAACTTTTTCTTCGGAAGAGGGAGAGAAGTATGGTTGAGATTTTTAAAAAGGCAGAAATCGGAAGAAATTCACAGATTGATAAGCAGTAAGGATTGGGTGATAATAATAATTATAAATAAATAAAAGCACCAATGGCTGTCTACATCGGAAAGATAGCCATGATCAATTACACAACAGTGCACAACAAATTGAGCAAATATGAAACAAATGAAATAGCCAATGAAAAGAGAGTGCCAGTTTACTAAGTCTGAGTCTAATAGGTAGAAGAGTTTGCTTAGAAGCTTGACTGCTACAACCAAGCAGGCCAAAATTAACTTTGCTGATATTGTGATGAACATTTAGAACCAAAACCATTGTTGATAGAAGCATCCTTCAGGTTTCATAAAATGAAGGGGACTCCATTTCAGCTTATGTGACTGAATTGAAAGATTTGTCTGAGCATTGCCAGTTCAGTAATGGGCTTAATGATGCAATGACAGATCATTTAGCTTATGGAATCTTACCAAAAGAATTCAAAAACAACTCCTAGCTGAAGCACAAATCACATTTAAAAGAGCAGTTGAAATTGCTGTATCACTGGAAACAGCAGCCAGAGATGGAAGTGAGTTGCAGTCAGGTATAAAAGTGAATGAGAACAAAATTGCGAAGTCTAGACAGAAACCTGCCTGACTGAGCAAATAGTGTTGCCATTGTGGTAGGGGCTCACATACATCAGATCAAAGCAGATTTAAAGGCAAAAGTTCCAGAAGATGCAACAAAGTAGGACATGTACAAAGTGCATGTTGGGCGGAAAAATATAAATGGACTGCACAGTGAATTGATAAAGGTAAATAGTCAAGTTGCCATTTCAAAAAGAGAACTAATCTGCATGATGTTGATGAAAAATCTGATAATGAAGAGAGTGACTCAGGACTCCGTAGTCTTGAGAAAGCTAATGTGAGACCAACAATATGGCTTACATTAGAAGTGAACAGCAAATTCATTAAAAGGCAATTGGGTACTGGCTTGGCTTGAGAGTTTGAACAGCATTTCAAAGATACTGAACTGAAGCCAGCAGATATCCAACTAAGAGCCTAGTTGCTAAGAGCAACTAAGAGATAACTCCTGTGTTAATGATATTTGTAATAGTGAAATAAAACAACCACAAGTCACTTCAGGTGTGTAGGTGATACATACAGGAGGACCAACATTGTGGGGTTGTGATTGGCCAAGACAACTACAACTTGATCGGAGATCCATCCACCATTTGCATGCCACATCCCTGCAGTGATGTCAACGGGAAGTGAATTAGAAAAGGTACTGGATGATGTCACAGTAGTCTTCAAGGGTGGTTTAGAAAACTCTAAACATGTCAAGAATAAATAGTCACAAACGAGAGAAAATCTGCAGATGCTGGAAATCCATGCAACACACGCAAAATGCTGGCGGAACTCATCAGGCCAGGCAGCATCTATGGAGAAGAATACAGTCAATGTTTTGGGCCAAGAACCTTCAGTGGTCCTGCTGAATGTTTCAACCAGTACCTGTTGGGAGAAAGCTTACTCTCATTACTGATCGTCAACCACCAGAGCCCATTTTCAGAAAACAGAAGTATGCTTCACTAATAGCAACATCTAGATTGAGAGATGGGCTCTGTTTCTTAAAGGACACAATTGTAAGAAGATGACTAATCATTGAAATGCTGAGGGATTGTCCCATTTACCCTTGGAAAAGGAAATAAAATTTACAAAAGTTGACACTCCTCTTAACATACTCCCCCAATGCAAATTGAATGTCCCTTATTATGGCAGGGATGATCCGAAGGGAAACCGGAAAAGATTCCACGCTGTCTATGGTCTGCGTGACAACCCAAAATGGCTGGAATATGCAGCAGAAATTCTTGTTTCCCCATTTTTACCAGTACCAGGATGAACATGCCCTTGACAGAGGGTTGCCTTAAGTGGGGATTGTGGGTTGTTGTACCATCCAAGCTCAGAACTAAAGAGCAGGAGGAGCTATATGTTTGTCATCTAGGTGTGGTCACAATGAAGGCTTTGGTTTGAAGCTTTGTCTAGTGGCCTGGGAGAGATCAGAAGATCAAACAGCTCGCCATGCACTGTTTGGGATTTCCACATTTGCAGAAGATGTCAAAAGCAGCATCTCTCTGTCCCTGGGAATGGTCTACATTGTGCAGTCAGAGGATCATGCCAGACCATTCATAGGCACTGATTTTTTAATAATAGTGGATGCTGCTGCAGAGTGGCCAGAAATGTTCCCAATTAGCTTCACTACAGCCACACACACTGTTGATGTGTTGAGAAGCGTCAAGAACTGGTGTTCCTGAACACTCGGTGACAATGGACCATAGGTTATTGTGGAACAGTTTCAGTCATTCCTGAAAATGAATGGAGTAAGACATGTTACATCTGCACCATGCTACCAAGCTGCAAATGACTTGGCAGGAAGGTTGTCCAGAGTCTATAGAATGCGCTGTGATCATTGTCAGTAAAATACACTGCATTGACACTGAATAGAAGATCACTAATTTCGTCCTTGCATATTGCTATGCAGCACCAGCCACATCCGACATCTCCCAGCTATGCTTGGTTGTCCCTTACCCATATGCTTGGTTCTCCTGAAACCTAATCTTAGAAGGTGTATGCTGAACAAGCAGCTGAGACAAATTGGGGGCTCCTCAAATAAGGAGGCTCAGTGCTTCATTCCTGGACAGGTAGTCCTGGTGAGGGACGACAGAGGTGATCAAAAGTGAGTACTTGGCGAAATTCAGAACTGAACTGGACTACTTGCTACACAGAAGAGATTGCATTTGATATCATCTGGAGGTGGCTCGTTGGTCATTTGAGGAGAGTGGGTTAATTATTAGAGAAGAAAGGTGTCCAGAGCTGTCAGAGGCACTTCCTGCAGTCTCAAAATCGACTCCTACAGCCACCATGGAGGAGACCTTAGAACCTGAGGTAGTCTCACCTGTCGAGCAGAGTTACCCCCCCCCCCACCCCCATCAGGAAAGTCGTTATACCACAAGAGTAAGAAATCTACCACAGTGATTAAATCATTAGATACATTATACATATATACTACATATATGTAGTATATATAATAATTAGAGAGCAACGTGTTCCATGTTTGAGTTGAGATGCATTCCACATTGAGTTGGAGTTTATGGTTAAGCAAGGAGATGTGTTGTATATTTATTATTTCAGAAATATTGTAAACATATTATTTAATTAAGCATTCTTTCTTTACATAATTCATTACAAGTTCCCATAATTCATATATAAAAGTACATGAATGGCATACGTCATCATGTAAGTAAGCACCTCACTAAAGTAAGACCAAATACCCACGCATACCGACTCTCATGTTTTCCTTTTGATTCATTTCCAAAGTTACAAAACATAACAAACTAGCCCATTGATAGAAAACTTGAAGGACTATAAAATAAATGATATTTGAATTAAGAGCAACATGAGGAAAATATATAGGATATGCAATGTGATTGCTCATGAAATACGTTGCTTGTAGCAGGTGGAGGCAGATTCCATTGTCACCTTTCAGGAGGATCTAAATAAATATATGGCAGAGAAAATTTTGCAAGGAAGATTTTCCAGTGAGAAAACTAGGTGGCGGAACATCTCTGGTAGAGAGCAACTGTGAATGTGATGAGCTGGATGGCCACCATGTAGTGTAACCATCCTGTGCTTCTATTGTGAACATCAGAGCATAGAACAATACTGTACAGGAACAGGCCCTTTGGCATACCACATGTCTGCCAACCATGATATCAACTTCAACTAAAATCAGAATCAGGTTTAATATCACCGGCATATGTTGTGAATTATTTTAATTTTCTGGCAGCAGTACAATGAAATACATGATCAATAAATATAGAGAAAATCCCACTTTCCTGCACATGGTTCATATCCTTCTATTTTCTGCTTCTTCATATGTCTACTAATGCCTCATAAACAATGCTGTCATATCTGTTTCTACCACCTCTCCTGGCAGAATGTTCCAGGCATCTAACCAATCCCTGTGTAAACCAAAAAATGCCTCCAAAATCTCCTTTAATCTTTTTCCCTCTCACCTTAAACCCATGTCTCTAGTATTTTATAAATGTCAGGTTTCCCCTCAGCTTCGGTTGTTCTGGCGAAAAAATATAAGTTTGTTCAAACTCCCTTTATAGCTGATACTCTCTATTCCAGGCACCATTCTGGCGAACCTCTTCTGCACCCTCTCTAAAGTGTACTTTCTGCAGTTTGGTGAGCAGAATTGTATATGATATTCCAAATAAGGCCAGCTAAAGTTTTATACATCTGCAGCATGCCCTTCCAGCCTTTATGCTCAGTGCCCTGACCTTCTTTACCGACCTACCCATTTGTGTTAAACATTGTTGTAAGTGCCTTTTGAGGATGATGTTGTTTTCAGAGTCTTCATTTCTGATTCGCAGTCCACTAATGACAGCTAAATACTGCTTCACTGCAAAGGTTTCCTTGCACCAAGGGTGGCTCTGCAGCTCAAAAGGGGGAAGAAAAGAATGGAATTCTTTTAGCGACAGAGATTTAGTACGTGGGGAGTCTTCAAGGTATTATGTGCTATGGTCAATGATATTTCAGAGTCGCTGCAAGATGTTATAGAGAGACTCCATGAACAACCGATAGACACTGTATGTGTCTGTATCAGCAATATAGTTAAAGGAAGAGACAAAGTCCATTGGCTCAATGCGAAGAGTGAGCAAGTAGATTAAGAAGGATATGCAAGGTAGTAATAAGAGGCCAATCATAAACACAAGGAAGTCTGCAGATGCTGGAAACTCAAAATGCTGGAGAGACTCAGCAGGTCAAGAAGTGAACAGACAATTAGTGTTTCAGACCGAGAATCTTCTGCTCACACTGCCATGTGCCAGTGAGAGAAGTAGGAACGAAGAATGTGTTGAATCACTGCAACAAGGAGCTTTAGCCTTGTGGGTGGATTGTGCAGCCCCCCTGCAATCTGCTCTGATATAGACAAGCAAATCCTAAATCCACTAGTGGCTGCTCAGAGAATGAATAAATGATCTTTATTGTCATTATGCATAGATACAATGAAATTCCGTTTGGCTTCCTCTCAGGTAATTAAATAAAGCGGTAGACAAAAACAAGACAGTAATAGAAAAACAGTTTTAAATAGATAAGTAGCAGAAAATAAGTTGCAGCAGCACCAGAATATCACAGTAATGCACAAAGTGCCGTTAGTGCAAGTATTTGAGTCCTTGTTTGTGCTCACAGTTTCAGTCATTGTTCTGTGGGAGTGGTGTGAGGGAGGCCACAGCTCTGGGGTAGAAGCTGTTCCTCAGTCTATTTGTTCTGGATTTTAGTGTCCTGAACCTTTGCTGGACGGCAGCGGGTCAAACAGGGAGTGGCTGGTGTGTGTGGTGTCTCTGATTATGCTGATTGCTTTCCTCCTGAGTCTGCTGGAATAGATGGTGTTCAGTCCTGGGAGCTCCATCCTGACAATTCGCTGGGCCACCTTCACCACGCGATGCAGGTCTTGTCGCTCAGCGGCTGTGCAGCTGGCATACCACACGGTGGCACTGTTGGTCAGGATGGTTTCGATTGTGTTTCTGTAGAAGTTAAGCAACAGCTTTTGTGGGAGTTCGGCCTGTTTCAGCTTTCTGAGGAAGAAGAGTCTTTGTTGTGTCTTTTTTACAAGCAGCGAGATGTTGGTGGTCCATGTCAGCGAGGTGTTGGTGGTCCACGTCAGCGAGGTGTTGGTGGTCCACGTCAGCGAGGTGTTGGTGGTCCACGTCAGCGAGGTGTTGGTGGTCCACGTCAACGAGGTGTTGGTGGTCCACGTCAGCAAGGTGTTGGTGGTCCATGTCAGCGAGGTGTTGGTGGTCCATGTCAGCTGTTTTGACAATGTAACTCCAAGGAACTTCAGGTTTTCCACACTTTCTACTACCTCTCCATGTATATGGAGGGGGGTGTGTACTCTGTCCTTTGATCTCCGAAGTCAATGATCATCTCTTTGTTTTAGAAGTGTTAAGGACCAGGTCATTGTCCTTACACCACTCCGTCAGAGGATCCACCTCGAGTCTGTAGGCTGTTTCATCCTCGTCTAAGATCAGGCCAATCACTGTGGTATCGTCTGCAAATTTAATTATGGAGTTGGAGGTGTAGGTGGGGGTGCAGTCATGTGTGAAGAGTATGTAGAGCATAGGGCCCAGCACACAGCCCTGTGGGGTGCCTGTGTTTAAGATGAGGGTGGTGGAGGTGTGCTTACCAACTCTGACTTGCTGTGGTCGGTCTGTGAGAAAGTCCATGACCCACGAGCACAGGGAGGAACCAAGGCGAAGAGTGTTCGGTTTGCTGACTAGTTTATCCGGGATGACTGTGTTAAATGCAGAACTAAAGTCCACAAATAACATCCTCACGTAAGTGTTCGGTTCCTCTAAGTGAGTCAGAGCAATATGGAGGGCTGTTGTGACTGCATCCTCTGTGGAGTAGTTTGCTTGGTAGGCAAACTGGTGTTTGTCTAGATCAGGTGGGATTGTAGCCTTAATGTGTGAGAGCACAATTCTCTCAAAGCACTTCACGGCTATGGGTGTCAACGCTACAGGGCGATAGTCATTCAGGCACTTCACAGCTGATTTTTTTGGGCACTGGGATGATGGTGGAGGTTTTAAGGCATGTTGGAACAACAGCTTGTTGCAGTGAGAGGTTAAATATACTTGTAATCACCTCAGCAAACTGGTCAGCACATGTTTTCAGTACCCGGCCGGGCACTCCATCTGGGCCGGCTGCCTTACTCGCATTCACTTTCCTCAGGGTGGATCTCACCTGATGTTGCTTCAGGACCAGTGTGGACTCATGGTCAGGTGGGTTGATGAGTGGAGCAGCCTCCTCCCTCTGAGTATCAAAGTGGGCAAAGAACTGGTTTAGGACATCAGGCAGTGTGGCGTCATCATCTGGCAGCAGATTATTGGTTTTGTGGTCTGTCAGCACCTTGATGCCTTTCCACATACTGCGGGTGTTGTTGTTATCAAACTGACTTTCAATGCGCAATTTATATTTGCGCTTTGCATTCCTGATGCCCCTGCGGAGATTCCCCCGTGCTTCACTGTAGGCTTGTTTGTCTCCTGACCTGAAGGCTACATCGTGCTCCCTGAGTAGTGCCCTCACATTGCTGTTAATAGGTGATTAGTCTGATTCAATCAGATAAAGTCCCTGCACTGGGGAGTTTTAGACAATGGGAATTTGGGACAACTTGTAGTAGTGCAATCTTTCAACTATGTGGTATCCTGCACCTCAAGAGTTGGTCTGAGCTATTGGAGAATGGCAGTGGTTTGATTTTGTGCAGAAATTACTTCTATATCTGTTGCTCTGAAAGCAGTTCAGCCCGAGGCATTTGGCACTGCGCGTATTTTTTCATTGTGCCTTGGAACATCATGATCCTGCTTTATGTTAATCACTGTATGATGTACTATGTTTACAATAACAGAATAAAAGGTTTGTGGAAACTGAACTGAGTTGTAAGGAAAATAAGGCAGGAACAAATCCCTCTCTTCATTATGTCCACAGAATCCCAAATAGTGTTTGCATTTTCTTGCAAAGCTGCAAGAACATTAAAATACAAAATATGTTTTCCAACATGTTAGCATTGAGAGGAAAAGTGATAAAACATTGGAACTAAAGTATAAAGAGAGAGTCAGATTTTAACAGAGGCTGTCCCAAATTCTTAAAGAGAGAGGGAAAAAGAGCAAACCTGGGTCTCAGAGGGAGGGAGAGAGACTGAGAGTGAGCCAGTAATTCTGGATCAACAAAAAGTCCTTCAGATGAGGAGAACCCAAAGGAAATAAAGCAAGAGAGAAAGATAGTGTGGTGCTGGAGTCCTAGAGATGGGGGGGGAGGGGGGCTGTGTGTGAGATAGAGTCAGTACATTGCGGAAAAATACCCTTTGGGTACCCGATCTAATACCATGCCTGCCAAACAGGACCTTGTCAAAGGCCTTGCTGAAGTCCATGTCCACTGTCCTGCCTTTGTCAGTCCTTCTGGTCACCTCTTCAAAAAAGAGTGAGTGAGAAATAGATACTTACGTACACGTGGGTCTACAACTAGAGGTCATGGGTTAAAGGTGAAAGGTGAGAGGCCTAAGGGGAACATGAGGGGAAATTTCTTCACTCAGTGGGTCGTTCGTAAGTGTGTGGAATGAGCTGACAGCACAAGTGGTGCATATGAACTCGATTCCAACATTTCAGAGTACATGGGTAGTAGCGATGTGGAAGGCGATGGTCCCAGTGCAGGTTGATGGGACTAGGCTGGTTAAATTGTTTTGGCATGGACTAGATGGGCTGAAGGGCCTGTTTCTGAGCTGTACTTCTCTAAGACTCTACAGTATCCTGGGGGGAGGGGGGAAATGAGAGAGAAAACTTTCTGTCCCTCATCCCAGAGGGAGAGAACTTGGTGCCCTAATGACAGAGTAAAGATATTGGTCCTAGGATACCTATTGCTTGTTGTAAATATTAATGATTTAAATGTGAATGTAGGTGGCATGAGGAATAAGTTTAAAGCTGGTACAAAAATTGATGGTGTTGTTTGGGTTTGGGATTGGATATTTGATCCTCCACAATATTCTGCATGGGAATTTAAACTGGAGGTGGCAGTGTTTTTTTTACGAGGTTGAGTTGCAAGCTCCACATCAACCCGGCATGAATGGAGAGCACGCTCGGGAGTGGTCTGTCACTGGATCGAATTCAGGAACCTCAGTTCTTGAGCCCGGTGCTGATCTCACTGCGCCTCTGGCTTCAGTTGATACTGAAGAGGATAATCATAGGCCATTGGATGATACTGATCCTTCGTAAGGTGAGCAGGGCAATGGCTGATGGAACATGCAGAAACACTTGAGGAGGGCTAATAAAGCCCGAGACAGTACTGAGGAACAGAGGGACCTCAAGTCAAGTCAACTTTTATTGTCATTTCGACCATAACTGCTGGTACAGTGCATAGTAAAAATGAGACAACGTTTTTCAGGACCATGGTTTACATGACACAATACAAAAAACTAGACTGAACTACGTAATAAAAAAGCACAGAGAAAGCTATACTAGACTACAGACCTACACTGGAATGCATAAACTGCACAAAAACAGTACCGGCATTACAATAAATAATAAACAGGACAGTAGGGCAAGATGTCAGTCCAGGCTTTGGGTACTGAGGAGTCTGATAGCTTGGGGGAAGATACTGGTACATAGTCTGGTCGTGAGAGCCCAAGTGCTTCGGAGCCTTTTCCCAGACGGCAGGAGGGAGAAGAGATTGTATGAGGGGTGCATGGGGTCCTTCATAATGCTGTTTCCTTTGCGGAAGAAGCATGTAGTGTAAATGTCCGTGATGGTGGGAAGAGAGACCCCGATGATCTTCTCAGCTGACCTCACTATCCGCTGCAGGGTCTTGCAATCCGAGATGGTGCAATTTCCGAACCAGGCAGTGATGCAGTTGCTCAGAATGCTCTCAATACAACCCCTGTAGAATGTGATAAGGATGGGAGGTGGGAGATGGACTTTCCTCAGCCTTCGCAAAAAGTAGAGACGTTGCTGGGCTTTCTTTGCCATGGAGCTGGTGTTGAGGGACCAGGTGAGATTCTCCGTCAGGTGAACACCAAGAAATTTGGTGCTCTTTACAATCTCTACCGAGGAGCCGTCGATGTTCAGCGGGGAGTGGTCGTTCCGTGCCCTCCTGAAGACAACAACCATCTCTTTTGTTTTGTTCACCTAAGTATAAAAGTCCAAAAATCCCTAAAGGAAGTAGCATGGCTAGATGAGGTGATAGTAAAGAAAGCACATGAGAGGTTTGCCTTTATTAGCCACAACATGAAATACAAGAGCAGAGATATAATGGTGAAACTTTATGATGAGGCACAGCTGGTGTACTGTAAATAGTTCAGGTCACCACATTTTAGAAAAGACTGGGACGGTGCATAGCAGAATCATGAAGAGGGGTGTGATGGTAGCATAGCAGTTAATGCAACTTTATTCATGGGTTTGTTCATTTTCTGTTATGAAACAACATTATTGCAGCTCAGGGGGTCCAAATCTGGAGTTCAAACCTCGCATCCTCTCTAAGGAGTCTTGTTACGTTCTCCACTTGGAATGTGTGTGTTTTCTCCAGGTTATCCGGTTACCTCCCGCAGTCTCAGGGCATACCAGGTTGGATAACTGGTCATTATAAACTGTCCAGTGATTAGGTTAGGGCTTAATTAGGGTGGTCAGGGGTTCTCCAAGGGCTGGAAGGGCCTATTCCACTCTGATTCTCTAAATAAATTTTTTAAATTAAAATTTATCTGTGATATGGCAGTTCGCTGTAAGAAAAGAAGAGGTGGTGGGGTTTGTTTTCCTTGGAGGAGGGTGATGGGGCTGTACAAAATAATGAGGGACTAGATTGTAGGAAACTTTCATGGTGGTGTCTGGAATCAGAGGTCTAGGTTTGAGGTAAGGGGGTAAGAGATTTAGAGAGAATTCAACAATGAAATCTATCACCCAGAGGGTGATTGGAATCCAGAATAGACTGTCTGAGTGGAGGTGGGTATTCTCAGAACACTAAAGTATTATTTAGATGAGCACTTGAAATGCCGCAGCATAGACAGCTGCAGCCCATTGCTGGTACATGTGACTAGTATAGATGGGGACTTGATGGTTGGCATGGAGATGGCAGTTTGAAGGCATTCTTTCTGTGCTGTATGACTCCATAAGATGGAACATCCAAACTGTCAGAGAGAGGGGAAGCGTGTCCCGGCCCTGTGTGTGGGGAGGGGGTGGTGGTTGAGAAGCAGATGGAGCTCTCTTGGAAATATTGAAATTATTTTTAAGCAGTCAACACCCCTAGTTCAGTATTTTAGAAAACAAAGTAAATAATTATTTTCTGCAGATATCAGTTAATTACTGGCCAAGGTTTTGTATTTGTCATACATTTTTTATGGATTACTTCAAAATTTGCTTCTCACCACACAACCAGATTTCTTTAGGGTTTAACATTCTTTAAGGGTTTTTAAATGTTTAGATCCATTTGACTTTAAAGAAGGATTGACATAAATATATTTAACAATTGATGTTATACTTCATTCAACTGCAAAACATTAAAAAATATGCATTAAGTAAATTGTATTTCTAGGCTTTAAAGAAATGACAGTATACTATCAGATTTTTCTCCTTTAGCCCAGGATACACTGCTGTGTTTGTCTGGTGGAAGAAGTAATGTTGGATCGCATTGTGGCACACCTTCAGGTTGAAAACAAAGTAATAAATTTTTGACTTACTTTCAGTGGATGGATTTAAAAAGCTTGTTTTTTTCAGTACAAGTTCCAAAGGGCAAATTGCCAGCAGCACAGAAATGGAAAGTAAGAAAATATCTACGTAATTGAAAATTCTTAGACAACTCTTGCTGCAAACAATTGGTAAAATCAGTGGATCTATCTTACAGTAATGAATCTATCCTAATTTTAATCCTGTATTTTTAGTCAAAAATGCCATTAAGTCATGCAGTGATTTCACCAGGTTACAGGTTTCTACATTGCCACCTTTAGCCCTGCTTTAAAAACATCAACAGTTTAAGTGAAACATTCTATTCAGTTGTTTGCAATTCAGTGTTGATGACCATTTGAACTCCTCTGGTTCTGAAGGTGCAATGATCATACATGACCATTTGTTCACACTTTTCATCAGGAAGGTTGAGTCAGGATTGCCGCCTCACTCACAGAGTGAGATATGGATAGTAAAAAGAGAATGTGTTGCAGAAGGCCCTCAGGAGCCATTCTATCACTATTTGTTTTGACAACCATACATCAAAAACATACCAGCTGTCAGTTTAGTCAGGGAGAGAGCAAGCAGCAAATTATTAACTTTGATATGTGAATGGTTTGTTCCAAGTATGTTTGGCTAACAGCCAGAGTACTGTCAGGTTGATAAGTCACTGAGAATTCTACAAAAAACAAGCTGTCATACCGCTATTTTTTCTTCATTTTCTACATGAAGCCTACTCATGTATTATAAATTGCATATTTCAAACACGCTACACAACAGGGAAATTGTACATTATTGTGAGATCTCATGTTGCCCAAGGATATTTCCTGACCACTTTCAATAAGGTACTGGGATTTTTGCTGATTTTCTCCCATTCCCAGATTTTAAAAACACGTTGACTCGCTCCACCACCCTGTGGAAGCAGTATGAACATGTACAAAATCACTCCAGTCAAGCCAGTCTACTCTGCCAGCACCTCCTAAACCCATGACTTCTCGCAGCAAGAAGGCAAAAGGTGCCAGGTACCTTGTGCTTTGAGGTATGTCACTGAAGACTAGCAAATTTCTACTATAGTGGTCACCAACCTTTTTAAGCCCAAGGTCCCCTACCTCAGCCTTAGTGAAAGGCAAGATCGACCTACTAAATCAATTAGTCACACACATGCGCACCAGGCAGAAAAGATCAGAAGTAAAACCCAGAGTAGAAATAATGTATGTACACAAGGGGTCACCACCTTTTTTTGCACCGTGGACCGGTTTAATATTGACAATATTCTTGCGGACCGGCCGAGGGGGGTGGGGGGGTGTTGAGCACAACCAGAATACAGCGATACTTGAAGGAGGTTCCTTATGTCCAGTCTATTCCGCAATTTAGTTTACGTGCTCTCAGGACTTAGCTTCTGTCCCGCTTGCTCATGTTTTTTCCGCTCAAAAAACTCAGTGGATTTGTCTTTAAGTGCAGGGTGCTTGGACTCGGTACTGAAGCAGTTTTGAGGGCTTCATTGCCATATTAGACGGCCTCGGGGCCTGAACTCCAGCCTCCTGCCCACCGCCAGACGCCTTGGCCAGGTGCGGCTGGTCGTGGGTTGGGTGAGAGGACCAGAGGTCCCCGTACCAGGGCAGTGGCAGTCACAGTCCAGAGAGAGCAACTGACCGAGCGAGGACTGTGACAGGCCTGTGCCCGCCCCCCTTGTAGGTAGAATCTATTGGCCGACAAAAGTTTGTTTCAGTAGATCACAGCGAGGTAGCTGCTCTGCTACTTACGAAACGCTGAGCCCGAATTAGGTCATCTGCGAATATCTTAGCACCAGGTTCCCCACGTCATTTGGTGTGGTGATCAGGTTTAGAGGTGGTGCCCATCTGTCCGCACTCCAGGCCAGTAGCATCGGCACTTCCTGCCGGCCGCACGAGGCCAACCAGTGATCCCTGGCGCAAGGGTATCACTGCGTTTAGGCAACTGATGACCTCGCGTGCATTCAAGTTCGACAGTGGGAATGAGGAAAGGTGCAGCTGACTCATATCATTTCATTTCGCCAAATCATATCGTTCCCCTTCCCCGATTGGGGACCACTGAAATACACTGTGTAGTGCGTGGGAGGGGGGAGCTACACACATGCGCACTGGGCAGAAAAAATGGAACTAAAACCCCGCACCTGGAAACAATCTCTCAATAGTATTTGTGTATTTATTTTTCATTTTTTTCGGGATCTACTGGGAAAGTCTCAAAGATCGACCAGTCGGTCGTGATCGACAGGTTGGCGACCACCATTCTACTGTGTACCGTGGAGTACATTCCACTTGATTGCATCACCACTGGGAAAAGCTGTAGAGGTTGGAAACTCAGCCAGTCCTATCTTGGGCACACACCTCCCTAGCGTTAAGGATATCTTTAAAAGGCAATGTCTGAAAAAGGCAGCATCCATCATTAAGAACCCCATCACCCATGACATGCTCTCTTCCCATTGCTACAATTAGAGAGAAGGTACAAGAGTCAGAAGACATTCACTCAACGTTTTAGGAACAGCGTATTCCCCTCCACCATCAGATTTCTTAATGGATAATGAACCAGCCCATGAATACAACTTCACTGTCTTCACTCTCTTTTTCCATTACTAATTTAATTTTTTATGTATTTCATTGTACTGCTGCTGCAAAACAACAAAATTCACATCTTATGTCATACCTGATTCCAGTAACACCTATACCTGCAGATCGCACAATGTTGAAAATGTATCATCAGTTCTTCATCATTATTGATTCTAAATCCTACCTTAAACTCTGTCACAACAA
The DNA here is from genome assembly GCF_030144855.1 of Hypanus sabinus. Taxonomy (NCBI): domain Eukaryota; kingdom Metazoa; phylum Chordata; class Chondrichthyes; order Myliobatiformes; family Dasyatidae; genus Hypanus; species Hypanus sabinus. The sequence continues at coordinate 9,611,671 of NC_082733.1, read as the reverse complement.
ACTCTTTCATGGCAATTAGAAATGAGCAATAAATGCTCAGTTTCCCTGAAGTCCCCATGTACTGTGTGATATTTTGTTGAGTTGAAGTATATCTGAACACTCTACTTCTCAGGCCCCAAGTACAGAAATCTTTAAAGACTGTAGCATATACTAAAAACTTTATAAAGGCTAATAAAATATACGTCCTTTTATATACAGTGCCTGTAAAAAGTATTCAACTCCCATGAAAGTTTTCATGTTTTATTGTTTTACAACATTGAATCACTGTGGATTTAATTTGAGTTTGACACTAATCAACAAAAAAAGACTCTTTAATGTCAAAGAGAAAACAAATCTCTACAATGTGATCTAAATTAATTTCAAATATAAAACACAAAATAATTAATTGCATTCACCCCTTTCAAGTCAGTATTTAGTAGATGCACCTTTAGCAGCAATTAGAGCTTCAAGTCTGTGTGGATCAGCTTTGCACATCTGGACATTGCAGTTTTCCTCCATTCTTCTTTACAAAACTGCTCAAGCTCTGTCACATTGCATGGGGATCATAAGTGAATGAACCTTTTCAAGTCCAGGCTCAAATTCCCAATTGGTTTGAGGTCTGGACTCTGACTTGACCACTCCATGTCATTAACTTTGTTGTTTTTAAGCCTTTCCTATGTAGCGTGGGCTTTATGCTTGGGGTCATTGTCTTGCCGAAAACATCTCCCAAGTCAGTTCTCTTGCAGACTACATCAGGTTTTCTTCCAGGATTTTGCTGCATTCATTTTACTCTCTACCTTCATAGGCCTTCCAGGGCCTGCTGTAGTGAAGCATCCCCACAGCATGATGCAGCTGCTGCCACGCTTCACGGTCGGGATGGTATACTTTTGATGATGTGCGGTTTTTAGCTTATGCCAAAAATAGCCTTTAGTCTGATGGTCCTAAAGCTCAAAACTGGTTTCATTAGACCATTGAACCTTTGTTCAGCAGACTTCAGAGTCTGCCACATGCTTTCTGGCAAACTCTTAACAGAAATTTCATGCGAGTTTTGTTTTTAATAGTTTTTTCCTCTTTGCACTGTCCCATAAAGCTGCGACTGTTGAAGTACCCGGCAAGTTATTGTATGTGTAGTCTCTCCCATCTCAGCTACTGAGGCTTGTAACAACTCTAGAATTGTCATAGGTCATTTGGTGGCCTCCCTCACTAGTCCCCTTCTTGCACGGTCACTCAGCTTTTGAAGACGGCCTGCTCTAGGCAGATTTACAGCTGTGCCATATTCTTTCCATGATTGATTTAACTGTACTTTCTTGTATCCATTTTCTGACGTACTTTTCAATAATCGTTTCATGGAGTTGCTTGGTGTGTTCTTTTGTCTTCATGGTGTAGTTTTTGCCAGGATACTGACTCACCAGCAGTTGGACCTTCCAGATACAGGTGTATTCTTACCTCAATTGATCGAAACAACTTGACTGCACACTGGTCTCCAAAAACAGGTCTCCATTTAACTAGTTATGTGACTTCTAAAACCAGTTGGCTACAACAGTGATGATTTAGTGTGTCATATTAAAGGGTGTGTATACTTGTGCAATCAATTATTTTGTGTTTTGTATTTGTAATTAATTTACATCACCTTGTAGAGATTTGTTTTCATTTTGACAACTAAGAGTCTCTCTCTGTTGATCAGTGTCAAAACCAAATTAAATCCACTGTGATTCAATGTTGTACAACAATAAAACATGAAAACTTCCAAGGAGAATGAATACTTTTTATAGGCACTGCATGTTTACACCAGGGCAACAAGCCGATTAATCCTCAGTTTCCATTCACCCATCCACTTTAATCCTATATTTACACTTACATTACCATCAACTCCCTCCCAGATCTTACCATACATCCACATACTAGGGGCAGCCTATAGAAACTGGAGCACGTAGGGGTACCCACGTAGTCAGAGCAGAGTATACAAACTTCACATGGACACTACTAAGGTCAGGATCAAGCCCAGCTCGCTGGAGTTGCAAGACAGCAGCATCACTTGCTGCCCTTCTTTTAATGCAGATGGTTGGACATCGTGTTCTGATAATATAAGCTCAGGTTAGACCATCTGAACTGCTGTGTTCAATGCTAGGAATCATGTCTTGGATATTTAGATGTGCCAGAGAGCTATCTTAAAGAAAGGAAACAAACCTACTTGACATTCCCAGAGGGATCTTCCAGCTGTCTAGCGCAAGGAAAGTTGTCACCAGAGTCCTCCACCACCTCCCCCCAGTGGCAAAAACACATCATGAACTAGAGGCACCGCAGGCGTCCCCACTGGTATTACTTAAGATAATTACTTGCCCTTACTCCATCATTTTGGTACCTAGTTAACAAAATCTACCAATCTCAGACATAAAATTAACAACAATCATCAGTTGTTGTCTGTGGAAAGACGTGTCAGACGTCTGTCACCATTTGGGTATGTGATTGTATCCTTTGTTTCCATTTTCCATCTGTCTCTAAATTTACAAAGCAGTGAAATGAGTAGATTCATTCAATTTATCACTTCCCCATAATATGTTAAAAATTTGACCATATTATACATTGACTAAATGTCAAGAAATATTTTGTGCAACCTGTTCTTGTTTGATCAACTGAAGGCAGTTAAATCCCAAGAAGCCAATGATCTACTTTCCACAGTTTGGGAAATGATGGCTTTAGAAATAGTGAATGCATTGGTTATCACCTTGCAGAACTTGGCAGATCTTAAAAACGATTCCGCTATATTGGAGGGTTGTAAATACAACCCCACTATTTGAACAAGGAGGGTAACAGTGAACAGTTAGTAGGGAAAATGTTAAAATCTATGATACGGACTATTACGGAATAAAATCTCAAAGAGTAATAGAGTCATATTGCATATAATCAGGCTCTTTGGCCAATTATCTAAGACAGTACCTGATAGCTAGCTGAAAAAGGGAATGCACTCAATTCACTGGATTGGATGCAGAGATTAAATAGACTAGGTGTATATTCTCCAGAGTTTAGAAGAATAAAGGTCAGTAATTAAAATTCTAAAATTGTTATTGCGTTTGCTCGGTGCAGGGAGGGTATTTGGCCACAGTCTGTGACCTTGAGATTGAAGATCACCTATGGTCTGAATGAATGCCAAAGAAAGCTCGAATTGCTTGATAGCCTCCGGTTCCTAATTCTTTGGTTTAGGATTTGGCGTAAGGTATTTCCCTGCTTCACACCCTCCATGTGGAGAGCTGAAATAACAAGCCACCACGGGATTGAAAATGTAAAAAAAAACTGTTAGAAATCCAAATTAACAAAAAGCTGAAAGTTCTCCATATGTCAGGCAGCTTCTACAGATCCTCCCTGGCTTGCTGAGCATTCCCAGCACTGGGTTCTTATTTAAAAACACAAAGTAGTCCATCATACATTGGGACTCTACTACTTTGTTGAACACCTTCACTCCATCCACCACAAAAGCCAGACTTTCCATGTCACCACCCATTTTAATTCTTCTTCCCATTCCCAATCCAACATATCAGTGTATGGTCTTCTCGAAATCTACACTGAGGCCACTCTTAGGCTGGAGGAGCAACTACTCATATTCCACCTGGGTCGTCTCCAACCTGATGGTATGAACATCAATTTCTCTAACTTCCAGTTACTTCTTCCCCCCCCCCTTTTTCCATTGCCCATTTTAGCTTCCTCTTGCCCCCTCTCCTCACCTTTCCATCACCACCCTCTGATACTCCTCCTCCTCTTTCTCCCACAATGCATTCTCCTACCCAGTCTCCTTCAGTCCTTTACTTCTTCCTACTATCAGCTCCCAGGTTCTCACCCCTCCCCCAATCACCTACTTTCCCCTTCAGCTGGTTTCACCTTACACTTGTTGGCTTGTACTCCTTCCCCTCCACCCCCCAACCTTCTTTTTCTAGCTTCTTCTCCCTTTGTTTCCTGTCCTGATGAAGGTTCTTGACCCAAACTGTTGACTGCTCTCCATAGTTACTGCTTGACCTGCTGCGTTCCTCCAACATTTTGTGTTTGTTGCTCCTGATTTCCAGCCTTGTCAGCCAGAGAAAGCAGGATCTCCCACTGGCCTGGTGTGTTCCACCAGCATTTTGTGTGTGTTGCTTAAATTTCCAGCATCTGCAGATTTCCTCGTGTTTGCTTCAACAGAATATCTTGTGTTTATGTCCTATCAAACATTAAGTAACTTCCTCTTCTTCTCATTTTTCTGAGGGCTAGGTTCTATTGAAAGATTTTGTATAACTTGGTTTTTAGGAAAAAGATTATTGCTGAAGTATTTTTTTTGAATTAAAGGTTTGTTCAACTGAAGCATGGTAATCACATGGTAAAACCATTAAGATGCAGGTACAAAATGCCACAAAAGCTTCTTTTTATCGTGTTTCTTTGAATGACCTGCACTGAATCCAGGAGTTATGATAACTTTTTAACTCACAGATGTTTTAGCTGGTGTCTGGTGTTTGGTGAGTCAGGTATGCTTCTTATCAAGATTAATTAGTTGTAAGTTAGGTCATGTTGGGAATGGGATGAAATAAATATTTGCACTTATCATATGTCTTCAGAATGTGTCAGAAGACTACACAATTACTTTCAGATTGCAGTGTCCATGTAGGATGCATTATTGCTGTTTTATTAATAAAATGTTAAAATAAATCATGCATCAGTCTTGATGCATGTTCTCAACCTGATACGTCAATTATTCCTTTGCCTCCAAACATGCTACCTGACATGTTCATTTCTTCCAGCATTTAAAGTTCCTTCTCCTACTTGGTGGTTGTCCATATGAGAGAGTTTTTAAAGTAGGAAAGTCATGGCACCAGGGCAATTCCACTCTCTCGACCTCAGAGGTATGAGTATTCATCACAACTGGGCTCTTCCTTAGTTGCAGTGGATGACAATTACTTCTTCCGTGCCTTGTCATGGTATTCACTCTTCACAAAGCATTGCAGAACAGCCTTTCTGGCCATTAGATCTCAGTGTTGATCTTATCTGTCCAATCCACCGGAGCTGACTTCGCATGTTGGGACAGGAATGTCCCTCACTCACTGGGGTATGAGCCGCCCCACTCCCACCCCCAGCTATGCTTAATTCTCGTACTTAATATTCTACACAAAAAAGTAGGAGCAAGAATAGGCCAACTGGCCCCTCAAGCCTGCCCTGCTCTTCAGTATGATCAATGACTGATCATGCTCTTAGTAAAGGGGAAAAACGCAGGACAACTCAATAGCTTGGAGTCTTATGTCCATTATATGGGATCAGGTTTGATCTTGTCTGAAAGGCATCATCACTGGTCTCCATTGAAATGTTGGTCAAAATCAGATGACTGTATCTCCAAATAGGTCTCTGATTGAGACAAAACTGCTATCATCCATGCCAAGTTGCCATTTATTGCCTCTCCAATTGAAGCCATTTTTTTCAATGGTTCCATTTAATATCAGAGAATGTATACAGTATACAACCTGAAATTCATATTCTTCACAGACATCTGCAACAACAGAAGAAAAATCCAAAGAATGAATGACAGAAAAACGTTAGAACCCCAAAGCCCCCACTCCCTTCTCCCATAGAACCCCATCCACCTTGAAAAGGAAAAAAAAGACATTTAAGTGGAGAAATGAAAGCTGTTTCACAGGTGAGCTCGAAGAAGCCGCCATCTGACAACATCTTAGCTCCACTTTGCCATTAGATTCACTTGCTTTTCAATTTGTTTTATAGTCTGTTCCTCTGTAAAGCATCTTAATTTTTTTTGGTTGAAAACCTTATCTTCCAATTTTTCCTGTTATTGGAGAGATAACATAAATGAATGGAAAATCTTACAAAATGTAGTGAATTGGGCCCAATACATCATGGGTAGAGCCCTCTCAACCACAGAGCATATCTACATGAGATGCTGTCTTAGGAAAGAAGCAACTGTCATCAACAATCCTCACCACCCAGACCATTCTCTTTTCTCGCTGCTGCCATCAGGTAAATGTACAAGTGTCTCAGGACTCACACCACCAGGTCAGAAACAGCTACTGTACTACCCCTCAACCATCAGGCTCTAGAACAAAAGAGAATAACTACACTCATCTATTGAGATGTGCCCACAACAAATTATCTCACTTTAAGGACTCGTGTTTTTTATATTTGCATGGTTTGTTGTCTTCTCTGCTCTACTTGATCTTTCATTGATCCTGTTTATAGTAACTGTTCTATAGATTTGGCTGAGTACGCCTGCAGGAAAAAATATCTCATGGTTGTATGTGGTGGCATATATGTACTCTGATAATAAAATTTACTTTGAAATCTGTTGTGTCTTTATTGTGAAAATAGCAAATGTACAGAATATTTATAACGTTCTTACATGTTGTGCATGCATTATAATACTTACTTTAAAAAACCTTTAAAGATTCCCAGTTTAATACTTCTGAGACAGTCTTCTGTGTGAAGAATGCCTTGTTTCTGAGGAATGGAAGTAGCTTGTGCATAAGTATTTTCAAAGTCCAGTTTATTGTCACATACAAATATACATATATGTACAGGTGCAGTGAGTAACCTACAGCAGCATCACAGGGGGCTAGCATGGGATTCACTATGTTCACAGGAAAACCTAAACTAAACAGACTATGCACAGTTTTTACACTAAAGACACAATTAAAGCAAATATAACTAAATCCATTGTAGTATAAGGTGGTCACAATATACTGAGGTAATTATTAGGGTTATGCAGATACATTCAAGAACCAAATAGCTGAAGGAAAGTACCTTTTCTTGAAGCTGGTGATGTGGAACTTAAGGTTTCTCTGCTTCTTGTAAGAAGATGGCATGGCTGGATGGTGGGTCTTTGATGAAGCAAGGTTGTGGTTCACTGCCAAGTGGTCCAAACCCTGTTGGACATCAACGCCATAAACACATTCACCCATATGTGCACATAAACCCTGCTATAGATCTCTGCACACATGCAAGTGCATATACATCAAAAATTTCCAACCTGGGGACCATGGACCCATCAGTTAATGGCATAAAAAAGGTTGGGAACCCTGGACATAAATACACTTTGATGAACTCCATCTTACAACTCTCCATGTTTTATTTCCCCCCTCTCAATCTCCTCACCATTTCTTGGCTTGTTCTTTCTTACAGTTCTTTTTAATCATTTCTCTCAGAAATCCTGCAGTCCCTTTCCTACCTGGTGACTATCCTCTCCACCACAACCCTCCACCTCTCCCCCACCATCGCCACCTCATAACTGTCTTTCAAGCCACAAGCGTCTCATCCTCTCCAGGGATGAAGTCCTTTGGACATCCATCTTATGCATATTTTACTTGACAGTAAGTTATAAGAGTAGAATTGGGTTATTCAGTCCAAGTCTGCTCTGTCATTCACCATGAATAAATTATTTTTCCTTTTAGCGCCATTAACTTTTGCCTTTTCCCTGTAACTTTTGACACATTTACTAATCAAGCTATCAAATATTTTTAAAATACCCAATGACTTTGCCTCCACAGCCATCTGGGGCAATAATATTGACAGAATCACAATGCTCTAGCTCATTTCTGTTCTAAAAGTCTGACTTTATATTCTAGGAATATGCCCTCTGGTCATAGAGTCTCACAATATCAGAAATATCCTCTCCACATCCACTCTGTCTAAGCCTTTCAGTATTCGGAAGGTTTCAATGAGATCCCTTCTTATTCTTCTAAATTCCAATGAGTACTGACCCAGAGCAGTCAAATGCTTCTCATACATTAACCTTTTCATTCCCTGGCTCATCGTCATAAACCTCCTGTGGACTCCCTCCAATACCAGCACACCTCTTTATAGATCTGCGGCCCTAAACTGCTCACAATACTCCAGTGAGGTCTAACCAATTCATTAAAAAGTCTCAGCAAACATACTTGCTTTTGTATTCTAATCCTCTTGAAATGAATGCTAATATTGTGTTTGCCTTCCTTACCACCTACTCAACATGCAAGTTAACCTTTCAAAGTTTAAAGTAAATTTATTATCAAAGTACATATATGTCACAAAATACTACCCTCAGATTCATTTTCTTACAGGCATTCACAGTAGAACAAAAAAGTACAATAGCATCAATGAAAAACTACACACTAAGGCTGACAAATTGTGTGAATACAAAAAGAAGCATAATAAGAAATAAATAAAGACCGATGGATATGAATTGTAGAATCCTTGGAGGTCAGTCCAAATGGTCAGTTCAGCGTTGTAAGTGAAGATGTCCACGCTGTTTCAGGAGCCTGATGGCTGAAGGGTAATAACTGTTCCTGAACCTGATGGTATGGGACCTAAAGCTCCTGTACCTTCTTCCCGATCGTAATAGTGAGAAGAAAGCAAGCTCTGGATGTTGGGGGCCCTTTAAGATGCATGCTATTTTCTTGTGACAGCACTTGTCGTAGACGTGCTCAGTGGGAGGGGTGCTTTTTCCGCGATGAACTATGCTGTATTCACCACTTTTTGTAGACTTTACCATTCTGCAGCACTGGTGTTTCCATACCAGACCATGATGCATCCAATCATTCCACTGTGCATCTAAGAGTTTTAGATGACATGCCAGATCGGTGCAAGTTTCTAAGAAAATAGAGGTGCTGCCATGCTTTCTTTCAAATGGTATTTACATGCAGGTCCCAGGACAGATTCTCTGATATGATAACACCCAGGAATTTTAAAGTTACTGACCACCTTCATCTCTAATCCCCTAATCCACTGGCTCGTGGACCCCTGATTTCTTCCTCCTGTAGTCAATAATCAATGCTTTGGTTTTGCTGACAGTGAGTGAGAGGTGCTGTGGCACCATTGAACCTGATTATCAATTTCTATCCTTTATGCCAATTTGTCACCACCCTTGATTCAGCCAACAACAGTGGTGTCATTGGCAAACTTAAATAAGTGATTGGAGCTGTACTTAGCCTAAGAGTCATAAGTATAAAGTGAGTAGAGCAGGGGGCTGAGCACACAGCCTTATGGTGCAGCTGTGCTGATGGAGATCATGAAGGAGAAGTTGTTGCCTGTCCGAACTGAAATCGAAGATCCAGTTGCATAAGGAGATATTGAGGCCTAGGACTTAGAGCTTATTAATTAGTTTTGTGGGAATGATAGTGTTAAATCCTGATTTACAGTCAACGAAGAGCATCCAATGAAGATGTATGTATCTTCACTGTCTAGATGCTCCAAAGCTGATTGGAGAGACAATGAAATGGCATCTGCTGTTGACTTTTTGTGACAGTAAACAAATTGGAGCAGATCCAAATCACTCCTCAGGCAGCAGTTGATGTGTTTCATGATCAACCTCTCAAAGCACTTCATCACAGTGGATGTATGTGCTACTAAACGATAGGCACTGAGGCATGTTACCACAATTTTTGGGCACCGGTATGATTGAAGCCTGCTTAAAGCAGGTGGGTAGCTCAAACTGCCAAAGCATGAGGCTATAGATATCACTCTAGCCAGTTCATTAGCACAGATATTAAAGATAGAAATAGAGTTGTTTCTGAAGATGCAAGCAAAGGAGCTGCCGTTAGGCAGCACTAGCTTCTTAGCCTCACCCATCTGCAAGGTGCTTCCATGTTCTGTCAGTCAAAGGGAGTATAAAAGGCTTCGAACTCATCTGGAAGCAAAAGCTTTCTGTCATTTATGTTGCTTTGTAGGAGGTGATGGTGTTCAACACCTGCCACAGCTGTCAGGCATCTTCCTGAGTTTCAAATTTGGTCCAGAATTGCTGTTGCACATATGAGATGGCTTTCTAGTGGTCATACCTGGACTTCTTGTACTTTCCTGGGTAGCCAGATTTGAACCCCGCTGTTCTAGCCCGCAGCAGTTTGTAGATCTTTTGGTTCAACCAGTGCTTCTGGTTGGAAAAGACTCTGAATGATTTTGTGGGTACATGCTTATCCACAGGTGACTTTATAAAGTCCATGACAACCATGGCATATTAATTCAGGTCCTCTGATGAGTCCTTGAGCATCACCCAGTCCATCGACTTGAAGCAGCCCTGTAGCTGCTTCTCAGCCTTCTGTAACTACCTCTTCATTGGCCTTACCTCTAGGGCTTTGCTCTTTCGCCTCTGCTTAAATGCAGGTAAGGGGAGGACAGCCAGATGGTAAGATTTCCTGAAATGCAGTCTGCGGGTGAAATGGTAGTGTAGCAGTGGTCAGGTGTGTTGGGACCCCTGGTGCTGCAGGTGACATGCTGATGATAATTGGGCAAGATTTCTTCAAACAAGCCTGATTGAGGTCCCAGGACATTTATGTCAAAGGTGAATTGAATTGATTTTATTTCTTACATCCTTCATATACATGAGGAGTGAAAATCTTACAGTTACAGTGTCAGGTTAGGCCGTTTCTTGTTTGCTTATCATGGCATTCAGTACCGTGAGTGTTGCTTAACATCTGCATTTGGCGTTATGTAATCTGCAGTTAGGTCACAGAGGACGGCTCTCTCAGTACCTAAATTTTAGGGAATCCTGCCCTAGGACTTCCAAGTCTCTTTGCTCCTCTGACTTCTGAATTTGCTCCCTACTCAGAAAATAGTCTAAGACTTTATTCCTTCTACAAAGTGCATGGCCATACATTTTTCTACGCTGTACTCCAACTGCCAGTTCTTTGCCCTTTCTGATCTGCCCAAGTCCTTCTTCATATTCCCTGCTTCCTCAATGCTACCTACCCCTTCTGCTATCTTTGAATCATCCACAAACTTGGCCAAAAAAACAAGTTCACCATCTGGCTCATTAACATATAATGTGAAAAGTAGCAGAGCCACTGCTGACCCCCACAGAACACTACTAGACATCTATAGTTAGCTAGAAATGGCACCCTTTCTCCCCACTCATTGCCTTCTGCTCGTCAGCCAATCTTCTATCTGTGCTAGTATCTTTCCTGTAATATCATGGGCTCCTGTCTTATTTAATAGCCTCTGAAAATCCAAGAAAACAACATTTACTGATGCTCCTTTGTCTAGCCTGCCTGTTATTTCCTCAAAGAATCCCAATAAGTTTCTCAGGCAAGATTTCCCCTGAAGAAAACTATTCTTACTTCCACCAATTTTACCATTTGCCTCCAAGTACCTCTAAAGCCTCATCATTAATAACAGCTAACTGGCCTATAATCTCCTGTCTTTTGCCTCCCTCCCTTCTTAAAGAGTGTAGTGACATTGCAATTTTCCGGTTGTCTGCAACCTAGAATCTAGGAATTCTTGAGAGATCGTTACCAATGCCTCCACAATCTCTTCACTATCTCTTGCAGAACCCTGCGGTATAGTCTGTCTGGTCTTATCTATCTTCATTCATTTCAATCTTTCAAACACCTTCTTAGCAAAAGGATTGGGAAAGTGAAGCTTAAGGGGAACTGACACAGAGGAGGAGCTGAAGCCCTGCAGCTGGCTGAGTGGCCTATTCCTGTTCCTATTTTCTTACATTCTAAGAATATTATGCTGAATTATATACAACAGTGTGAAGTATTGCACATTAGGAAATTAAACGTAAAGGGACAGTACGTGGTTAACAGCAATGATGTGTAGAGGGACGTTGAGGTCGAAGTCCATAGCTTCCTGAAGGTTGTTAGGGTGGTTAAGAAGTTATATGGCATGCTTGCCTTTATTAACCAAAGAATTGAGTTCAATAATTTAAAAGGTTATGAGAGGCATAGATAGACAGCCTCAAATTACATTTGAATACTAATGTAATTAATTTGGCTCAACAGATTTTCCCAGGTCCTCTGACATTTTTCCCCACATTCCAAAGATGTTTGGGTTGATAGGCAAATGAGTCATGTTAACTGCCCATAACTGGTGGTTGTGGAGGGGGAAAACATACTGTAGATGGCTGCCAGATGGTTTACGTGGGCTGCAGGGCTTGTTTCTGTGTTGTGGTACCTTATAGATAGGCTGCAGTCACTTCCTCTAAACAGAGGAGGCTGAGGGCAGACCTAACTGATGTTAACAAGATGGCCGGGTCAAAGACCAGAAGGCATAAATTCAAACTACTCGAAGGATTAGATTAGAGAAGAGGAGATAGAGGTAGAAACCCTTTCCATTTGGATATATTTTCAGGGCCCTGCCATTCGACAGTCGGATGAAACTGGATAGCTCTTCAGTATCAGTACTTATATAATGGTCAGAATGGCCTCAATGTCATAAACTTTATAAAGCTCCATGATTCATATGTGGCCATCGATCAGCAACTGAAAAACAATAACTTGCATCTTTAAGCAAGTAAAATGCCCATTGCCTTTCATAGAATGTTTTGTTTTGAAGGTGCAGTATAAATGTAGATAGAAACATAATGAGTAATTGCTGAGTTAAAAGTGATTCACTTGAAGAGATGATAGAGAAATATTGAAAATTGGGGTGTACAATTGGTGAGACTTCGAGGTCTGCAGAGTTATCTGAGGGTTCTAGGTTAGGAAAGAACTCACAGAGAGGGAGAAGACGTGAGGCCAAGGAGGGATTTAAAATAGAATTGCTGAGGCAGAGAACAAAAAATGATTCAAAGTTATATGTTATATACATGCAGATAAAAGGAAGTTCCTTAGTTGATATTTATCAGCAATGGTGTGGACTGTGAAATTTTAAAGTTTCAGACATGTTAAGTTCAGCTAGTAGTTTTGAGGTGGGACAATTAAAATTTCTTGGTAAGTAAAGGGGTGAAAGGATATGATAGGCAGATGGGAATGGAGGGTTGAGGTCAGTCAGTAAATTTGTAATCTTCTTAAATGGCAAATCAGTTTCAAAGGTTCAAGTGGCCTACTCCTAGTCCTAGTTTGTATGTCTATTTGTACCAGACTGATTAGCATATTATTTTAAAGGGGAAGACATGACACCTGAGATGTGCAAAGTGTAAATTACTGAAGTACTATAGGTTCCTGTATCATTAATTTGCAAAGCTCCAGAGGTCTGAGAACCTATTGAGAGCAAAAAAAATCACTTCATCTCTGTTCTAAATCCTTCAGTGTTATAAATAGTGACTCCTAGTTCTGTAACCTGTGCATTGGCTTTATCAGAACTTTTTAAGATCTTAAATGTTTCACTTAAGTCCTTGATTGGGCACGTAAACTATAGTAGATGCACACATCATCTATCAAACCACTCATTCCAGGGATAGTCTAGTGAATCTCTGAACTGTCTCCAAACTCTTCAAAAGAGTACGCATAGTCAGAGTACGCATGTACAGTACAACTCTGATATATGTCTTTTCCTTCTTCTTCTTCTTCTTTGGCTGTCCATTGATTTTTGATGATGACTGAGACCTGGGCAAGGTTGTATGGAAGACCTGCAGTTGCCCATGTTGCAAGTCTCCCCTCTCCATGCCACCGATGTTGTCCAAGAGAAGGGCATTAGGACCCATACAACTTGGCACTGGTGTCGTCGCAGAGCAATGTGTGGTTAAGTGCTTTGCTCAAGGACACAACATGCTGCCTCAGCTAAGGCTCAAACTAGTGACCTTCAGATCTCTAGGCCTTATCCTCTTGTCTTTTCCAGATAGTCATGAAATACAGAAAAACCATGGGAATTGTTGAAAGAAAGACATCAACTTCCTCCCCCCACCCCCCACCACTCCAGGCACAAGAAAGGAAAAGAAACAAAACTTACAAACCTCAAAACCCCCTACCCCTTCCCTCACATAAAAAACGAATAGATTGCCAACACAGAAAACAGCAGCTGGAACATCAAAAACCCCAAATCCCCAACACCCTCCCTTCCAAAAACACAGCGATGATTACTTCAAACCGCCATCATCCCTCCCTCACAAAAAAACTGACAATAACATCAAATTCCCCATCCCTCCCTCGTAAAACCAATGGCGACAATAACATCAAACCCCAACCCCCTCCCTCACAGAAAAGAACAGTGACAATAGCATCAAAACCCCTAACCCCCTGATGCACCATCAATAACTCTTGGAGACGGGAGGCGAACGATAGGCTTTCATTAGCTGCAAGAGACCACCACACAACATCAGGGGTCTGTGGGAGGAGCCACAGGAGCAGTCAGCAGAGGAGCATGTCTAGACAGGTATATGTAGTTCACCACACCCCCTCTGACACACAAAAAACTAACAGATCGCCCACACAGAAAAACACCAACAAGAACATCAGATCCCAAATCTCCAACTCCTCCCCCTCAAAACTGCCACTGGCTAATTGGCAACAAGAAAGAAAACAGCAGAAACTGAAAGAGACCAATAGTCACATAAATCTCAGAATGTCGAAAACATCCTCCCATCAGCATTCGAGGAGAGCAGCCACATGAACTCAGTCCTTCCGTGAAGGGTGAATGCCATGCTGGGTCCAAACGCCAACGAGCTGGCTACTTGCCCCTTTGGCCTCCACTGAGAACGACCACTGATCTCCTTCGTATTCACTTCAGTGCTTCAAAATGGGGTAGTTCATGACCCCTGGTCTTTCCCATGGGGCAGCTTGTCCTCTCGGTCCTCTCCAGACACAGCAGATCACTAGATCATTCGACTGAATTCCGAACTGCACGTCACAGGCTGTAACAGTTTTCGTAACATAATCGAGACAATAAGAACAAGCAGAAGATGTAAAGAAAGTGATATAATTGAAGATTGGCTGTCTGCAAAGATGTCACCTGAGGAATTGTTGTTCACTGGCACCATTTTGTCTGGAAGTGTAACATCCTTCTTTAAATAAATAGACCAATACTGTACACTATATTCCAGGTGTAATCTCACCAATCAGCCCCCAAATTATATTCTCCCTGTATTTACATTCAAGCAATATACAATAACATTGGGCAGCTTTTCTAATTATTTGCTGTATTAGCATACTGCCCTCTGTGAATCATACACTTGGACAACAGATCCCTCTACATCTTGAGCACTATGATCTCTCAACATTTCACCAGGACTTTCATGTACTACAATCAATATTATGATATATATATATTAATCTTCTAAAAATATCAGTAAAGGTTGCTTCCTTTTCTGTTCACTAAAATGTTTGACTTGTCCCTCTTTGGTTTTATAACTAACTGTATCTTTGTCAACTGCATAATACTGTAGAAGTAACTGATGTTTTTGCGTATTGAAATCCTACCCACAGCTGAGAGTGGACAAAGCAGCGGGCAGTTCCAGGGCAGATCCTCCGAAGGCTCAGCGGTATGGTCTCAGTGGCAAGCCCAGCATCACAATCAACAAGCCAACGAGCAGCATACACACCAACAACAAGCACAACCTGAGGTCTTTCAGGTGAGAGGAACCAATTAAATGGGTTTGCACAGTGCTAGTCTAACTATGATCTCAAGTACTTCACAGCTGCTCATGAGAACACACTCAGATGCTTACAGCCATTTGGAATCATTCACAAACATAATTTGACATTTTAATCTGATTAACTTAAAACTGCACTGATATGACATAATTACCTTCAGCCACACCACGAACCATTGGCTTCATACTTAAAAACATTTTTGTTCTATGCACTGGTACTTTCCTGATTTATATAAATGGTAATCAGTCTATGAGTTTTCAGTTTGTTAAATCTAAGCGAACAATTGAACTGAACAAATGCACAGTGTCATTCAGCATTGACCACAGGTTAAGAATGGATTCTAGGGAAACAGTATGTCTACAAATCTTACGGGTATTGAAACATAAAATGACATATATGGTCTCAGGAAATATCATGGCACATTTTACTCAGGACAAACAAAACATAGGGAAATTTCTGGATTAGTAATCAGTTGACCAAGATTAATAACACAGAGGCTACACATTAAAATCCCAACATGAATGTTAGGAAATGTGTATTCATTCTTTTGTTTCAAAAATGGCATTCTGACATTGTCATAATGATCTAGTTGAAACACTGTGGGTCACAAGACCTGTATCTTCATTTCAACTAGTCCATGTATCACTTTATTCTTGCGTAGTTCAGTCTGAACCATCCTTCTATTGTAGCCAAGCAAGTCACAGTGGGAACAAGCAGTAAATGCCAGCATTGCTAGTGATTCCCACATCCTGAAAACAAACTTTAAAAAAAAATCTGTAACAACCTGGAGTTATTCACACAGGCCCTCGAACTTGAACCTCCCCCTGCCCAAGACTATATCCCACCAGGTCATCAAATCCCATAATATCCTTGAATTACAAAAATCTGTTGATATCAGTTATGAACATATGAAACAGCTCAAGATACACCCCACTCCAGGGTTACAGAACACACTGCTTCCTCGGACAGCAGGCTTACGTACACTAGGCCCATGAACTGGTGTGTTCAGAAGAATCAGAAACTCAATGGAACAACATTTTACATGGCTGCATGGGCTACTTGTGAAGAGGATCTTTACCCTAGCTGAGGAACAGGTGCACTGTTAAGACTGAAAAGAAGAGAAATTTATTCAACCAGTAGTGAGTCCTTGGAAACTTCTACCCCAGAGTGTTTAGTTATTGGAAATTCAGAATCTGAAGGAAATCAGATAGTATGGAGTTGATACAGGAAAATAGCACTGAGGTGGAAGATCAGCTTTAAGAGGCAGAGCGGTCGAAGAGACAAGTGATTATAAAACCAGCAAGCAGGAGCATTACAGTCTAAGATGGCATAGATTTGAAAGTTACCAGATCTATTGACCTTTCACCATTTACCTTTGTAAGAGGCATCAAACACAAGAATAAACTGGATAGCTGAGCAAACAATCCAATACCGCCCTACAAATCTTCTAAAATATCTGAAATGTAATAGTCTGTTCTATTTTGCTGAAATGGGGAACTGGGCTCACCAGTTTTAGTTTCTGTCCAGGTAAGGCTAGAAAACTTTTTTTTTTGTTATTTGGAAAAATTGGTACAGTGAATCTGGTTCAATCATTGAATCATGCAGTTCTAAACAGATTCCTGGACAAATCTGGCCAAGCCATCCATCTGTATTTAGGTTCTTTTCCAGCTGCATATACCTGAGGAGCTCAAATATTCATCTAGATACTTCTGAAATATCTCTCCAACTGATAATCCTTCAAACTGGCCAACTTCATTCCTTGATGCTAAACACAGGATAGCCAACTGTCTCACCCACTGCCCTGGTAGGATGACCTGCATCCTTTTCCTCCAGAGACGATGAATGAAATGACCACCAATTACTGAGAAACGTTGGTGTCGGCATTTCTCAGAGAAAGTGCCACCAAGTCAGTCATTCCCATTTGAGGGTAGTATATTCAATATTTACTGGCTTCTTGCTGTAGTTATTCTCTGATATTTGACTCAGTGTGAAGTCTAGTGGCCCAGCATGATCTTGTATTGTTGAATGTGCCTGGAGTTTATGGTAGCTTGGACCTGGTGAGAGAATCACAGGCTCACTCATTTGGATTGAAAACAGTAGCTACAGAAGACCTTCGTAAGTAGAAGCCAGGATTCATGGTTAAATTAGTTAAGTTAGCTTGATATTTTTAATTGTTTGAGTTTTATTGTTTTGTTTTTATGTTTTTACTCATTTTAAGCTGTATACAGTATTTCTTCTTTTGATCTTTAATACGTGATTACTTTGAGTATTTCTGAACTTCAGGGATGTTCAAAAGCAGTCAATTTCTGTTTGTGTGTGTCAGTAACAGGTTACCCAGCAGTGACAGTGTTTGTCAGTAACAGGTTACCCAGCAGTGACAGTGTTTGTCAGTAACATGGGTTACCCAGCAGTGACAGTGTGTGTCAGTAACAGCTTACCCAGCAGTGACAGTGTTTGTCAGTAACATGGGTTACCCAGCAGTGACAGTGTGTGTCAGTAACATGGGTTACCCAGCAGTGACAGTGTTTGTCAGTAACATGGGTTATCCAGCAGTGACAGTGTGTGTCAGTAACAGGTTAGCCAGCAGTGACAGTGTTTGTCAGTAACAGGTTACCCAGCAGTGACAGTGTGTGACAGTGTGTGTCAGTAACATGGGTTATCCAGCAGTGACAGTGTTTGTCAGTAACAGGTTACCCAGCAGTGACAGTGTTTGTCAGTAACATGGGTTACCCAGCAGTGACAGTGTGTGTCAGTAACAGCTTACCCAGCAGTGACAGTGTGTGTCAGTAACATGGGTTACCCAGCAGTGACAGTGTGTGTCAGTAACATGGGTTACCCAGCAGTGACAGTGTGTGTCAGTAACATGGGTTATCCAGCAGTGACAGTGTGTGTCAGTAACATGGGTTACCCAGCAGTGACAGTGTGTGTCAGTAACATGGGTTATCCAGCAGTGACAGTGTGTGTCAGTAACATGGGTTACCCAGCAGTGACAGTGTGTGTCAGTAACATGGGTTACCCAGCAGTGACAGTGTGTGTCAGTAACATGGGTTACCCAGCAGTGACAGTGTGTGTCAGTAACATGGGTTACCCAGCAGTGACAGTGTGTGTCAGTAACAGGTTAGCCAGCAGTGACAGTGTTTGTCAGTAACAGGTTACCCAGCAGTGACAGTGTGTGTCAGTAACATGGGTTATCCAGCAGTGACAGTGTGTGTCAGTAACATGGGTTAGCCAGCAGTGACAGTGTTTGTCAGTAACAGGTTAGCAGCAGTGACAGTGTGTGTCAGTAACATGGGTTACCCAGCAGTGACAGTGTGTGTCAGTAACAGGTTAGCCAGCAGTGACAGTGTTTGTCAGTAACAGGTTACCCAGCAGTGACAGTGTGTGTCAGTAACATGGGTTATCCAGCAGTGACAGTGTGTGTCAGTAACATGGGTTAGCCAGCAGTGACAGTGTTTGTCAGTAACAGGTTAGCAGCAGTGACAGTGTGTGTCAGTAACAGCTTACCCAGCAGTGACAGTGTTTGTCAGTAACATGGGTTACCCAGCAGTGACAGTGTGTGTCAGTAACATGGGTTATCCAGCAGTGACAGTGTTTGTCAGTAACAGGTTACCCAGCAGTAACAGTGTTTGTCAGTAACAGGTTACCCAGCAGTGAAATGTGTGTCAGTAACATGGGTTATCCAGCAGTGACAGTGTTTGTCAGTAACAGGTTACCCAGCAGTGACAGTGTGTGTCAGTAACAGGTTAGCCAGCAGTGACAGTGTTTGTCAGTAACAGGTTACCCAGCAGTGACAGTGTGTGTCAGTAACATGGGTTATCCAGCAGTGACAGTGTGTGTCAGTAACATGGGTTATCCAGCAGTGACAGTGTTTGTCAGTAACAGGTTACCCAGCAGTGACAGTGTGTGTCAGTAACAGGTTAGCCAGCAGTGACAGTGTTTGTCAGTAACAGGTTACCCAGCAGTGACAGTGTGTGTCAGTAACATGGGTTATCCAGCAGTGACAGTGTGTGTCAGTAACATGGGTTATCCAGCAGTGACAGTGTTTGTCAGTAACAGGTTACCCAGCAGTGACAGTGTTTGTCAGTAACATGGGTTACCCAGCAGTGACAGTGTGTGTCAGTAACAGCTTACCCAGCAGTGACAGTGTGTGTCAGTAACATGGGTTACCCAGCAGTGACAGTGTGTGTCAGTAACAGCTTACCCAGCAGTGACAGTGTGTGTCAGTAACATGGGTTACCCAGCAGTGACAGTGTGTGTCAGTAACATGGGTTACCCAGCAGTGACAGTGTGTGTCAGTAACATGGGTTATCCAGCAGTGACAGTGTGTGTCAGTAACATGGGTTACCCAGCAGTGACAGTGTGTGTCAGTAACATGGGTTATCCAGCAGTGACAGTGTGTGTCAGTAACATGGGTTACCCAGCAGTGACAGTGTGTGTCAGTAACATGGGTTACCCAGCAGTGACAGTGTGTGTCAGTAACATGGGTTACCCAGCAGTGACAGTGTGTGTCAGTAACATGGGTTACCCAGCAGTGACAGTGTGTGTCAGTAACAGGTTACCCAGCAGTGACAGTGTTTGTCAGTAACAGGTTACCCAGCAGTGACAGTGTTTGTCAGTAACAGCTTACCCAGCAGTGACAGTGTGTGTCAGTAACAGGTTAGCCAGCAGTGACAGTGTTTGTCAGTAACATGGGTTACCCAGCAGTGACAGTGTTTGTCAGTAACATGGGTTACCCAGCAGTGACAGTGTGTGTCAGTAACATGGGTTACCCAGCAGTGACAGTGTTTGTCAGTAACAGGTTACCCAGCAGTGACAGTGTGTGTCAGTAACAGCTTACCCAGCAGTGACAGTGTTTGTCAGTAACATGGGTTACCCAGCAGTGACAGTGTGTGTCAGTAACAGCTTACCCAGCAGTGACAGTGTTTGTCAGTAACAGGTTACCCAGCAGTGACAGTGTTTGTCAGTAACAGCTTACCCAGCAGTGACAGTGTTTGTCAGTAACATGGGTTACCCAGCAGTGACAGTGTGTGTCAGTAACAGCTTACCCAGCAGTGACAGTGTGTGTCAGTAACATGGGTTACCCAGCAGTCACAGTGTGTGTCAGTAACAGCTTACCCAGCAGTGACAGTGTTTGTCAGTAACATGGGTTACCCAGCAGTGACAGTGTGTGTCAGTAACAGGTTACCCAGCAGTGACAGTGTTTGTCAGTAACATGGGTTACCCAGCAGTGACAGTGTGTGTCAGTAACATGGGTTATCCAGCAGTGACAGTGTTTGTCAGTAACAGGTTACCCAGCAGTGACAGTGTTTGTCAGTAACATGGGTTATCCAGCAGTGACAGTGTGTGTCAGTAACAGCTTACCCAGCAGTCACAGTGTGTGTCAGTAACATGGGTTAGCCAGCAGTCACAGTGTGTGTCAGTAACAGGTTACCCAGCAGTGACAGTGTGTGTCAGTAACATGGGTTAGCCAGCAGTCACAGTGTGTGTCAGTAACAGCTTACCCAGCAGTGACAGTGTGTGTCAGTAACATGGGTTATCCAGCAGTGACAGTGTTTGTCAGTAACAGCTTACCCAGCAGTGACAGTGTGTGTCAGTAACAGCTTACCCAGCAGTGACAGCGTTTGTCAGTAACAGGTTACCCAGCAGTGACAGTGTGTGTCAGTAACAGCTTACCCAGCAGTGACAGTGTTTGTCAGTAACAGGTTACCCAGCAGTGACAGTGTGTGTCAGTAACATGGGTTATCCAGCAGTGACAGTGTGTGTCAGTAACAGCTTACCCAGCAGTGACAGTGTGTGTCAGTAACATGGGTTATCCAGCAGTCACAGTGTGTGTCAGTAACAGCTTACCCAGCAGTGACAGTGTTTGTCAGTAACATGGGTTACCCAGCAGTGACAGTGTGTGTCAGTAACATGGGTTATCCAGCAGTGACAGTGTTTGTCAGTAACAGGTTACCCAGCAGTGACAGTGTGTGTCAGTAACATGGGTTATCCAGCAGTCACAGTGTGTGTCAGTAACAGCTTACCCAGCAGTGACAGTGTTTGTCAGTAACAGGTTAGCCAGCAGTGACAGTGTTTGTCAGTAACAGGTTACCCAGCAGTGACAGTGTGTGTCAGTAACATGGGTTACCCAGCAGTGACAGTGTGTGTCAGTAACAGCTTACCCAGCAGTGACAGTGTTTGTCAGTAACATGGGTTACCCAGCAGTGACAGTGTGTGTCAGTAACATGGGTTATCCAGCAGTGACAGTGTTTGTCAGTAACAGGTTACCCAGCAGTGACAGTGTGTGTCAGTAACATGGGTTATCCAGCAGTGACAGTGTTTGTCAGTAACAGGTTACCCAGCAGTGACAGTGTGTGTCAGTAACATGGGTTATCCAGCAGTCACAGTGTGTGTCAGTAACAGCTTACCCAGCAGTGACAGTGTTTGTCAGTAACAGGTTAGCCAGCAGTGACAGTGTTTGTCAGTAACAGCTTACCCAGCAGTGACAGTGTGTGTCAGTAACATGGGTTATCCAGCAGTGACAGTGTGTGTCAGTAACATGGGTTATCCTGCAGTGACAGTGTTTGTCAGTAACAGGTTACCCAGCAGTGACAGTGTGTGTCAGTAACATGGGTTAGCCAGCAGTCACAGTGTGTGTCAGTAACATGGGTTAGCCAGCAGTCACAGTGTGTGTCAGTAACAGGTTACCCAGCAGTGACAGTGTGTGTCAGTAACATGGGTTAGCCAGCAGTCACAGTGTGTGTCAGTAACATGGGTTAGCCAGCAGTGACAGTGTGTGTCAGTAACAGGTTAGCCAGCAGTGACAGTGTTTGTCAGTAACATGGGTTAGCCAGCAGTCACAGTGTGTGTCAGTAACATGGGTTAGCCAGCAGTGACAGTGTTTGTCAGTAACATGGGTTATCCAGCAGTGACAGTGTTTGTCAGTAACAGGTTACCAGCAGTGACAGTGTTTGTCAGTAACACGGGTTAGCCAGCAGTCATAGTTTTTGTGAGCAGGGTTATCCTGATTAGGTGTTGGTCAGCAAAAATAAGTTGGCCCGCTGTTACGGTGTTCTTCGCCCCTTCTATGGGCACGGCTTGTTCGCCCTTGCCCACATTGGTGGCATTGCACTGCGTGGGGCTTGCTGCCATGCTGGATGAAGAAGCAAATGTACACCAGGAGATCTGGAGGAGGTAGGTCTGTGTTTAACTACGTAGGTTCAAGTAGCAAGTTCTAGCCCAGCATATGTTCTTAGCCCACAGATTCCTCAGTTCCCTTTAATAATTCTGCAGTGTGTGCACTGTACAAATCAGTGCAAAGCTGAGGATGACCCTTCGAGGTAGGATCATCTAAGATCTGTGTAGGTCCAAACTTGTTGTATCCTTTACAAAATACAGTAGTTCTTAAACAACATTGATTGCACTGGCATGTATGTTAATTCATATATACATAATCATGTATTTGTTGCATGTTCCATTCTTTGTCTCTTTTGGTGGTAATATTGTTATAAGGCTTGATATTTCATTTTACAACAGGGTGTAACTCTTCCAAAACTCTAAGCCTGTGATTGTTTTCTACTTGCAGGATATGTTGTCCATGCTTGGAGATCCAACACAGGGCACTGGAAATTACAACAATGAGGACTTTGCTGATCTAAGCATGTTCCCATCTTTTTCTGAATAAATACTTCAATAAATGTCCACCTGCTCAGTTAAAAAGTGAGCACTTAAATGAAGTAAATATCTTCAGATTAGGAACTAGATTTCCAAAACTTGAGCCACTTAAATAAAGCCAAATGGAATTAATTCAATTACAATAGCTAACAATATTGAAC
Source organism: Hypanus sabinus (assembly GCF_030144855.1). NCBI lineage: Eukaryota > Metazoa > Chordata > Chondrichthyes > Myliobatiformes > Dasyatidae > Hypanus > Hypanus sabinus. The sequence goes on along the minus strand of NC_082733.1, from coordinate 9,588,636 downwards.
ATTCCAGGCAAGAAACTGTGGACCTACAACAAACCAATGAATTGTAATGAATACTGAGGTGTTCCCAGATATTGTAAGATTACACTCACCACTACCCAGTGAGAAAATGGTTACAATACCACAGATATTATTTGACCATTTCTCAACAATTACCACATTATTGCTCTGCTTTTGCAATGTAATAACACTGAAACTGTTGGCATTCACCATCAGTACTCTGTGTAAAATAACCATTTCAGCATTTCTGTATATGCTTTTATAAACACAGAAGTCTAAAGGTCTGTCAGTGATCTGCCCAACCAATAAGTGCACTACAATTCTGGACTTCTCATGAGTTTGTTGTGAGAGAGGAAACTGGGCTAAACCTAGCATTTACATCACAGAGAACTCTGTGCCAGGTCCAAGGAGACTCCACTGATTTGAATAAAAGAAACCAACTACATGAGCCTAAGGTAAAAGTCCAGTAATTTAAAAAAAAACTTATAGTTAATTAAAATACTCATATCTTTGCAGGATTTTTTAAAAGTCTTGAATGTCTTAATTTAGAATTTTTAATGTTTAAAATTGTTTATTTTAATTTTCTAATCTATTTAAGTTTAATTTTGCTTTTTACAATATTTTAACATTTTTGAATGTCTCAGAACTTTTCAGTTTTTTTTTAAAGATTTTATACTTTGACAGCTCTGGTCAGGTCTGGAAATGTTTCTTACTGGACAGTCAATCCTTCTTTCATTTTGTGGACAGGGCTACCTTCGACACATGGTAGTCCTTATGTCACGGAAAGTCCTAATTAGGCACAGAGCCTCACCTAGAGAATACTCCCTGTAGTTTCTGCAGATTCCTACTGGGAGGATTGCTTTATTTTTACTGGTTATTGTTGGGTTACCACTGATTGCACAGTGTGCCCAGCGTTTGTGTCTGAGTTGTACCTGCTTTATTAACAACTGCAATGCATTGCTGAGGAAGTGGGAATCCGTACGAAGACGGCCACAAAAGGAAAATTATAGTTTGATTGCAGAATGCTTTTAAGTCAAGTAGACAATGAAATATTTTATGATTCATAGTTAACAAAATATATAAATCACATCTGTGCCGTAGAGAACAATTCAACAAGCCAAAAGTATCTTTGCTTTGTACTGCAGTTGTTTGATGTGACCAGCATTTCCTTCTCCATTTATATATGATCCAATGTTGTTAACCACTGGCTTATAAGATAAAACTTCAGCTCTGTTAGAACGTCTTGAAAAGGAAAGTGGCCAATACCTTGAAAATGCCAGTTCCTGAAGGAAAGAGAGGGACCAACCAATCTTCCACATCACTTTGTCCCACCTGCCAAACAAAAGTACCATTCTCCAACTTCTTAAGTTCACTCGAGAGATAAATCTCACAGCGGGCTGCAGCAGGCTGATTATATTTGGTTCATTTCTTTAAGGGCTTATTTTTATATTCATTATAAAAATTGAGAAAGATGCCATCAAATTCATGCTTTAACTTCAATGTGCTGCGATCATTGTGTGATGTTGTGATGTTGTCTGAGTTTTCTGTAAGTCCTCAATAATGTTTCTCAGTTATGCACTGGGACAGGGGTCTGTTTCTGTATGTGTAGTACTAATGGAACCAATTAAACAGTTTAAGCAAAAACTTGGGAGCTTTGATGTCACAATGAAAATGGTAGGATGAGATGGTAGTCACTCAATTAGAATTCAATTAGCATTTACTGACACCCAAGACAAAAATATAATTTAGAGATCCTTCCTGAACTCAAAAGAAGAGAAGCTGCTGAAGGTCTTTGAAAAGAACAGGTCACACTTATTCCCACCGCTATCTGTAAGGAGTTTGTACGTTCTCCCTGTGACCATGTGGGTGTTCCGGTTTCCTCCCACAGTCCAAAGACGTACGGGTTAGTAGGTTCATTGGTCATTGTAAATTGTCCTGTAATTAAGCTGAGGTCAAATCAGGGGTTGCTGGAAGGTCCTACTCTGTGCTCTATCTCAGTAAATAAATTAAATGATAAACTTATAGCCAGAGCGTCACTCCCTGAGTGCACTTAATTGTGTTTGCACCAAATAATTTTCCATTGTAAATTGAAGAATATCCAAACTTTTTGCATTTGGTAGAAATGCAGACACTGTTGTTTTAAAATATATCAGAATAATGGTTACCTTTTAAAAATCTGTTTTTCTAATGCTATGTATTGATTTATGCAGTTTAGATAATACTGCAAATGCAAAAAGAAACTGGAGATTACCTCCAATTTTTCTGGCCATCTTATAGTTGATAAGACATTTTTTTCTTTGAAGAGCACCTTCAAAAACTCTTACATTGATTTCCTCTTCATAATGACAATGGTTGTCCTTTCCTTTGCACTCCATTCCAATTGGTGAACAGACCAAATGTGCATGGTGGATCATCCGGCAGGGAATACTGCTGCAAAGATGAACACCTCCCACTACAATTTAACTTTCTTCCCTCAGTTTGTTCTACAGTTGCTTACAGCATAGGAATCAAGTCTTTGCCAGTTTGCAGAACAACGTGTTTAAGTGTCAGTCTAGGAAATATCCCTATGCAATTAAAATGTAATTTCCACATTTCTGCTTCCTGTGGTTTAACCAAAGGAAGTTACTCATAATAACTAATAAAATGTGTCTCTAGTATAGGCAGTTAACTAGTGAATGAGTTGCATTGCACTAAAAGCACCAGATAAACAAAAGGACTGTACTTTAGAGGAAACGTATAAGAGGATATCTGCATTTCACAACTTGTTGAGTTAATGTGTAACCTTTGAGGCTGAACCCCTTCAATGAACCAAACTATTTTTTAAGGTTGATGATATTCCATCAAATTATTTCCTTTATCTTTAACAAAATGCAAAATAAGGCCAGAATAATTAAAACACACATTCTCTTCCACAATCAATGAAATCCATATGGATGGAACTATTAAAGATTAAAATTAATCCATTCAGAATTAGCTTCCTGTGCAATCCAGTTTCTTACATTTTATTTGAGTTTTTTTCTCTCTTATAATTCCTTTTCAATAATGTTTAATTAAACCTGCCAATACTCAGCCATTGAATCTTTTGTTGACTCGTCACATTAAAACCAAGAACAGAAGAACAATAGAAATGGAAATAACAACAAAAATTACATTTCTATGGTAACTTTAACCTGAAATTTCCATAAACATCATGAGTGAAGTATCAATCACATAACCAAAAATATGGTCAAAGTTTTGAGAGTGACTTAAAGGGGAAGTAGATAGTGTGATTTGAGGAGAAAATTTTGGAGCTCAGGGCTTAGTTGGTGTGGCAGTGCATGACAGCCTCTGCCAGATAGAAGCTAAGTCAGGAGGCATAGATTCCTAAATGGAAGGAGTGAAGATATTGGAAATTTTAGGCCTGGAAAGAATCAAAGAAATGTGAATTTTTATGGAGTTGGAGTTAGTGAAAGAACACTGTAAGAGGGTTAGGTCATCTCAATCCCTACGGACTGCCTAAGAAAAAAGTAGTACTGATCCTCACCAATCAGGAGGCTTCACTGTGATATTAAACCAATAATGAGACCAATATAGGCACCCAAAGCCCTACCTTCACAGTACAAAATACTGTAGTTTTATTTTTGTAGTTTCTCTGAGTCTGAGTGCTTCAAGTAGCAACCAATTTCTCATTGTCCCCACCCTCTGGAGCAGATGTTCCTGCAGAATCTTTGGTTCCAGCCAGATTCAAATGGAAATCTGACTTGGCCTTGGTCAATCACGAATCATAGACTGTGCAAACTTACTTAAGGTATAATTTCTGCAGCAGGATCTATAACTTAATCATGTTGAAATTGTAGCTATTTAAGAAATAATGAGCATTGAAATATCTTGTTAATTTAAACACCCTTGTCAAGTTGATGTTTTCATTGAGTAATCTATGTTGGACAAATGTTGTCTGTAACATATTAAACCTGTTTAATGTTAAAGCTTCTGCTTAATGCATTAGATTAAAAGTTAATTTCTGCAGAATTTAAGTGCAGAATGGAACTGTAAATAGTTGTGTTAGGAGCACAGTGAATCAATGTTTAGCAAACGTTCTGTATTTTCAGTGTATTGTAAGTACTTCTGAAGTAATTTCATGTAATGTAGTATTCTAATTTCTGCAAAAGTGCTTTTATTTTTGTATATTGTAGTATCATTAACTATGTTTCATTAAGTAAAAAATGTAACTCCACCAATAAATATGCTTCTTAAGTCAGTATAGTTATAAATGTAATTGTGCAGACATGTTTTAGAGAAAGGACAACTTTAATAATGATTACTTTGAAGTAATTTGCTGTGGACCAAGTGTTAATCTTGGAAAAATCCAAATTGGAGGTTGAAATATCAACTCAAGTATATACTCTGCCCTCTTTTCTTCCATTGAATTTAACAAAAAGCAAAATCATTTGGATCGTTTAACGTGGGTGGGTGGAATGGGGTGGGGGTATGTAACAGATCAAGAGTGTGATGGCCAGGTCAGAATTGTTTTACCACAGCCATTTACATCGTCTTCAGTTTAACCTATTGTTTAGAAATTTGGATCGGCTGGTATGGTAGAATTTCTTTGTTGACTGACGAAGGACAATTTTGCTCATACTACACAGGCTATCTTAATAACATATCAATAACAATGTACAAAACTTTGGTTTTAGTCACATTGTGCACTTTCTAGCACAAATAGCCACAAGATTCAGATACACGTCACACTTTTGAAGGGTGATACTTATATAGATAAATACAACTAAAATGGCACAAGTGTAAAGATTTCCAAATATTGTTTAGATTTTATACTATAATACATGAGGATTCAAAACACTAATCATTTTATTTCAGTCTTTCACTTGTGAGTTTTTCAGTTATTTGTTTCTAAGGCCTGTGATTTCAAAGTAGGACTGTTTTAATTACCATGCCTGTGTTTCAAATATAATGTTTAACTAGATTATCATTTTTATTCATTGGTTCTCTGTCAAAAACTTTAAGCTGCAATATGCTGGACAAAATCAGTTTGTAATTTATCTGCTGTTACAAACAATATACAGTTAATGTGAAATATTTAATCATATGCTGTTGTCTATGTCTTAACTGTGATCTTTAATTATTAACGTAGCACACTAAAACAAAAAAAGGCAGAAGTTAAAGAAGTAATTGGTGTGATGTATCTGTAATGCTGCTAATAAACTAAACGAATAGCTATTTTCTGTCCATTCACTTGTCTTTGTCTACAGGATCCTGGCCTGATTTTTGTTGTATTCATCTTTGACTCATGACTCAGTTCAGTATGTTTTGAGGCGATCTTTAGCCAGTTAGTTGGAAAAACAAAATCACTTAGTAATTGAAAATCAGAGCACTGCAGATGCTGCAAACCTGAAATAGAAACAGAAAATATTCAAAACATTCAGCAAGTTAGGTAGAAAAGAGAAAGGGTTAAGTCTTTATCAGAACCATCTTCAACCTGAAACATTATTTTTTCCCCACTTTCCTCTGTCCTGTTTAATATTACCAGCATTTTCAGTTTTCATTCTAAAAATTAGCTTTTTGGAATATGACTTCTGCCAAAACTTCCAGCTGTTGCATTTGAGTGATTCCTTCCAGCAAGCAGTAGTTTATCAAAACTGCCCTCTCAGTTTTAACGTTTATACGATTCTAACACATAGGTGCAGTAGCTGGACATCTGCTCCTTCAAGCCTCAGTCATTCAGCAAGATAATGGTTGACCTTTCACCTCATCACTATTTTTCAATACTACCCTCTATTACTTGGTCTCTTTAATATCCATATGTTATCAAGCTCTGTTTAAACTCAGCAACTGGACCTCTACAGCCCTCCAGGGTAGAGATCACTAAAGGTTCACCACTCTCTGCATAAAGAAATTTCTCATCATTTTAGTCTTAAAAATTGGTCTAACCCTGAACCTACAACTGTGACCCCCCTAGTTCTAGATTCTTCAGCCAGAGGAATCATTCAGTCAAGCTCTATAAGAACTTTGATGTTTCAATTAAGATTTAATTTTATTCTTCTCAACCCAGAGAATAAAGGCCCAATCTACCTAATATCTTTTAGAGCAAACTCACCAGGCCCAAAGCCTGTCTAGATATCTTTGCTGCACTACCTCCATGACAAGTATATCCCTCTTTGAGTAAGGAGACCAACTCTGTACAAATTCCACAGCCTACAGAGTTGTACTCAAATCCTCTCATAGTAAAGGCTAATATACCATTTGTTTTCCTAATGACTTCCTATACCTGAGCACTGGATTTCCATGAGTTGTGTACAAGGATACCAAGGTCTGTCACCATTTTTTATAAAAATCTAACTTTCTGGTTTGTGCGCCACATGTCACACACTCACTCAGCTTTCTACAAACCTCTTTGCATCGTCCTCTATACTCATAGTCTTACCTGTTGAGGTTCAGGATCAGTAGAAAACTTGGAAATATGGTATTTCATCTATATAATCCTTCTCTATATGACTACCCACATCCTCAAAAAAAACACCCCAGGAGATTACTTAAGCTTTCAGCACACTTGGAGAATTTTCTTTCCTGAATGGTTCAGTGGCACAGTCCACATTGATCAAAAAATGTTCCTCTGAATGGGTTTATGCAGTTTCATATTAAACTTTTCCTGAAGTTCTTTGTGGCCTGTCCATGGGTGTCATTGCTAGTGGAAAATTCGGAGAACACTTATCTACTGCTCTTTTCCTTTTAGCTAGTTGTTATAGGATAGTCAGCCAAAGAAGTACATTAAACTGGAGGTTATATTAGCAAATGCATTCATGGAGTGGGGAGCAAACAGGAATTACTGATGATTCCATTCAGGAATGCTAGTTTTCATTTCAGTAAATTGAAGGATCGTTGTTCAAGAATATCACCACAGGATCAGGAAGAAGCCAATTTACCGTACAGTTGTCAGAGTCATATAGAGTACAGAAACAGGTCCTTTGACCCACCCTGCCCATCCTATCAAGTTCTGTTGCACTGATGATTGGAAAATTGTAAATGTTACTCCCCTATTTAAGAAGGGTGGGAGGCAGCAGAAAGGAAACTGTAAGCCTGTTAGCCTGGCATCAGTGGTTGGGAAGTTGTTGGAATCGATTGTTAGGGATGAGATTACGGAGTACCTAGAGGCACATGACAAGATAGGCCAAAGCCAGTATGGTTTCCTGAAAGGAAAATCCTGCCTGACTAATCTACTAAAGTTTTTTGAGGAAATTACAAGCAGGGTAGACAGAGGAGATATATTAGATGTGGTGTACTTCGGTTTTCAGAAGGCCTTTGACGAGGTGCCGCACATGAGGCTGTTTAGCAAGATAGAGCCCATAAGATTACAGGGAAGTTAGTAGCATGTGTGGAGCATTGGCTGATCGGCAGAAAACAGAGAGTGGGGATAGAGGGAACCTATTCTGGCTGGCTGCTGGTTACCAGAGGAGTACCACAGGTGTTGGTGTTGGGACCGCTGCTTTTTATGATGTTTGTCAATGATTTGGACTATGGAATTAATGGATTTCTGGCTAAATTTGCCGATGATACAAAGGTAGGTGGAGAAGCAGGTAGTGTTGAGGAAACAGAGAGACTTAGATAGTTTAGGGGAATGGGCAAAGAAGTGGCAAATGAAATACAATGTTGGAAAGTGTATGGTCATGCACTTTGGTGAAAGAAATAAACAGACAGACTATTATTTAGATGGGGAGAGAATTCAAAATGCAGAGATGCAAAGGAACTTGGGAGTCCTTGTGCAGGATACCCTAAAGGTTAACTTCCAGATTGAGTCGGTGGTGCAGAAAGTGAGTACAATGTTGGCATTCATTTTTAGAGGTACAGAATATAAGAGCAGAGATGTGATGTTGAGGCTCTATAAGGCACTCGTGAGACCAAACTTGGGAGTATTGTGTGCAGTCTTGGGCTCCTTATTTTAGAAAGGATATACTGACATTGGAGAGGGTTCAGAGAAGATTCACGAGAATGATTCCAGGAATGAAGGGGTTACCATATGAGGAACATCTGGCAGCTCTTGGGTTGTCTTCCCTAGAGTTCAAGAGAATGAGGGGGGATCTCATTGAAACATTCCGAGTGTTAAAAGGCCTGAACAGATTAGATATGGCAAAGTTATTTCCCATGGTAGGGGAGTCTAGGACAAGAGAGTACGACTTCAGGATTGAAGGACATACATTTAGAACAGAGGTGCAGAGAAATTACTTTAGTCAGAGGATGGTAAATCTGTGGAATTTGTTGCCACGAGTGGCTGTGGAGGCCAAGTCATTGGGTGCATTTAAGGCAGAGATAGGTTCTTGATTAGCCAGGGCATCAAAGGGTATGGGAAGAAGGCAGGAGTGGGGATGACTGGAAGAATTGGATCAGCCCACGGTTGAATGATGGAGCAGACTGGATGGGTTGAATACCTTACTTCTGCTCCTATATTATATGGTCTTATTTTCCTTGGTTTAAATAAACCAAAATCAATCAGACATGTTGAAATATTTAACTGGTCTTAGCCTATAAGGCCATTTTGAGCGAAGGCATTCCAAATTTCCAGCACTTTTCATAAAACTTTATGAAAGTTATAAAACTTTTCAACTGTTTTATAACATTACCTCAGAATTGGTCCCAATTTTAAGATTAAGCTCTTTTGTTTTGAACTCTGCCTCAAGAGCAATTTAATAATTCCTTTATTCATTTGAAACATCTTGGGTAAATTGCCCCTGAGCCTTTGATACTCTATGGTCAAAGCCTGGATTATATAATTTGTCCCCACAATTTAAACCTTTCACACCATATCAGTTCCTTATTTACCCCATTACTTAAGAGAAAATTTGCATATGCTGGAAATGCAAGCAACATACAAAAAATGCTGGAGGAACTCAGCAAGCTAGGCAGCAACTATGGAGAAGAGTACTGTCGACGTTTCGGGCTAAGACCTTTCATTGGGACTGGAAAAAAAAGATGAGAAGGCAGAGTAAGACAGTGGGGGGAGGGGAGGAAGAAACACAAAGTGATAGGTGAAAACAGGAGGGTCCTAGGGTCAGTTCTAAAACATCTGCTATTCATTATGTAAATGATTTTGATATCAAAGTACATTGTATGATCAGTAAGTTTGCTGATTAAATAGTGAAGCAGGTTAAAATGAATTGCAAAGGGATCTTGATTAGTTGGGGAGATGGACTGAAAAATGGCAAAAGAAATGATTTCACACTAAATCAGTGGAAGGTAATGCATTTCAGACAGTCAGACCAGGATGGAACTGATACAGAGAATGCAGGGCACTGTCAAGTCTTGTGGAACAGAGGAACCTGGAGTACAAACGCACAGTTTACTGAAGGCATCCACACAAGTAGACAGAGCGATGAAGAAGGCATTTTGCGTGTTGGCCTTCATCAGTCAGGGCTTCACGGTCAGGAGTAGGGACATAGTGCTGTTGGTGAGGCCACACTTTGAGTATTGTGTACAACTTTGATCATCCTGTTATAGTAAGTACAGTACATTAGCAAAACGGAAAGGATGCAGAAAAGAGATTTTGCATGGTAAATCTCTTCCTGACTTGTAGGGGCACATTGGATCTTTTCTCGGTGGAGCACAGAAAAACTTACAGAAGTTTATAAAATCATGAGGGCTATGCATAAGATGGGTGTGCATACTATTTTCTCCGAAGTTGGGGTATCCAAAACCAGAGGACACAGATAGAAGATAAGAGGAGAGAGGTTTAAAAGGCACTTGAGAAGTTTACTGACACAGAGAGTAGTGAGTATTCGGAATGAGCGGCCAGAATAAGTTGTCGACGTGAGTCCAGTTGCAACATTTAAGAGACATTTGAATAGGTACATGGAGAGGGAGAGGCTTGGAGGATTATGGGCCAAACACAGGCAATTGGACTAGCTCAAAGTTCAAAGTACATACATTTCACCGTATACAATCCTACGATTCATTTTCTTGCAGGTTTATTCATGTAATCTAGGAAACATAATAGAATTAATGAAAGACCGCACCCAACAGGACAACCAACCAATGTGCGAAAGACAATACATTGTCCAAATACAAAAGAAAAAAGGAAACTAATGAAAAATCAATAAATATCAAGAATATGAGATGAAGAGTCTGAAAGTGCATCCATAGGTTGTGGGAACAGTTCAATGGTAGAGCGAATGAAATGATCCCCTCTTGTTCAAGATCTGATAGTTGAGGGGTGATAGCTGTTCCTGAACGTAATGGTGTGAGTCCTGAGCCTCCTGTACCTTTTTCCTGATGGCAACAGCGAGAAGAGAGCATGGCCAGGGTGGTGGGGGTCTTTGATGATGTGCTCAATGGTGAGGAAGACTTGTAATGGACTAAGCCATATTCACTTCTTTTTGTAGGATTTTCCATTCAAGGGCATGGTTGTATCCATACCAGCCTGTGATGCAACCAGTCAATATAACACAACTATACATCACAACACAACTATAGAAGCTTGTGAATGTTTCAGATGGTATGCTGAATCCTCCCAAACGTCTAAGGAAGTAGAAGTGCTACCATGCTTCCTTACTTGCTGGGCAGATCCTGTGAAGTGATAACGCCAAGGAATTGAAAATGCTGACCCTCTGCACTTCTGATCCTCCTAGAAGTACTGGCTCATGGACCCCCGGTTTCCTCCTCAATACTCAGCTCCTTGGTCTTGCTGATGTTGAGTGAGAGGCTGTTGTTATGGCATCACTCAGCAGGATTATCAATTTCCCTCCTCTATGCTGATTCATCACCACCTTTGATTCAGCATACAACAGTGATGTTACAGCAAACTGCATTGGAGCTGTGCTTAGCTTCACAGTCTTAAATATAAAGCGAGTAGAGCAGGAGCTGAGCACACAACCCTGTGGTGCACCTGTACTGATGGAGATTGTGGAGGAGATGATGTTGCCAATCTGAACTGATGGGTCTGCAAGTAAGGAAATTGAGGATCCAATTGCAAAAGGGAATATTGGGGCCAAGGTCTTAAAGCTTATTGAATAGTTTTGAGGGGATGATTGGCACTATTGAGAATCAGTTAAAATTCAGATGTTGGTTATGTCCTGTGCTGTCCAGTTAGAAGAACGGAAACGCTGCTCATCTAATTATGACAGCACACACAGTGTTGAACAGTGATCCCACAAATGCTGATTATAGTTTTTAACTGCACAGATCCTCTGCAACATCAGCATATTTCCTGTGTATTTTCCTGCCTTCACTCATAACTCTTGATGAGTTGAAAAGTTATGCAAGCCTTGTACTTTTCCTTGTGACCTGATTTAATTCTGGCAGCATAAGTGATGATCTCATTAGTAGCAATGTTGTGTCATATATATTCACAATGACCGGTAAATTTTGACTTTAGTGTTCTGGAATTAGTTAAGGAAAGAGTTAGTTTAGGAAAGGTTAGATTTGCATGTGTTTGAGTGAATGTATTTTTAATGTGAGGTGGTTTCTCATGAGAATGATATTAGCATTTAATATAAGCAATGGTCACGTTGCAGTTATACAAGATGCTGGTTTGACCTCCCCTAGAATACTGTGTAGAGATTAGAGTCTACCCACTCTATTTCAACAGAGCGAAGGCAGAGAATGTTCACCAGACAGGCTGCTAGCACTGGGCAATCGTCTGCCGTAGAGTTTAAAAGAACGAGGTAATACATCCCCAACACCCACTTTCCCCATCCCAGCTCATCCATCGCACCCAGCTTCCCCATCCCAGTTCACGCATCACATCCACCTTCCCCCATCACACCCACCTTCCCCATCCCAGTTCACCCATCGCACCCAGCTTCCCCATCCCAGTTCACGCATCACATCCACCTTCCCCCATCACACTCACCTTCCCCATCCCAGTTCACCCATCACACCCACCTTCCCCATCCCAGTTCACGCATCACATCCACCTTCCCCCATCACACCCACCTTCCCCATCCCAGTTCACCCATCGCACCCAGCTTCCCCATCCCAGTTCACGCATCACATCCACCTTCCCCCATCACACTCACCTTCCCCATCCCAATCACCCACCTCAGTTCCCCATAGGGAATATCTGTGATAGCTGAGGCCAGGATTGGGGTGGGGATTAGTGGTAGGGATCATCTGGTTAATTGGTTAACAGGGACAGTTAGAGGATGATAGTGTAGTGAAGGAAGTATAATGTGTCTCTAACAGCAAGACTGTAGGACATACCCACCAGGTCTAGAGAGAGAAACCCTGTGCCAGCTTCAAATATTCAGCAGAAATGGCCAGTTCTGACATCTCCAGTTAGACAATTTGGTATTCGTCCCTGCAGCTGGTACTGTGGCCAGACAATAAATGAGATGCTGTTCAGGAGGTTGTGTTGGGTTTCAGCGCGACAGACAGTGAGTTCGGAGTGGACATGGGACGGTGAATTAAAGCAGCTGGCAGGTGGGAGCATTGGGTCGCGGCAGCGGACTGAGGACAGGTGCCTGAGCCGCGCTCGTTCAGTTTCTCCAGTGTAGAGCAGATCACATTGCAGTACAGCAGGCTGCGGACCTCTGCTCCTCCAGGAAGGGTTGTTTAGGTGGGAGATTGCCGAGTTGCTGGGATGAGTTGAAAGAGGCTGAGAGGAAGCTGTTGTGGACGTGAACAACAGCAGGGGTGATTTGGTCTGATTTCCGAGCTGTGTGGGTGCGTACTTGTGTAAACAGCTGAACAAACAACGTTCACAGTGAAGGAAATTAACAATTTCACTGTACAATACCTACGCTGCATTACCTTTTTGAAAAGAAACGCTAGTTTTAATCCAGAAGGTTTCAGTTTTTACAATCTAAGTTATGCCTCATGTTAGGTTTAGTGACCCTGCAGCTGGGTTAAGCACGGAACTGTCAGCTTAGTTTCATTACGCAGCAGTTTTGGCAGGTGAGAGATGTGTACAGTGACCAGTGCAGCTCCCGGGAGCTGTCACGGACTCTCTATCACCTCAAAGTACATTTATTTCCTGTCGTGGTGCATTCAGGAATTGTTTCAATGACAAAGGAGGAAGAAGAGGATGGATGCACCCAACGCAAAGCTTCCAGAAACTTCCTGTAGAGCAGTCACAGGGAGTACAGCTCACCGCTAAGGCAACCGTTATCAGTACAATCAGTTCCTGTGGAGCCTGGGATCTTTGCAGCACGGTGAAAAGTTCAGATTGACCAAAGAATTGAGTTGTTTTTTTTTAACTCTTGCAATCAATAAGGGATATAACTACTGGGCAAATGACATTGTGAACTCTGGCTAATCTCAAAAGCAATGAATCACCTAGTTTTAATCCAAAATTGTTCCTTCACAGGAACTTGTTTATTAGAACAAATGTATCTAAAAGTAAAGGCATCTTTTATATTAGTATAACATATTCCTAAGAAATAAATAATTCAGTATGTGCTCTATGGAAATTATTCATACTAATTTTGAACTTTTGGGTCATTTGGTAGATGCATCTCTGAAGTGATTTAAAATTTTAACTTTAATTCTCAAAATTTACTGCTGAAAGAAGCTGAAACTGCAACTTGCCTTGTAAATTATTAGAACTCTGCTTGTGGGCAGGTCTCAGAGTCAGACACAGTCCTGACTAATGAGCACACAGACTCCACGGAGCAGCTGTGCCTTCAGACACTTGGCAACCCTCTGCCTTAATGAGCAATAACATGTTTTTCTACTCTTCAGGATTAGGAGCAAACATTAAAATCCATCATGCTATGAATTCTGTTGGGCAGACTTATCCAGTGATGCATCATAAATGCAAACTTATTCACTCTACACCTATGGGGACAATAATTTCTGGTTTCACTCTTGAGTATGGGCTCACTGATACTGAGGTGGAAGAACGATGACCTACCCCGTCATCTCCTCGTGTGGACAGCGACAAACCTTATTTAGCAGTGCTCCTGTGCTTCACCTTGGTTACATTGGTAGTGCTTATACAGTAACTCTGCAAAAGTAGATACTGTGTTTGTCAACATGGACTGGAGAGCAAGTTTGTAAATCTGGCAGGAGCAAAGGATGCTGGGAATGGTGAGAGTGGAGCAGGGTGGGAAGGTGTGGGACAAGTGGGACAGAAGGAGTGCCAGGGAGAGGGGTGGCTTGGGCACAGACACACACAACCTTGAGACACCAAGCAAGGCAATTTGATTCCAAACAATTGGTTTATTGATCACTACAGAGTGTCTCTGTAGTGGTCCCCACTCCCACCCTCTCCCTTCCCCTTTTCCCAAACATGATTCCCCTTTCCACTGTCAGTCCACAATGGAGACTCATATCAGAATCAGGTTTGTCACCATTCACATATGTCATGAAATTTGCTTTCTTTTGTAGCAGCAGTACAGTGCAAGACATAAAATGACTACAGTAGTGTGCAAAAGTCTTAGGCACCCTAGCTACATATACGTGCTGAAGACTTTTGAACAGTACTGTAGTTCAACTGGATGGGAGACTCGGAAAATCATAAATGTAGGTGAGTATCACTCTGTTAAAATCATGGAAAAATCTAACAGTCGTCAGAAGCTGTCACTTTCTGTCATTACCTTCCAGTGTTGCTTTCCACAGGGTACAAAACAGGAGGGTGAGGAATGCAAGTATCTGATCTGAGGTTTTAATAGATACTTGGACACATGGGGGAAATCCAGTTCTCAATGTTGTTCAACAGCGTTCACTTCCGTTCACAAACTTCCATAGTCACATCAACATACACACACACACACACACACACACACACACACACCCCCGAATATAGTGTGATGTTCTGGGGTGTGGTCGACAGCCCACCCCTACTTTTCTAATGACTAGCACTGTTTATTGTTCTTGTGTTAAAATGTGTTTGTGTGTTCATGGTGGAAAGTTCCTGTTCATTTATTGTTACATTTTAGCTTGGATTATACAGTTATTCGTTTGTGTATCTGTGGGTCGCCCTAACTGTAACGGGGGTGTGTGTTGGTCATCTCCCCTGTCTGTATCAGACCGGAGGGGTTCACTGTCTGGGTCAGGGTGCCCTGTCTGTTTAGTGTTGATCACAATAAAACGGTTGTTGAGTTAACGAGCTTCCTCGTCTATCACCATGGACCAAACACTTGCCACAATATGCACAATACCCATAAACCGGGGAATACAGGAGGCCTGATGGTTTGACGAAGGAGGTTCGAGAATGCAGAAGAGGGGAGGTAGGGTGAGTGATGAGGCCGAAAGAGAGAGAGAGAGATAATAAAACAGTGGTGAGTCAGGCAGCGACCAGAAGCAAAGGGAGCAGTGAGGAGGAGGAAAGGTGACAGGGATGAAGGGCACTGAGGACTCAAATTCAAACTTAACAATTCCAATGAAAGGCCATCAACATGTAACATTAAATCACTTTTTATCTCCCTATAGAAGCTGCCTGACCTCCTGTGTTTTTCGCGTATTCTCATTTATTTCAGATTTCCTGCAGTCAGTGTGTTTTGCAATTCTCTCCCACTTTACGGCCTTTATCACCTTCCCTATTCATATTCCTCCAGAGAGATACACAGACTTTCACCCCCTAACACAAAGCTGTTCTTCCCACCTCTCCCCTCTATACAAATGAAAACACGCTCACCAGTTTTAGCAAAAGACCACCGACCTGCCCCCCTTCTCCAGTGCCGCCACCTGACCAGCTGAGTTTCTACAGAATATTGTATTTTACTGCAGATTTTCACAGACTATGAAAGAGCTTTTCGTAATGGAGGAAGAGCAGCAAGGACCTAGTCTGAACAGAAATACAACGAAGTTGAACATCTCTGGATTGCTACCCAATATTCCAAGGTATTTGACATTTCAGATAGGTTGAAAGTTCAGGGAGGTGGAGTCCCTCTGTTGATTATCAGAACAAGAGAGGGGTGATAGTTGCTGGGAAGAGCATGATTTAGAATCAATTTGGGTGGAGATAAGAAAGAGCAAGAAGAATAAATTACTGATGGGAGTGGTGTAAAGGCCAGTAACAGCAGTGACACATAGGAGAGAGTAAGAATCAGGAAGTAATGAGGGCTTAAAGGACAAAATGTTGAGTGACTTAAAATGTTCATATTGATCGGTAAAATTTATTGTCAAAGGAATCCTTGAGGACAAGTTCAGAGAGTGGGCATTACAAATCACTTAAGACTGGAATGTGCTGTTACGCCAATACCCTGTAAAATGTGTTTATTATATTCAGCATCCAGCTGTTGCTTATGAGGCCAACATTTATTGTCTATTCATAATTGCCCCACAGAAATGGTGGTGAAGCAGCTTCTCGAATCACTGCAGAGTCCTGGTGAAGGTATTCCCACTGTGCTGTTGGCTGTGTCTGGGGAGGGATGTTCAGGATTCAGTAATGATGAAGAACATGCAGTAATATTTCCAAGTCAGGATGGTGTGCAACCAGAAGGGGTTTCGCCTGCAATCCATTTCCTTCTCACTGGTAGTGAGCACAGGTTTGAGTGAGGTTCTTGTGGCCCGTGAGTAATTCTTGTGCATTTTAAAATAGTTCACACTTCACTAGTAGATGAGAGAATGAACGTTCAGTGTGGCTGATGGCATGTCATTCAAGCAGGCTGATTTAGAAACAAAGAAAACCTACAGCACTATACAGACCCTTCGGCCCACAAAGTTGTTCTGCAAAGTGCTAAGCTCCATGTATTGTTGACACTGCACTGGTCCAGGCAACTGTGGAGTATTGCACTGGGCTCCTGGCCTGCACCTGTTAGACGCTGGGAATTCTGAGGCTGACAAGAGTCGAGCTGGTAAGTGCGCTGTGTAGCCATGGTATTTATCTGAATGGTGACCCTCCCCCTGCCAGGGTGTTGATGTGGGCATGTGGTAAAGGGAATGCCATTAAGTGCCATGGGTAGGTAGTTAGACTTGCCCTTGTTGAAGGTGATCATATCCTGGTGCTTCTGACTGTGCAGGTAGTCGTCACTTTTCATTTCTTAGCTGAATGTTCGCTTGGTCTTGATAGTTGCACCAAGGACTGCTTAATTTGGTGAGAAATTAAGAATGATGCCTTTAATGGTGAACTCTTACACTTTTGATGGAAGGGAGGTCAGTGATGAAGCTGTGTGGGCCCTGAGAAACTCTTGCAGAGTGGCCTTTTTAAGGATGACTAACCAGTGGTAACCACAACCATCTCCCTTTGTGTAAGGCACAACTCCAAATATTGCAGTGCTCTCCCCTTGATGTTACATAGAACAGTACAGCACATTACAGGCCCTTTGGCCCACAATGTTGTGCCGACCCTCAAACCCTGCCTCCCATATAACCCCCCACCTTAAGTTCCTCCATATACTCTTAAACTTCACTAATGTATCTGCCTCCACCACTGACTCAGGCAGTGCATTCCACGCACCAACCACTCTCTGAGTGAAAAACCTTCCTCTAATATCCCCCTTGAACTTCCCTCCCCTTACCTTAAAGCCATGTCCTCTTGTACTGAGCAGTGGTGCCCTGGGGAAGAGGCGCTGGCTGTCCACTCTGTCTATTCCTCTTAATATCTTGTACACCTCTATCATGTCCCCTCTCGTCCTCCTTCTCTCCAAAGAGTAAAGCCCTAGCTCCCTTAATCTCTGATCATAATCCATACTCTCTAAACCAGGCAGCATCCTGGTAAATCTCCTCTGTACCCTTTCCAATGCTTCCACATCCTTCCTATACTGAGGTGACCAGAACTGGACACAGTACTCCAAGTGTGGCCTAACCAGAGTTTTATAGAGCTGCATCATTACATGGCGTCTCTTAAACCCTATCCCTCAACTTATGCAAGCTAACATCCCATAAGCTTTCTTAACTACCCTATCTACCTGTGAGGCAACTTTCAGGGATCAGTGGACATGTACCCCCAGATCCCTCTGCTCCTCCACACTACCAAGTATCCTGACATTTACTTTGTACTCTGCCTTAGAGTTTGTCCTTCCAAAGTGTATCACCTCACACTTCTCCAGGTTGAACTCTATCTGCCACTTCTCAGCCCACTTCTGCATCCTATCAATGTCTCTCTGCAATCTTCAACAATCCTCTACACTATCTACAACACCACCAACCTTTATGTCATCTACAAACTTACCAACCCACCCTTCTACCCCCACATCCAGGTCATTAATAAAAATCACAAAAAGTAGAGGTCCCAGAACAGATCCTTGTCACAACCCTCCAATCTGAATGTACTCCCTCTACCACGACCCTCTGCTTTCTGCAGGCAAGCCAATTCTGAATCCACCTGGTCAAACTTCCCTGGATCCCATGCCTTCTGACTTTCTGAATAAGCCTACCATGTGGAACCTTGTCAAATGCCTTACTAAAATCCATGTAGATCATATCCACTGCACTACCCTCATCTATATGCCTGGTCACCTCCTCAAAGAACTCTATCAGGCTTGTTAGGCATGATCTGCCCTTCACAAAGCCATGCTGACTGTCCCTGATCAGACCATGATTCTCTAAATGCCCATAGATCCTATCTCTAAGAATCTTTTCCAACAACTTTCCCACCACAGACGTAAGGCTCACTGGTCTATAATTACCTGGACTATCCCTACTACCTTTTTTGAACAAGGGGACAACATTCGCCTCCCTCCAATCCTCCAGTACCATTCCTGTGGACAACGAGGACATAAAGATCCTAGCCAGAGGTTCAGCAATCTCTTCCCTTGCCTCGTGGAGCAGCCTGAGGAGTATTCCATCAGGCCCCAGGGACTTATCCGTCCTAATGTATTTTAACAACTTCAACACCTCCTCTCCCTTAATATCAACATGCTCCAGAACATCAACCTCACTCATATTGTCCTCACTGTCATCAAGTTTCCTCTCAGTGGTGAATACCGAAGAGAAGTATTCATTGAGGACCTCACTCACTTCCACAGCCTCCAGGCACATCTTCCCACTTCTATCTCTAATCAGTCTTACCTTCACTCCTGTCATCCTTTTGTTCTTCACATAATTGAAGAATGCCTTGGGGATTTCCTTTACCCTACTCATCAAGGCCTTCTCATACCCCCTTCTTGCTCTTCTCAGCCCCTTCTTAAGCTCCTTTCTTGCTACCTTATATTCCTCAATAGACCCATCTGATCCTTGCTTCCTAAACCTCATGCATGCTGCCTTCTTCCACCTGACTAGATTTTCCACTTCACTTGTCACCCTACCATTCTTTATCTTCCTCACCAGGACAAATTTATCCCTAACATCCTGCAAGAGATCCTTAAACGTCGACCACATGTCCATAGTACATTTCCCTGCAAAAACATCATCCCAATTCACACCCGTAAGTTCTAGCCTTATAGCCTCATAGCCTCATAATTTGCCCTTCCCCAATTAAAAATTTTCCTGTCCTCTCTGATTCTATCCTTTTCCATGATAATGCTAAAGGCCAGGGAGCGGTGATCACTGTCCCCCAGATACGCACCCACTGACAGATCTGTGACCTGACCCGGTTCGTTACCTAATACTAGATCTAGTATGGCATTCCCCCTAGTCGGCCTGTCAACATACTGTGACAGGAATCCAACCTGGACACACTTAACAAACTCTGCCCCAATCTAAACCCTTGGAACTAATCAAGTGCCAATCAATATTAGGGAAGTTAAAGTCACCCATGATAACAACCCTGTTATTTTTGCACCTTTCCAAAATCTGCTTCACAATCTGCTCCTCGGTATCTCTGCTGCAACCAGGGGGCCTATAGAATACCCCCAGTAAAGTAACTGCTCCCTTCCTGTTCCTGACTTACACCCATACTGACTCAAAAGAGTCATGTTCATTGACATCAGTTTTACCAGGGCTTACCGATGCCTGGGGAGAGACTCCCATCTCTGGAATTCAACACTTTGGTCCATCACAGTGCCAAGCTGGTGATGAGATCCACAGCCAAGCTGTTGTGGCAAAACCGAAACTGGGTAATGACGAGGAAGGTATTGAGCAGGAGGTACAGCTCAACTGAACCGTTAACCAAACCTTTCATCGTGTTCCTGATGATCAGATAGCAATTAGGCATAATGTATTGGTGCTACATTTGGGGAACAGGGCATACTTGGGCAATTTTCTGCCACATTTCAAAGATGTCAGTACTCTAAATGAACTGAAACAGTTTGGCCAGAGACATTGCTGGTTCTAGAGGACAAAGATTTGGTTCTACGGCTGTGATGTTATCTGGTTCCATAGACTTTACTGAGTGTGTAATGCTTTGTGCCCAGAAAGTTAATACAAGTTTGTTGTTTAATGGCACTATCTCTAATGGTAGCACAGTGCATAACAGATTGTCGTGTCCAATCCACATCTCAAATGACCAAGGTTTGATCCTGACCTTTGATGCTGTTGTTATAATTTGTGCAACCTCACGTTGACTGGATGCCCCATATCGCCAGTTTAGTCCATTTTCCAAAGATTTGTTGCAAATTTAAATGTTTTTTGTAGATTGCTCCTGGTTGGTGAATGAGAAAAATTGAAAGTGAAAAGATATTTGAGTTACAGTATGTTGTGAAATTTCACAGGAATAAGATGAAGGTGGAAAGAGCTAACGTGATTGCTTTTCTAGGGGCCAGGCTTTATCTGATGGTCTGAATGGTATCAAATCATCAAGTAACAACATACCAATGGATTGCTTTCTGAAGTTCTGAAGACTTGATGGTTAATTTGGTGGCTACAATGGTGAATAATCTGACTTGCAGCTCTCTAGAAGATACAAGTCAGGGTTTCTGTACTTCTACGGATGATGCACATCTAACAACACTCAACAAGCTCAACCCCCATCCAGAACAGAACAGTCCATCTGATTGTCATACCATACTCAGAGCTAATCGATCAGCGTTAGCTCCACCTGCCCCAGCCACTAAAATTGTGGGGGAGACTTCCCCCTCAACTGACAATGGAGCACCTTCACCATGTGGTCTGGAGATGTTCAAGTAGGCCCATCAATGTTTCTAAAGGGCAATGTGTAACAAATGCTGGATTCACTAGTGATGCCTATTTCCAGTGAAGGTCTCTTTAGCCAGATTCAGAATGGGCTGTGGAAGACTCTGCCAATTGCTTATTCTGTTCAGTGAGAGAGCAGAGGAAAATGGTGACAGATACAATGCCAGTCAAAGCAAAATATGATTGGAAACAGGTCGGGCAACATCCAGAGAAGGAACGTTTGAGTCAACATTTGGGTGAAGAGTAATTACTCATAAGGTTGTCAATGGCCTGACAATAAACTTTGAACAAATAAATAAGCCAATATTTTCCTAATTTCTGCAGCTGTAGCACTTCCTCTGAAACTGTTCCAAAAAATTACTGTACATGTCAAAATTGCAAATTTCCTCAATTTGCTGCAACTTGATCCTTTTAATTATTTTAACTAGAAATCTGGAGTCTCAATAGACTCATAAAGAGAATTCAAGCACTTAATTCTTTAATTATTTCCAATTAATTGTATAAAATTTGGAGTTATGAAGGAAAGGTTTGCCAGAAACAAAGATGATCCTACAGCAGACATATGATAGACAAATGTGTCTTTCTTTGATGAATATGCTGACATTTGATGGGTTCTACCAATGGCTGTGGGGTCCTTTAAGTACATATAGGCTTTGTCAGTGGTTTGAGATTACATATCCTATTGATGGGTGAGAGTTCCATTGATAGGTCTGGTTTACAATGATGGTGAGGAGTCCATTAGTAGAGTTTGGTTCTGTTGATGAACATGGGTCTTTCCAATTACAGGAATAGATTGCTAGATACATAAATCCATTATCACACACCATAGGAGGAGACTATTCAGCATATTGTTTTGCTCTGAGTTGTTGAGAGTGCTTCTGCCCCACAGTACCTTTGGTGACATTTCAATCAACTATTCTCTTTTGCACATTTTGAATCTGCTGTCAGGCAAAGTTGCTGATTACAATGCATTCTCATCACCTTCCTCCTTCCGATTATCTGATCTTGCAACTGTATGCTTTGACTTCTCAGCATAGAACTGGTTTCTCCATTGCCATCAAACCCAATTTATCTTTGAATGTTTCCATGAAATGTCCTGTCACTTCACTGGGGCTGAATCCCAGCTCTTTGGGTCTCTTCACATAGCTGGCATTCCTCGCCCTTACCCTGTACTTCTCTCCATCGATGGTCCACACACCTCCGACATCCTAATCCTTGAACCTCATCCAACTGTCACCTAAACAGTTATTTCCAAAAGTTTTGACTGAGTTCCTTGCGATTTGCTTTGCCTCTGTGCATAAAGCCATCTTCTGCCATTCAATCGGTTTTACATATCTCAGCCACTTATCCAGCACTGCTTCATCTGCCTTGATATTGTAACCTCCACAAATTTCTTCATCTCTGCTCTAATATCTTCAATTAAGACATTATCCCATCCACAATCTTGCATAGGAGAGTGTCTCAAACCTCTCCAATCCTGTTGGTGAGAAATATATCTTGATTTGACTGAATATTTTTGATTTGGAGGAAACAAAATCTTTCCAAATGTTATTACTTTCTGGTGAAACTTTACATGCAGAGAAATGAAGGCAGCCTTGACACATGGGTTTGAGATTCTCTGAGACATCAGAAACTAGAGAGCTGGGATCTAGGGGATAAGCATCTATATTGGAGTCTTTGCTGTTGATCAGATATAAATGAATCAAACGAAAGAGCAGGGAGTTGTGTGACCAGGTTGGCAGAATAACAGGAAGGTACTTCACTGTTGAACAGAGCAGATGTCACAAATGAAAACAGACTGGATAAATGATCATAACTTTAACTAATAGAGCTCACTGAGAGACGTGTGAGGACAATTTTGAATACAAATAAGTTAAATTTCCAATTAGCAATAGTTGTATCAGTGAGTAAGTGTGCTCGCAAATAGTGCAGGAACCACAGATCATCACGTACATCTTTCATTGACAGGATCATGCAGCAGAGAAACAGACCCTTCAGCTCGATATCAATCTATACCTCCCATCAGTTACTCGCCTACATCAGTCCCATTTATCAGCACCTGGTGCACAGCTTTCTGTGCCCGGGCAATTCAAATCTCACCGAATGAAAATGTCTGCCTTTACCATCTTCTCAGGCAGTGCATTCAGATTGCAGCCATCCTCTGGGAGAAAGAAATCCTCCTCAGGTTCCCTCTGAAACTTTCTTCCCTTATCTCAAACCAAACTTTTTGGGTTTTTCAACATCCTGTTATGGGGTCAGACCTGTGCTTTATAGAAGTTCAGTATCACTTCCCTGCCTTTACATTCACTGCCTCTAATTACACATCCTGAAACTGTACCTAACTTATAAATCTCTTTCTCTACCATACCTCGTCCTCTTGTACTTTCCTGGGTTGCCTGTTCTACTAACCTAGCCCTCAGCAGATTGTGCATCTCTTGGTCCACCCAGGGCTTCTGGTTATGGAAGACTCCGAATGATTCTGGGCACAGCCCATTCCATCACAGGAAAAGTCCTCCCCATCCTTGAACACATCTACAAGGAATGCTGTCACGAGAAAGCAGCACCAACCATCAAGGATCCTCACCATCTAGGCTATGCTCTCTCTCTCTGCTGCCATCGGAAGGAGATACAGGAACATTAGATCCCACACAACCAAATTCAGAACAGCAACCACCAGGCTCCTGATCCACCTCACCTCAACTCTGATCTGATACCACAGCCGATGGGTGCTCCTCCACGGACTCTACAACTCATGTTTTATTTATTGGGATACAGTGTGGAACAGACCCTTCTGGACCTTCAAGCCACACTGCCCAGAAATCCCCCAATTTACTATCCTCCTAGCTTCATCATGGGACAATTTACAATGACAATTAACCTACCAACCAGTGCATTTTTGGACTGGGGGAGGAGACAGGAGCACCCAGAGGAAACCCATGCGGTGACAGGGAAAACATACAGGCAGCAGCAGGAATTGAACCCGGGTTGCTGGTACTAACCACTACACTACCAATCCACCCATCTCTCAGTGTTATTTATTTATTATTATTTGCATTGTTTGCCTTCTTTTACACATTGGTTGTTTGTCAGTCTTTATTTGTGAGTAGTTTTACATTAATTCTATTGTATTTCTCTCTTCTACTGTGAATGCCTGCAAGAAAATTAATATCAAGGTACTATATGGTGGCATAAAGTATACCTACTTTGATAATAAATTTACTTTGAACTTTGAACCTGTCATGCCACTTACAATGATCTTTGGCTCCATACCCCATGTCTCTGCTCTTTCACACCATTTAGAACCGTGTCCCTGCGCCTTGCCTTTTCTCGATCTTCCTATAAAACCTATGATCACACATTTTCTCCATTAAACATCATCTGGCACGTGCCTGTCCATTCCACACTGATTGTTGGCCATATCCAGCTATGATCTGTCAATTCCTTCTTCACAACTCGCATCGCTGCCAATTTTTGGCTCATCAATTTCATCAACTTTGCCTTTAACTTCCACCCTACCCTTAAATTCACTTGGTCCATTTCTGACACCTCATGCCCCTTTCTAGATCTTTTTGTCTCCAAAACTGGAGACAAACTGTCGATCGACATCTTTTACAAATCTTCCAACTCCCACGGTTATCTTGACTATACCTCTTTCCACCATGTCTCCTGTAAAAATGCTATTCCCTTTTCTCAGTTCCTTCATTTCCACTGCATTTGTTCCCAGGATGGGGCTTTTCTTTCCAGGACATCAGAGAAGTCCCCCTTCTTCAAAGAATGGGTTTCCCTTCCTCCACCATTGATGCGGCCCTCAACTGCATTTCCTCCATTTCCCAAACATCTGCACTCACTCCATCTTCACGCTGCTTTAACAGTGATAGAGTTTCTCGTGTCTTTACCTACCACCCTTGAGCCTCCACATCGAACACATCATTCTCTGCAACTTCTGCCATCTCCAAAGGGATCCTACCGGCAAATGGATCTTTACCTCCCCACAAGTATCACCCCTCCAGGATTCCCTTGTCCATTCGCCTCTCCCCACTGATCTCCCTTCCAGCACATATCCCTACAAGTGGCCAAAATGCAACACTTACCCATTCAGGGCCCAAAACAGTCCTTCCAGAGGAGGCAACGCTTCACCTGTGAATCGGTGAGATCTACCATCAAGGGGGGAACTGCTTCATCGAGCACCTCTGCTCCATTTGCCAGAAGTGGAACTGCCCGTTGGCCAAACATTTTAATTCCAATTCCTATTCTCATTCCAACATGTTGGTCCAATGACTACCTCTTGTGCTATAATGAGGCCATCCTCAGGGTGAAGGAGCAACACTTCAAATTCTGTTTGTGTAGCCTCCAACCTGATGGCATGAAAATTGATTTCTCCTTTCCGTTATATTAAAAAAAAGTTTCCTCCTCCTCTTCTATTCCCCACTCAGGCCTCTTACTTCTCCTGACTTGCCTATCACCCTTCCCTTTCTACAAAGGTCCATTCTCCTCTCCTATTAAATTACTTCCTCTCTAGCCTTTGACTTTTCCTACCCACCTGGCTTCACCTATTGCCTTCTAGCTATCCTCCTTCTGCTCTTCCTACCTTTGTATTCTGGCATCCTTCCCCTTCCTTTCCAGTTCTGAAGAAGGTCTCGCCCCGAAACATAGAGAAAACATAGAAAACCTGCAGCACAATACAGGCCCTCCAGCCCACAAACCTGTGCCGAACAGGTCCTTACCTTAGACATTACCTAAGGTTACCCATAGCCCTCTATTTTTCTAAGCTCCATGTACCTATCCAGGAATCTCTTAAAAAACCCTATCGTATCTGCCTCCACCACCATCACCGGCAGCCCATTCCAAGCACTCACCACTCTCTGCATAAAAAATTTACCCCGACATCTCCTCTGTACCTACTTCAAAGCACCTTAAAACTCTGCCCTCTCATGCTAGCCATTTCAGCCTTGGGAAAAAGCCCCTGACTATCCACAAGATCAATGCCTCTCATTATATCAGGTCACCTCTCATTCTCTGTCTCTCCCAGGAGAAAAGGCCGAGTTCATTACGGAGACTTGCTGGCGATTACAGAGACTTGGATTGCTCAGGGACAGGAATAGTTACTTTGAGTGCTGGGTTTTAGATGTTTCAGGAAGGATAGGGAGGGAAGCAAAAGAGTTGGGGACATGGCTCTGTTGATCAGAGATAGTGTCACGGCTGCAGAAAAGGTGGACGCCATGGAGGGATTGTCTACGGAATCTCTGTGGGTGGAGGTTAGGAACAGCAAGGGGTCAATAACTTTACTGGGTGTTTTTTATAGGCTGCCCAATAGTAACAGGGATATCGAGGAGCAGATAGGGAAACAGATCCTGGAAAGGTGTAATAATATCAGAGCTGTCGTGATGGCAGATTTTAATTTCCCGAATATCGATTGGCATCTCCCTAGAGCAAGAGGTGTAGATGGGGTGGAGTTTGTTAGGTGTGTTCAGGAAGGTTTCTTGACACAGTAAGTAGATAAGCCTATAAGAGGAGAGGCTGTACTTGATTTGGTATTGGGAAATGAACCTGGTCAGGTGTCAGGTCTCTTAGTGGGAGAACATTTTGGAGATAGTGATCACAATTCTATCTCCTTTACAAAAGCATTGGAGAGAGATAGGAACAAACAAGTTAGAAAAGCGTTTAATTGGGGTAAGGGGAATTATGAGGCTATCAGGCAGAAAATTGGAAGCTTAAATTGGGAACAGATGTTCTCAGAGAAAAGTATGGAAGAAATATGGCAAAAGTTCAGGGGATATTTGCATAGAGTTTGGTATAGGTACGTTCCAATGAGACAGGGAAGTTATGGTAGGGTACAGGAACCGTGGTGTACAAAGGGTGTAATAAATCTAGTCAAGCAGAAAAGAAAAACACACAAAGCTATGCTGACTATTCCTAATCATATTATACCTCTCCAAACGTTCATAAATCCTGCCTCTCAGGATCTTCTCCATCAACTTACTGAAGTAAGACTCACTTGACTGTCATTCATTTCCCTAGATGCTGCCTGACCTGCTGAGTTCCTCCAGCATTTTGTGTGTGATACTCTGGAGAATTATCCTGCAAACAATTGAGAAACTTCATTCTCCCTACCTTTAAAGAATACATCATCCAAGAATACTTATTGCCCTGTTCTGCATTTTTTGAGCCAAGTTTCTGTTATCGCCGCCACATCATATTCTGACACAGATATCTGTGACCTTATTTACCACATTCCTTGCATTTTTATAAATGCACAATGATGAGCATTCCCATTTTCACTGACGCCAGTAAAATCCTTATGGACTTAATCTAATATGAACTGTCTTATCCATTTCTTTTTCCTGTTTTGCCTTTAAGTTCATCTTATTGTTTTTCCTTACTACATTTCCTGTGCTATGCCCTATGCTTATACAATTTGCCCCTTTCTGAAATATTCTGGTTATCATTACCCCTGTTATTGTCCTGCACCATTGCCCTTGGCTTTCCGAACACCCCTTACTCAAATCCCTACCAGCTTCGCTCTTTCTGAACCACTCACAGGTTCCTATCCGATGATCAAACTAGACTGAACACTTGACCATAGCAGCAGTGAAAACATTGGCCCTGTAGCTGTTGAGGTGCAACTTGAAGGTCCCTCTACCCAAGAAACAGTTCCAATTTCTCAAGAATATAAAGCCTTCCCTCCTGTACTATCTTGCTGACCACACATTAAGTTAATACGTTTATACTCACTAACATATGGAATTGGTAGGAAATGAAGGGTTGCTTTATCTGTGGTATTGATGTTGACCACAATCTCTGCCTGCTTACTCTGCCCTTTCATGGTATTCTGCAGCAATTCAGTGACGTTCTTGACCCTTGACATGGCAGTTGCTCTACCAAACCATAAGGCATGTGGAGATGAGGTGGGAATCACGTTCTCAAACAATAGGCAATGAGAATGCAGAATATATGGCCTCTAAAGGTGTGGAAATCAATACTGGTGTCTGGCACCTGGGATCCTGCTCACAGACTGTTCCCTGTCTTATGCTGCATTCCCGGTGTAGTTACAGCAGGACCTGCTCGATCAACATGCTCCTGTCTATGTCAACGGGGTTGTGGATTCAATATCTTATGAGCAAACATCACCAATAGCCTATCCTGGTCCAACCAGGGCCAAGAAAGCTTATCAATGCCTCTACTTCCTCGGGAGGCTAAAGATCATCTGCCATGTGTCCATCAAACCTTTCAACCAATGCTGTCTGGATATGTACCAGCTTTGTATGCCAACTGCTATGCACACAACCCCAGGAAAATGCAGGGAGTTGTGGACATCACAGGAATCTCCTCTCTATGGACTCGGTATGCACTTCTCACTGCCTCAGTAAAGCTCTGCTGACCCTGGAAATTCTCTCTTCTCCCTTCAACCATCATGCAAAAAATGCAAAAACTTTGAAATATGTTCCATCAGGCTCAAGAACAACTTCTACCTCACAGTTTAAATGCTTTGCTAGACACGTTTAAATGGTTCCTTAGTACAATAAGAGGAACTCTTGACCTCATAATCTACTTTGTCAGTATCTTGCACTTTATTGCACTGCATTTGCCTGTAGCTGTTACACTTTATTCGGTGTTGTTATTGCCTTACCTTGCCTTGTTCTTCTTCAATGCACTGTGTAATGAACAGTGCAACCTGTATGAACAATACACAGGCAAACTTTTCACTGTAACTTGGTACATTTGACAATGATAAACCAATTCCAATTCTATGAGCTTCAGGGATTGGAGTAGCAAAGGGAGATGAAAAAAAACCTTTACTCATGTGGAGAGAAGTTCAATTAAAGGAGTTACAAAACAACCACAATTGAATTAAATATTGTTGAGAACTTCATGCTGATAGCAAGCATTTCAAGTAAGGAGATATGCTAATGTTTCACAAATCACTAGGCAGGTTTTATCAGAGGATTCTTTTAGTGGTGAGGATGCAAAAGATCAAGTGTAGAATACTGGAAGTAAATGCAGTGAGAATTTCATCAAAAATGCTCTATATATTCAATTTTCTGCAAATACAAAATTAATGTCTCTCTGAGTCACACAACTCACTGATCTTTGCATCACTGCTGCTTCAAGCTCCTGTGAATCCTGATCTAACATTATTATGACAGGGCTTTCATATGTAGATTACAGAGGTTTAAACAGAGGCACACGGGTTTCTTCACAAGAAAACATACAACTATGTAAATTAGGAGTCAGAGGCTACTGGTCACCCCAAATGTACTTTGCTTTTCATCATTTGAGAGCTTTAAGTTCCCAAGAGTGAATTGCCCCAGAAATCTATCCTTGTCCAACCACGTTCACACCACAGCTCACCAGCACCTCTACTTCTCCAAGAGGCTAAAGAAATTTAACATGTCCCCTCACTAATTCCACCGATGCGCCATATCTGGATGCACCATGACTCAGCTTCCACTGCCCTCAGAGGAAAAGAGTTCCAAAGACTACACCCTGAGAGAAGTATAGATCCTATTCTATTTAAATAGTTGACATCAGTTTTTAAACAATATGTCCCACAAGTACAATCATTATCTCCCCACCCATCCTGCCAAGAACCTTCAGGATCTTACATGTTTCAATCAAATATGCTGTCACTCTCCTGAATGACATTAAATACAAGATTACTTTGTCCAGTTTTTCCATTGCATTTGCATCCTTTCTGAAATAAGGAGAATAATACTACACACAATACTCTGCATCTGGTTTCAGCAGGCTCTGTATCACTGAAGCACACTGCTCTGGTAGATTGGGTTTGATCCTTCCCTCAGACACTTTGAGTGGACCTTGTGCACTGACTGCATGGGTTTCATCCAGCTGCTGCGGTGGCGTAGTAGCAGTGCAGTATTTACAGCACTAGTGATCACCATTTGGAGTTCGATTCCCACCACTACCTGTAAGGAGTTTGTATGTTCTCCTCATGACTACACGGGCTTCCTCTGGGTGCTCCAATTTCCTCCTAAATTCCAAAGACTCACAGTTAGAGTGAGTAAATTTTGATATTTTGATCCGAACATGACAAATAAAGCTAATGTTACCCTTTGATCTTTAATCATTCCTTTTCTGCCCCAGGTTACTCCGATATCCTAAAGGCAGGGGGGAGCTTTCCACTGTGCTAAGTGATCTCAGTGTGAAAAAGCTGAAGGAATACAGTGAATCAAACAGCATCTGTGGAATCAAAGAGATGGCCGATGTTTCAGATACAGATCCTGCATCAGGGCTCCTGTTGGACACACTGAGTTCCTCGAGGATTTTAAGTTTTATTTTGCCCAGATTTCAGAATCTGTGTATGCAGTATAGAATTTACTTCAGTCATTATCCTGGGTGGGTAGCAAGGGAATCAGTAGGCAGTTCATGAGAATATGAGGGGAAAGGATTGCAGAGAAATCAGTGAGGGTGTGGATCTGATGAGAACATTCAGAGAGTCAGTACATACTGGCTGAGCCAAATGCTCTATTTCCACATCATAAACAAACATGAGATAAACCCCTTACCTTTATATTTAATTCTCCTCACAATAAACAATCGTTATTTGGTTAGCTTTCCTAATTAATTGTCATCCAGAGGAGCATCCTGGTAACTCTCTTCTGCATCCTCACCAATAAAAACACATCCTTCCTATAGTGATGATCAGCACTGCATACAATAATCCATTTGGGGGCTAAACAATGTTTATACATTATATCATAGCCCCTCTGCTCTTCTCCAGTTGAGCTTTCATTGCACTGGCTGGAAAAGCCTTTTACACTGAGCCAGCCACAGTTAGTATTGGGAAAGTTGAAATCTCTTTTTTGTGGGACACCATTTATGCCCGCTTTCTCTTGGCTGATTGCCAGCCAATCTACTATCTACACCAATATCATTTCACAATAATTTTTGATGGATCAAATATCTTCTGCAAGTCTACATCTAATAAACCAACTGATTTCCCTTTTGTTTGTGGTCTTATTCTTTAGCTTCTCTAAAGAACTCCAATAAATCAGTCAATTGTGAGTCCTTTTACAAAACCATTTGGACTTTGATTATCTTGTACTTTTTTAGATGCCCTGCTATCAAACCTTTACTACAGATTCCAACTGGCCAGTTTCCTTTCTCCTTCTCTTTTTGAATTGTCATTGCGTTTGCTAACTTATGATCTAATGGAATGTTTTTGCAAATCTGAGGATTTGTGGAAAATTAAGGCCAATGCATCACTTTCTCATTGGACACTACTATTAAGATCCAAGGGTGAAGTCCCTCAGGACCTGGGATTTGTCAAGTTGTCAAATGCCTCAATGGTGATGATAATTTCAATGAATTTCATTCTCTCTCCCTTCTAATTCCCAATTTACAGCCATTTCTGGGAATGGTACTTGTATACTCCATAGCGAAGACTGATGTAAGATATCTATTTAAATCATCTGACATCTTTCTGGTTTCCATTGTTAGCTTTCCAGACTTATTTTCTAGAGGGCAAATGCTCCCTTTTTTTAAAAAACTCTTTTCATTTATAAATATCTATTGAAATTCTTATCTTCTATTAGTATCGATCCACCTACCTTTATTTCATACTCTATCTTTCTCTTGCTTATTTCTTTAGTTATTCTTGGCATGGGCAGAAGGTGAAGGCTTTACCAACAACGCCCATGTATGGTGTATATTGTTAATTGTATGGCTCATGCTGATTTAAATTCCTGTGGAGATATGATTAATAACTTGTAAAACTCCAAGAAGTTGTCTAGCTGACCGATATTTAAATATATCTGACTTTTTCAAATTTTGCAGGAAAATATTCACTGTACTACAGGAAAAAACAGCTGACCTCTTTGTAATTTCTTCAAATTTCTCATCTATTTTGAAAGGTAGACTTTTATCATTTTCCATCCTCTGTGTTATTAAATTGTGTTTCTAATGGAAGTGGTTAAACACAGGAAAGTGGCATCACCTGACTGGGAACTGACTATATTCAGCACAGCATATTTAGTAAGTAAAGACACATTTTGACAGAATGTCTCGCAAGATCCAAAGAATCCTTACGTTAGAAGCAAAATAAGTTATGGAGGTTTTGGACACTAAGCTGAGAGTGAAAAGAGGATATTAAACAGAAATAGAGCAAACTCCTGCCAAAGGTGGAAAATATTGGTGAAAATATTGCACCCTGTGAGGTCTGAGAATGAAAACCTGGCATGGAAAATGGCTAAGAAAGAATGGAACAAATTGTGAATCCTCATTTTAAAACTATGGTTTTCTAGAAATAGCAGACTTTCTGGAGTGTTGAGTGGAATAATGTTTCACCTCATACTGCAGTAAAGTGCTGTGAAGCCAGTTTGTCAACACACCAAAGTCTTAGTGCTTAAGTGAAAAGCATAAGTCAGTGCATTTGAGACTGTTTCTGGGCTGTATCAAGCACTCTGAAGGCAAGATGGTTGCATGTTTATCACAGGTCCAGATCTTGAATTCTCTGATTTGTGATTTTCATATGGGAACTGTCTATGGTGCAGTGATTCACAATTCATTTGGAGCTGAAAAGCTCTCATTAGTGACTTGGTTTAGTCAGTGACACAGTAGCATTATAAGAAGATAAGTAATAGGAAGTGGAATAGGCCTCTCGACACTTGAACCTACTCTACCATTCAAGATAAAAGATCAAAACAAGATTGTGGTCAATCTAATCTTGGCTTCACACCCCCAAGGCTCCTGTCATTCTCTATCTTGAACATATTTTGCCTCTTCATTTGTGGTGTGTTTCAAAGGATCACATGTGAAATGAAATTCTTCCCCATCTCTGAAATGGGCCGACACACATGTGAAGCAAGTGATTAGGAAGGCTAGTACTCCATAAGAGGACAAATATTCTGTTAGCCATTCTAATCACTTGCTGCACGTATGGTATGTGTCGGGCTATTATGTTCTGTGCAGGGGGCCTTTTGTACCAAAACATTTTGGTGTCTAACTCATATCACAATTTATATGTTCTTTCTTCCTTGCACCATGAATAACCTCACATTTTCTAATTATACCCAACCTGCCAATCCTTTGCCCACTTATCAATCTACCCTTCCTAACCAACTCGTCATCAAAACTGGCTACAGCACAGTCTGTTCCTTCAACCAGTTCATTACTAGTCAACACCCAGCACTGATCCTTTTATACCCACCAGCTACTGATGATCAGTTCGAGAATGATCCATTTATCCAAACTCTAAATCTGTTAATTAGACAAGTCTGTTGATGTTATTATATAGGATATTATTTTGTACAATAACCTTTTACTGTGTATGGTACCTTATCAAATGTTTCTGGAAATCAAGATACATTGTACCTAGAATCACAGAAGACTGCAGGTGCTGGAATCTGAACTCAGCTGGTCAAGCAACATTCGTAGAGGGAAATGGATAGTTGACATTTTAGGTTAAGACCTTTCATCTGGGCTGAAGGAGCAGACAGATAGCCAGTATAAAGAGGTGAAGGGGAGGGACAGAGCAAGAGCTTTCAAGTGATATGTGGTTCCAGATGGGAAAGGCTGATACGCAGACAGAGGAGGGAAGAGTTAAAATAATGGCTTGGAGGTGATGGCTGAAGGCAACAAAAGGGCTACTATAGATGATGGAACCTGATTGGAAAGGAAACTGGAACATGAAACAAACAAAGGCAGGGGGACGGGTTGCATGAAGACGGGACAGTGCAGTGAAGAGACCCAGTGGGAGTCTCTCCTTGATTGCTTTATGACTTTTTAGATGTCCTCTTATTACCTCCTTAATAACATTCTTTAACATTTTCACAATGACAGATGTTAGGTTGACTGCCCTATGGTTTCCTGTCTTCTGAATCACTGCTTTTTTTTTGAATAGAAGCATTATATTTGATTTTCAGTCTCTGGGACCTTTCCAGGTCACAGGGAATTCTGGTAGATTACAATCCAACTCACCCCCTATCTCTTTAGTCACTTCCTTGAACTCTCCAGGATGGGGGTCATCGGGTCCAGAGGACTTAACCTCATTAGTTTGCCAGGTAGTTTTTTTCTAGCAATAAAAACTGTTTTAAGTTCCTCTCTTCCTATATGCCTTTGATCATTTATTATTATTGGGATGGTTTTAGTGTGTTCTGCCACGAAAGCTCATCCAAGATAATTATTTAGACTCATTGCCATCTCTCTATATCCCATTACTAGTTCCAAGAGACCAATATTTACTTTAGCTCTTACGGTTTGCACATCCCTTAGAGCCAGAGCGACAAAAAGAGGCCTTTCTGCCCAGCTTGACCATGCCAAGCAAGGTGTCTTTCTAAGCTGGTCCCATTTTCTCCATTTTGCCCACATCTCTCTAAACCCTTCCTATCTGAGTACCTGATCAAATGTCTTTTAAATCTTGTAATGTTATCCACCTTCCTCTGGCAGTTTGTGCAATATATCCACCACCCTCTGTATAAAATAGTTGTTTCTTATGTTCTCTTTAAAACTTTCCTCCTCACTTTACAGCTACGCCCTCTAGTTTTACTATTCTGGGGAGATAACTACTCCATAAAGTCGTGACTTGGCCTCAATCTCTTCGAGGAAAACAGTCACAGCCTATTCAGACTCTCCTCCAGTCCTGGCAACATCCTTGTGAATCTTTTCCTGCACCCTTCTCGAGCTTAATCACATCCTTCCTATACGTATTATGATGACCGGAACGATATTGCAGGTGCCGTCTCACCAACATCCCATGCGGCCCTAATATGATGTCCTAACTCTTGCATTCTTAGTGCCCCATCTAACGAAGGCAAATGTGCCATATGGGTTCTTGTCTACCTGTGTCACCACTATGTATTTTTACCTCTAGATTTCTCTGTGAATGCCCTGCCCTGGTCTAACTTCACAAAATGCAACACTTCACGTTTGACTGAGTGTAGTTTCATCGATGATTCTTTGCCCAGTAACCTTAGCCTACCTTCTTCACACCTTCAGTTTTAGTGTCATCCACAAACTTATTAATGGTGTCACCTATATTTTTCACCCAAATTGTTAATATATACAACAAAATAGCACTGATCACTCCACCACACCATTCAATGCTTTCCTCCACTACTGCCTTCTGTATCCTTCCACAAAGCCAACTTTTTTATCCAGCTCGCAGGCTCACTCCGGATCCCATGTGAGCCAGTCTACCTAGCAGCACCATGTCAAAAGGACCCGTTCAAACTCAACCACCCTGTTCTCGTCATCTTTTTATTAAATGGTTTAAAGATTAGCTTTACTTGTCGAACGATTGTGCTGGGTACAGTCCACAAGGGTCGCCCCACTTCCAGCGCCTGCATACCATGTCCCCTACTCACTAACCCTAAAAACCTTAGGGACGTAGGAGGAAATTGGAGCACCCAGATTCAAGCAGCAACAGGGAGAACATACAAACCCCTTTCAGACAGCAGTGGGAATCGAACCCTGGATGCTGATCATTGGCACTGTCAAGTGATTGAGCTAACCACTGTGCTGCCCCTCTTCAGAAAAGTCAGCAAAATTTGTGAGATATGATTGGCCATGCACAAAGCTATGCTGACTGTCCTGAATAATTCCCTTGCCTTTCCAAATGCAGGTAGACCCTATCTCTTAGAACCCCCTCCAGTAATTTTCCATTACTGATTACACACAGCAGCCCTCAGTTGCCTGGCTTGCCTTTACAGTCCTTCTTAAATAAAGGCAGAACATTAGCCAGCCTCCAGTCTTGTGGTAACTCACCGATGGTTATCCATGATTCTCATATCTCTGCCAGGCCCCAGCAGCTTCTTCCCTTGCTTCTTGACATTACGTGTCAGGCTTCTTGCATTAAAATAAATCCCATTTACCTCCTTGCTCTATATCCTGCCCTGCCCATCCTGTCTACTACTCTTTCTTGTTCTAATTTCTGTATTTTGTTCAACTTTCTACGTTAGGTCCAAGCCCCTGCCTCAAAACAACCACTCTCAAAATGGCTGTTTGCCTCCTTTTACATGCCGCTTTGAAATGAAAAGCTACTTTGAAATTTACACCCTTTTCTGTAGAAGCTCTTACTGTTGTTATTTGCTAGTTTGTTCTCAAACTTAATTTCTCTTTCTTAACTTTTTTAGTCATTTTTTAAAATTCCCCAATGGCCTACCACAAATCTTCACAGTGCTGTATGCATTTTCATTTAATTTGATGCCATCACTAATTTTCTTAGTTAGCCTTTGTGGGCCTGGGCTTCATCCTTCTCTCTTTAGGAATACTTTTACTACAAGCTATGAAATGCCTCCTTAGCTGTCTACCTCCACTAGTTTTCCAGGTCAACTTTAGCCAATTGTACCATATCAAGGCCCCAGTTTCAGACCAACTTCCCCACCCTCAAAATGAAATTGAAATTCAGCAAACCCAACATCAATCTCCAGCAGATGAGTTGCTAAATTATTTTTTGTGTGCAGTGTTGCTCCTTCTCACCCTCTACATAATCTGACATACGGCCCAATTGACGGAGAAAAAGGCCACAGGATGCCCGGGTTCAGCAGTTTGTTGGACCAGAATAGGGATGAACTCTTTGCCTGGGAAACGGGAACAGTTCTCAGTCAGAGAAAGTAAACTTCTGTAAATACAAGAACCCATTGAAAGGAAGAAAGACATATTATAATCTTAGTTAGTCCGAACGTGCTTCACGGCCTTTAAAATGGATTTGCAGTGCAGTCACTATTGCAATGTAAACCAGTAGAAACCAGCAGTTGCAAAATCCCACAGCCAACAAGTAAGTGTTTGACCTGAATAATGTAGATTGGGTAATGTGTATTGAATCAGAATCAGAATCAGTTTTAATATCACTGGCATGTGCTGTGAAGTTTGTTAACTTAGTGGGAGCAGTACAATCCAATACATGATAATATAGAAAGAAAAACAATTTAAAATTTATCGATCAATTAGAGTAAGTGTGTGTGTGCGTATATTAAATAGTTAAATTAGAAATAGTACAAAATCAGAAAAAAAGTGATATATTGTTCATGGGTTCAATGTCCCTTTAGAGATAGGATAGCAGAAGGGAAGAAGCTGTCCCTGAAATCATTGAGTGTGTGCCTTCAGGCTTCTGTACCTCCTTCTTGATGGTAACAGTGAAAAGAGGACCTATCCTGGGTGATGGGATCTTTAATAATGGGTGCCACCTTTCTGAAGCACCACTCCCTGAAGATGTCTTGGATACTACAGAGGCTAGTACCCATGATGGAGATGACTAATTTTGCGACTTTCTTTAGCTTCTTCAGAACCTATACTGTTGCCCCCCCCGCCCCGCCCATACCAGACAATGTTGCAGCCTGATAGAATGCTCTCCATGGTACATCCATAGAAGTTTTTGAGTGCTTTAGGTGACAAACCAAATTTCCTCAAATTCCTAATGAAATTTAGCTGCTGTCTTTCCTTCTTTATAGCTCCCTCAATATGTTGAGACCAGGTCCTGCTGAAGGATCTTGGCCCGAAACGTCGATTGTGCTCTTTTCCATAGATGCTGCCTGGCCTGCTGAGTTCTTCCAGTATTTTGTGGGTGTTGTTTGTATTGTCCAGATAATCCAAGGCTGTGTGAAGAGCCATTGAGATTGCATCCGCCGTAGACCTATTGTAGCAATAGGCAAATTGCAGTGGGTCCAGATATTTGCTGAGGCAGGAGCTGATCCTAACCTCTCAAAGCATTTCATTACCGTAGATGTGAGTAGGATTGATTAGGATCCTGTGGAGAGCATCTTACACCAGCTGCGAGGGAAAGCAGGGGCTTGGTTCAATATATCATCTGGACAGCAACTCCAATAATATTACATTCCCTAAATATTTTACATGCTTTTCAGAATCTACAGGGTGATTTGACCCATAACCTTCTGCTTCAGAGGTTACAAAGCCATTGCTAAGGCATGATTAACAAAGAAAGGTTTAATTATGAGAACAATAGCACTTTGAAAGTGTGTTTGCAAGTAGGTGTATCTTGTAAAGACAGTCAATTTTGTTTTACAAATAGATTCTTTATAATAGGTCCACCTAGTTTACAGTAGAATTAATGATGAATTTGTACAAGTGACATATTGAAATATATTATGAAAAGGACACATGGGTCTTAGAAGATCCTGCCAGATAAATCCAGAGATGGAAACTATACTTATAAGAGACTTCAGATACTGGCACTGTTTACTGAAGAACAAGATGCTTAAGTGAAAACGTGATGGAAGTTTTTAAATGCTGAAGGATTTTGAAAGTCTGATCCTTCTGTTCAAGCAGCTTGGTGAGAGAGATTGTCTGTTTATAACTCGTTATAAAAAGAAGGGAATAGGGACTGTGGGAAGTTATTCTAAGCAAAGAGATTGCTTGTCCGTGGAGTACTTTGCCACAGGGAATGGAGAGGCAAGGACTATTGTATCATTTGGAAAAAACTTCTAAGTATGTTTAGCAAAGGAAATGGTCCTGTGGAAAGAACAACACACTGGATTCGCTTTGCTACAGCAAAGAGTCAACACAGAAAGTGGACAAGCATTGAAATTGAAAAGTGAGTAAGTGACTGTTCGGTTGATTACTTTCCAGTGCACTGCATTCAGTTTTGGGTTGTAGTTCTCAGCAGGACTTTAGCCACTTTGATGAGGAGGGTGAAAAACAGAGACTAGAGGTACCAACACAATACAACCTTGCTGGTTGGGCAAAACTCACACTCAATTGTGGAAAATTAAGGTATGGGCCCAAGAACAGGGTAAAAAGTAATGGGTGCAAAATTGACTACAAATAAAGATCCAGCCTCATAAATGCCCAAGAGGGAAAATATGAAGAGATAGCCAGCCAGTCTCAGATTGGAAGTAAAAATTTTTCAAACTGCAGGGGTTGGAAATCTGAAAAATAAAGCTGAAAATGCAGGAAACACTCAGTAGGTCAGGCAGCATCTATGAAAAGAGAAACTGAGTAATTTTCAGGTCGAAGTCTCTTCATCAGAGCAGTGACAAAGAGAGAAAAAGATTGGTCTTAAATTGCAAAAGAAGTGGATCTGGATATGGGGGGAGTGTGCTAGGGAGGGAATGATGGGACTAGGGTAGCTGAAGGAGGGGGTTGTTATTGGGGCAGTTAGAGTGTAATGTGTTACAAATAGCAGATCAAGGAGTTTTGATGGGGAAAGTCTATTTTTGTTGTATGTCATCTGTCTAAGAGCAAATATCAAAGACAATGTCATAGAACATAGAACACAGAAAAGTACAGAACAGTACAGGCCCTTCAGCCCATGATGTTGTGGTGACCTTTTAACCTATTCCTAGATCATTCCTACCTACCTCCCACATAGTCCTCCATCTTTCATTCATCCATGTGCCCATCTAATGGTCTCTTAAATGCCCCTAATGTATTTGACTCTAACACCACCCCTGGTAGTGTACCAGGGTTAGTGTAATGGTTTCCTCAATCACCTGAAAATTATAGGAAGAAGTACAGTCGACATTTCGGGCCGAGACCCTTCGTCAGGACTAACTGAAAGAAAAGATAGTAAGAGATTTGAAAGTGGGAGAGGGAGGGAGAAATCCAAAATGATCGGAGAAGACAGGAGGGGATGGGATGAAGCTAAGAGCTGGAAAGTTTATTGGCAAGAGGGATACAGAGCTGCAGAAGGGAAAGATTCATGGGACGGGAGGCCTATGGAGAAAGAAAGGGGGAGGAGAGCACCAGAGGGAGATGGAAAGTAGGCAGGAAGTGATGGGCCCCATCCCTTCCCACCGATCTCCTTCCTGGCACTTATCCTTGTAAGCAGAACAAGTGCTACACCTGCCCTTACACTTCCTCCCTCACCACCATTCAGGGCCCCAGACAGTCCTTCCAGGTGAGGCAACACTTCACCTGTGAGTCGGCTGGTGTGATATACTGCGTCCGGTGCTCCCGGTGTGGCCTTTTAAATACTGGTGAGACCCGACGCAGACTGGGAGACCGTTTCACTGAACACCTATGCTCTGTCTGCCAGAGAAAGCAGGATCTCCCAGTGGCTACACATTTTAATTCCACTTCCCATTCCC
The DNA here is from genome assembly GCF_030144855.1 of Hypanus sabinus. Taxonomy (NCBI): domain Eukaryota; kingdom Metazoa; phylum Chordata; class Chondrichthyes; order Myliobatiformes; family Dasyatidae; genus Hypanus; species Hypanus sabinus. Next base: position 9,548,761 of record NC_082733.1, on the reverse strand, counting down.
ATTCTGATATGTCTATCCATGGCCTCCTCTACTGTCAAGATGAAGCCACACTCAGGTTGGAGGAACAACACTTTATACACCGGCTGGGTAGCCTCCAACTTGATGGCATGAACACTGATTTCTCTAACTTCTGTAAATGCCCCTTCTCCCCTTATTTATTTATCTATCTTTCTATCTATCTATCTATTAATTAATTAATTGATTGATTGATTAATTATTCCCCTCCCTTTTTTCTCTTTTTTTCTCTCTCTGCCCCTCTCACATTCACTCCTTGCCTGTTTTCCATCTCCCTCTGGTGCTCCCCTACCTCTTTCTTTCTCCCTGGGCCTCCCGTCCCATGATCCTTTCCCTTCTCCAGTTGTGTATCCCTTTTGCCAATCACCTTTCCAGCTCTTAGCTTCATCCCTCACCCTCCGGTCTTCTCCTATCATTTTGCATTTCCCCCGCCCCCTCCCACTTTCAAATCTCTTTCTATTTTTTTCTTTCAGTTAGTCCTGACGAAGAGTCTCTGCCTGAAATGTTGACTGCACTTCTCCCTATAGATGCTGACTGGCCTGCTGAGTTCCACCAGCATTTTGTGGATTTCCTCGTCTTTGCAACCTGAAAATTATGCCTTCTTGATTGAGCTAGTTCCACACTGGTAAAAAGGCATTGGATATCCACTCAATCTATGCCTTTTATCATCTTGTACACCTCTATCATTTCACCTCTCATCCTCCTTCACTCTAAAGAGAAAAGCCCTACCTTGCTCAACTGATCCTCACAAGACATATTCTCCAATCCAGGTAGTATCATGGTAAATCTTTTCTGCACCCTCATCCTTCCTGTAATGAGGTGACCAGAACTGAACACAATACTCCAAGTGTGGTTTAACCAAGGTTTTATGGAGCTCCGACATTATCTTAGAGCTCTTGAATTTGATCCCTCAATCAATGAAGGTCAGCACACCATACATTTCTCAACAATCCTGTCAACTTGCTCAGCAACTTTGAGGGATCTGTGTACTTGGATCACAAGATCCCTCTGTTCCTCCACACTGCTAAGGATCCTACCATTTATCCTGAACTCTGTTTTCAAGTTTGAATTCCAAAAGTGAATCACTTGTTACTTTTCCAGATTGATCTCCACCTGCCACTTCTTGGCCCAGCACTACATCCTTTCAATGTCCAATTGTAACGTACCACATCCTTCTACATTATCCACAACATCACCAACCTTCATCTTCAAGCATACTAACCCACCCTTCCAGTTCCTCTTCCAAATCATTTATAAAAATCACAAAGTAGCAATAACAACCTTCTTCAACCCAGAACTGCCTAATTTTTCTGTAAATCTTCCTCTGTGATGTTGGGGATAGTGTTTGGGTCATTACTCATTGATTACAAAGGCTGTTCCATAATGGGACAGGATATTTATTGCAGTTTGGTCAAGTGCCATTGGTGAGATACTTTAAAATCAATGTTATACTTTAGCGAGAACCCGAGACCAATCAGATGCATGATATTTCATAATGGATAAAATGCAAGGCTGCCAGTTATGCATTTAAGTACTCATTATCTGCTGGCTTCCTGTGCACAGTTTTGTCTCCTTATTTAAGGAGGTTTATGTTTATATTACAGACAGCTAGAGGAGGTTCATGTGGTTGATTCCTGAGGTAAGGAGCTGTTTCATAAGGAGAATTTAAGTAAGGATAGTTTAGGAGAATGAGAAATGAGAAACATAAAAGGTTCTGACAGGGCTTTTAAGGGTGAGTCCTAAGAGGACTACAGAGCATTGTTTCAGAATAAGAGGTCCCCACAAGACAGGGATGAGGAAGAATTTCTTCTTTCACCAAGTCATGAATGTTTGGAATTCCTTACCCCAGAGAGCTGTGGAGACTGATATTCAAGGTTGGGGGAGGCCTGTTTTAGGTCTACAGGGGAAATTGCAGCTTTTGCCAAGATCAAATCAATTGTGTTCTTACTGAATCCTCCAGAGCTATTTGACCCGCATTTACTCCCATATTTACATAAGGCATGTTTGAATAATAGACCAGAGTCCTACCTAATCCTGTTGGAATGTTGTCATTGCTTCAGCAACTAATAAAGATAAACTGTGGAGCTAAAGGATCAACAAAGCATCTATAAGATATGCAAAAGAAGCCTCAAGTGCAAGTTATTTATAGTGAATTTGAACGGCAATCATGAGTTGTGTTTTTATGTGTAATTATGTGGAGTAGCGCACTTGTTTGTCACATCATGAATAGTCGACATGGGAAGCCTATTGTAAGAAGCAGCCTAACCGGTGAAATGTGTTAACTGTATGATGCTACATTAAAATATTTTAACTATTCCTTTAAAGCTAATACTGTTAAAGCAAATACATGCTTTAATATGGTGTATAATCAAGAAAGCAAAGCTTAACGATAATTTTTGTTAAAAATGACTAACTGTTGTTTTCAAAACATTAAACTAATTTAAAGGAAGTCTGAAGTGAGAGTGTAACGTCATGTTTACTTTAAGTGAGGTATGCACGTATCATGTGGTAGCATGATGACATATGCAATTCATGTACTTATGCATATAATCTGTAATGAATTATTTAAACAAATAAGAATGCTTAATCAAACAATATATTTACAAGATTACTCAGATATTACTGAAATATTAAATACACAAGCTATAAACTCCAACTTAAAAGAGAATGCATCAATTATATACACATTATACTATATAATATACAGACATCCACATCAGGCCCAAAGATCTAATCACTTTGGAGGATTTCTTACACTTGTGGGGTAATTCCTTTCCTGACCAGGGTGGTCACTGCTTGGCAGGTGAGACGTGTGGCTATGAAACAATCTCAGGGTTTTGACCTTCCTCCATGGAGGTTGTAGGAGTTGACTCTGAGTCTGCAGGAAGTGGTTCTGATAGCAGTTGCCAACTTTCTTCTCTAACAATTGGTTCTTCTCTCCTCAACTGATCGAAGTGTCATCTCCAGATGATACCAAATGCAACTCCACCTTGTAGGAGAGTGGTCCAGTTTCATCCTTAATCTTTCTGAGTACCTGTATCCACTTTTGATCACCTCTGTAGTCCCTCACCATGACTGCTGCAGTCCAGGAGTGAAACATCAAACGTCCTTGTTCAAGAAGCCCTTGATTTGTCTCAGCTGTTAGTCCTGTATCGCCCTTCTGAAATGGGATCTGAGGAGATCCAACCATGGATGCAAGGGACAACCCAGGAATGGTATAACTGGTGAGTTGTTGGTTGCAGGGTGTGTTACATTATGATATGCAAGGAGGAAACTGGGCAGCTTCTGGTTTAATGTTCCTGCATTACGTTGACAATATCTGTAAAGCTTGTTTCTGCTGGTTTGGTTGGAGCAGTCAAACTTCAAAGCGTTCTGTATGCCTTTAAACCCAATGGACTCAGCAAAGTTGGCACTTCTCAATGGCTACTTTATTTGCTTATTATTGTTTGTAACTTCAAAACATTAAACTGATTCAAAGGAAGACACGGGAGATCAAAATGTGAGTCTAGCTGTGTGTTTACTTTAAGCGAGGCATGCATGTTTCACATGGTAGCATGATGATGTATGCAATTTAAGTATTTATACATATAACCTGTAATGAATTATTTAAACAAACAAGAATGCTTAATCAAATAATATTACTCAATACACAAGATTATTCAAATATTACTGAAACATTAATTACACAACACTAACCACAAACAATGTGCAAGGACAGAAAAATGTGAAAGGCAGGGAACTAATTTAATTTGTAATGCTGTACTGAAAGCAGAGAGATAACCTGGGAAAGAACATTAAATCAACTAGGAACATGCTAACAAAATATGAAATTTGAAACAAGACTGGAACATTGATTAAGCGTTGGAGAGAACAAAAGAAGAGTTAAAGTATCCAAAAGCTCGTTTTGCTGCATCAATAGATTGTGAGACAATCAGTCTGAGGGTCCCATTAAAAGAGGATTTCAGATTGAGAGGGCAGGAAGGATGCTACGGTAAGCTTAGTCTGCAAAAGACAAAACCAGGTTAGTAACACGTAAAACTTAAACTGTGTATTTGCAATGATAAGGAGCAAAATAACCCACAAGACTGTTGATCATGTATGATCAAGGGAAGAGGAATATATAGTATGGAGACAGGAGGAGTGAGAGAGAGAGAGAGAGAGAATGTCTCTATTAATTAGGAATCTGGAAAGTAAGAAAAACTGCTTTAAGTAAAATGGCAAATCTCATAATATTTCCTACATTCTACTCAAAGGTAAAACAAGTATATTGCTATTACTGTATATTCAGAGCTTACAAGATTCCAAAGGGTTTTACTGAAGATTATTTGTACTCACTGATGTTCACTATTCTGCAGTAAAGCAAATCTGCTGTGTCATGCTAACTGCAACATGATTACAAAGATGGCCCTACTATGTATGACTACTATATAAAGAGTATCTAGATACAGCTATAATGAATGCTTCATGAGACAACACTAAAACCATTAGAAGCGTGCAGATTAAGGTCTTCACTGTACGGGCAGTGTCACATTGTGGACTACAATGTGCTTAGTAGAGAAACCAGCTGTATGTGTGAATACACACTCAGCAGATGGACAAATTCAGGCACAGGTTTGTTTGAGGACATCAGACATTTCATTGCTAAAGGAGTGAATTACATAGAACATACAACAGTACAAGCACAGTATTGGCCCTTCAGCCCACAATGTTTTGCTGACCTTTTAACTTGCTCTAAGATCAACCTATCCTTTCTCTCCCACATAGCTTCCATTTTTCTTTCATCCATGTGCTCTAGATTCTCTTAAAAGTCCCCAATGTATCTGCCTCTGCCACTACAGCCAGCAGTGTATTCCATGCACCCTCCACTCTCTGTAATAAACCTACCTTTGACATTCCCTCCGTACATTCCTCCAATCACATTAGAAATATACCCTTTTCCGCCCTAGGAAAAGGAGACTGGCGGTTCACTCTATCAATGCTCGTATCATCTTATACACCTCTATCAAGTCATCTCTTTTGCTCCAAAGTGAAAAGCCCTAGCTTGCTCAACCTTTTATCATAAGACATGTTATCTAATTCATGCAGTATCCTGGTAAATCTTCACTGCACCCTCTATAAAACTTCCACATCCTTCCTATAAGGTGACCAGACAGAACAAATTACTCCATGTGTGGTCTAACCAGGGTTTCACAGAGCTGCAACATTACCTTGTGACTCTTGAACTCAATCCCCCAACTAATAAAGGCTAACACTGCAAACACCTCTTTACCACCCTATTAACTTGTATGATAGTTTAATGGGATCTCTGGACTTAGACCCCAAGATCTCTCTGTTCCTCCACACTGTCAAGAATCCTGCCATTAATCTTGTCCTCCTGCTTCAGGTTCAACCTTCCAAGGTGAATCACTTTGCACTTTCCTGTGTTGAACCCCCATCTGCCACTTCTCAGCCGAGATCTGCATCCTACCAATGTCCCATTGCAAACTATGACAGCCTTCTGCACTGTCCATAACACCACCAACTTCCATGTCAGTTGTAAAACCTACAGACACATTCTTCCACTTCCTCAGCTAAGTCATTTATAAAAATCACAAAGAGCAGGGATCCTAGAACAGATCCTCGTGGAACACCACTGGTCACCTCCAGGTAGAATACTCTCCATTTATCCTCTATCTTCTGTTGGCAAGCCAATTCTGAATCCACACACACCCAAGTTTCTCTGGATCTCATACCTCCTGACTTTCTGAATGAGCTTACCATGGGCAACCTTGTCAAACACCTTACTCAAATCCATATTCACCACACTCTACATCAATTTGTTTTATCACTCTCACAAAAAAGTCAATCAGGCTCGTAAGGCACGACAGCGGGCCCCTCGTGAAGCCAAGACGACTATCCCTTATCATCCTGTGTTACCCCAGATACTTCTAAATCCTGTCTCTAGGACTCCTCTCCAACAGTTAGCCCACCACTGATGTAAGATTCACTGGCCTCTAATTCCTAGGATTATCCCTATTACCTTTCTTGAACAACGGAACAACATTTGCCATCCTTCAATCCACCGGTATCACTCCTGTTACTGTACAATGCTGACCTCACATTCAACAGAGTCCCTCTTCCTGGTGAGCATTGAGGTAAAGTATTAATTAAGAACCTCCCCTATATCCTCCGACTCAAGGCACATGCTTCCCACTTTATCCTTGATCAGTCCTACTCTCAGTCTAGTCATCCTGCTATTCTTCACATACATTCAAAGTTAAAAGTAAATTTATTATGAAGATACATATATATCATCATATACAACCCTGAGATTCATTTTCTTCTCGGCATACTCAATAAATCATTGAAGGACCTTAATAACTTGGGTGTTCACCCAGTGTACGGAAAAAACTGTACAAATACAAAAAGAAAGAAATAATAATAATAAATAAATAAGCAATTAACATCAAGAACATGAGATGAAGAGTCTTTGACAGTGAGTCCATAGGTTATGGGAACAGTTCAGTGATGGGGCAAGTGAAGTTGAGTGAAGTTATCCCCTCCATTTCAAGGACCTAATGGTTGAGGGGGAGTAACTTCCTGAACCTAGTGGTGTGAGTTCTGTGACTCCTGTATCTACTTCCTGATGGCAACAGCAAGAAGAGAGCATGACCTGGGTGGTGGGGTCCCTGATGATGGATGCTGCTTTCCTGTGACAGCATATCGTGTAGATGTGCTCAATGGTGGCTGGGCTTTACCTATGGGCTGTATCCACTACTTTTTGACAGATTTTCCATTCAAGGCATTACTGCTTTCATACCAGGCTGTGATGCAGCCAGTCAATATACCCTCCACCACACAGCTATATAATTCTGTCAATGTTTTGGTTGTCATGCTGAAACGTTGCAAACCCCTAGGGAAGTAAAGGCACTGCCATGTTCTCTTCGTAATTACACTTACATGTTGGGCCCAGGACAGGTCCTGTGAAATGATAACACTGAGGAATTTAAGGTTGCTGACCCTCTCCACCTCTGATCCTCTGATGAGGACTGGCTCTGGACCTCTTCTTAAAGTCAATCATCAGCTCCTTGATCTTGCTGCCATTGAGTGAGAGGTTATTGTTGTGGCACCACTCAGCCAGATTTTCAATCTCTCTCCTATGTGCTGATTTGTCACCACCTTTGATTCGGACAATGACAGTGGTGTCGTCAGCAAACGTGCGTATGGCACTGCAGCTGTGCTTACCCTCACAGTCATTAGTGAAAAGTGATTAGAGAAGGGAGCTAAGCACACAGCCTTGTAGTGCTCCTGTGCTAATGGAGGTTGTGGAGATGTTGCCAATCCAAACTGTCTGGGGTTTTCAAGTGAGATAATCAAGGTTCCGATAGCACAAGGAAGTATTGATACCAAGATCTTGAAGCTTATTGATTAGTTTTGAGGGGTACCCGGATGTATGCATCTTTGCTGTGGACCTATTGCACCAGTAGGCAAATTGGAGCAGATCCAAGTCACTTCTCAGGCAAGAAGTGATATGTTTCATCGCCAACCTGTCAAAACACTTCATCACTGTGGATTTAAGTACTGGATGATAGTCATTGAGGCAGGTCCTCTTCAGCACCTGAGCCTGCTGAAAGCAGGTGGATAGGACACTCTGCTGAAATGAGAGGTTAAATATCTCAGTGAACACTCCGGACAGTTGATCAGCAAAGGTCTTTAGTACTTGGCCAGGTACCCCATCTGTGCCGGATGCTTTCTACAGGTTCACCCTCCTGAAGGATGCTTGCATGTTGGCAATAGACATTGAAATCACAGGATCATCGGGTGCTGTGGGAGTTAGTGATGGTGCCTCCAGGTTTTGACAATCAACGCAAGTATGGAAGGCATTGAGCTCACCTGGAAGTGAAGCCCTGCTGTTGCCTGTGTCACTTGATTTAACTTTATAAGAGGTGATATTGTCCTGCCACAGCTGTCGAGCATCTGTCACTGATCCACTGTCTTGATTCGAGTTTAGTCTGGATTTGCCACCACTGGTGAAATAGCTTTCCAGAGATCGTACCTGGACTTCTTGTAACTCTCTTGATCATGGGACATGGATACCTCTGATCTGGCCCTCAGCAGATTGCAGATCTCATGGTTCATTCAGTGCTTCTTGATGGGGAAGTCTCTGAATGATTTTGTGGGGACACACTCATTTTAATAAAGTCTGTGACAACTATTTAGATCCACAGATGAGACCTTGAATACGGTGCAGTCCACTGGCTCAAAGCAATCCCGTAGCCGTTCTACTGACTCCCACGACCACCTTTTTGGTTGTCCTAATCCCTGGAGCTTCACACTTTAGCCTCTGCCTGTATGCAGGTAGGAGATGGACAGCTAATTGATCAGATTTGCCAAATTGCGGTCTGGGCATGGAATGGTCAGTATACCTTATCTTAGTATATCAGTGGTCGGTCTAGTATGTTGGGACATCTGGTGTTACAGGTTATATGCTGATGGTAATTGGGCAGGGCCTTCTTCAAGCAAGCCTGGTTGAAGTCCCCGACTATGATTTGAAATGTGTCTAGATAAACTGTTTTTTGTTTGGAGACGGCATGATGCAGTATCTCAAATGCTTGATTATAATCAGCTACCGGTGGTATGTAAACTGCAGTCAGGATTATGGAGAAATCCCCAGGCAATTCTATGTGTAGAATGCCTTGGGGTTTCCCTTAATCCTACTCCCCAAGGCCATCTCATGTCCCATTCTAGCTCACCTAAGTCCTTTCTTAAGCTCCTTCCTGGCTGTCATACAACTCAAGAGCCTTGTTCTGATTCTTGTCTCTTAAACCTTAAATATACTTCCTTCTTTCTCTTGACTAAATGCTCACCTTTCTTGTCAACTATGGTTCATTTCACCCTACCATCTTTCCCTGTCCCATTGGGACAAACCCATTCAGAACCACATGCAAGAGGGCCCTAAACAAACTCTACATTTCTTCTGCGCATTTCCCTGAGAATATCTGTTCCCAATATACTGTATGTACCCATGTTCCTGCCTAATACCGTTATAATTAGCCGTCTCCCAATTAAACACTTTTCCAGAAAAGATTCCAATGATCAACAAATCTGAACAATGCCCCTTATACCAAATTTTCAGCCACACGTTCATCTGCCATACCATTCTATTCTTAACCCCACTGGCACCTGGCTGAGGCATAAAGCCAAATATTACCCTTGAGCCATTTTAATTCCCCGTCCCATTCCCATTTTGATATGTCTATCCATGGCCTCCTCTACTGTCAAAATGAATCCAAACTCAGGTTGGAGGAACAACACCTTATATACCAGCTGGGTAGCCTCCAACCTGATGGCATGAACATTGACTTCTCTAACTTCCGTTAATGCCCCTCCTCCCCTTCTTACCCCATCCCTAACATATTTAGTTTGCCTGTTCTCCATCTCCCTCTGGTGCTTCCCCCCCGCCCTTCTTTCTCCCGAGGCCTCCCGTCCCATGATCCTTTCCCTTCTCCAGCTCTGTATCACTTTCGCCAATCACCTTTCCAGCTCTTAGCTTCATCCCATCCCCCCTGGTCTTCTCCTATCATTTCACATTTCCCCCTTCCCCTGCTACTTTCATATCTCTTACTATCTTTCCTTTCGGTTAGTCCTGACGAAGGGTCTCGGCCCGAAACGTCAACAGTGCTTCTCCCTATAGATGCTGCCTGGCTTGCTGTGTTCCACCAGCATTTTGTGTGTGTTGTTATTACCCTTGAGCTCCTTCTTTCAGCTTTCCACCTAACTTCCTATATTTTCTCTTCAGAACCTCACCTGGTTTTTTAGCTATGTTGTTGGCACTAATGTGTGGCGTGGTCTCTCACAGCTCATCCTTCCCCCTAAGAACGTCATTAACTCGACCCAACTATTATACGCAATCTCTGATAAAAACCCAGCATGCTAAACCCCTTTCTACCTGCGATGCTGCTTTCAATGAACTATGCACTTGTACTCATGGGTGATCAGGAGAGGCCAGATAAACCTGGGTTCTTTTCTCTGGAGCGCCGGAGCCATGAGGAGATCCAGTAGAGGTTTATAAGATTATGAGAGGCGTAGATAGAATAGACAAAGAGTATTTGTTTCCCAGGGTAGAAATGTCCAATACCAGAGCGTATGCATTAAGGGTGAGAGAGGAGTTTCAAGGGGCGTGTGAGGGGTAAATAATGGAGGGATATGGTCATTTTGTAGGTAGGAGGGATTAGTGTCTGGGTGTCTTTGATTTGCTTTTTAGCTGGTTTGGTACAACATCGTGGGCCGAACAGCCTGTTCCTGTGCTGTACTCTTCTATGTTCTAAGTCCTTCTGTTCCATTATCCTCCTTAGTGCCCTACCATTCATTGTCCTGTATCCACAGTATAAGTGCTACACTGGTTTGACTTTCCGAAGTATAAAACCAACTCTTGTGGCATACCACTAGTTAATGACCTCCATTCAGAGGAACAACTTCAATCACGATTCTTTGCGTTCTACCGCTGTGTCAATTTTGAATGCACTAAACCAGCTCCCCTGGGTTCCATGGGACCTAACCTTACAGTCACTTTTTGGAAACGTGTGTGTTGGTGGGTTGATTAACCACTGCACATTCCCCCTGTGAATGGTAGAATCCAGTGAGAGCCGAGGGAATATTGAAGGATAAAATGGGTCTGTGGGAGTTTTCTTGTTGTATGATTGTGAACTTTAAGACTTCTTAAGTGTTGTGAAAGTACCTGTCTCCACAACCAACAGTGTGTTCCAGTTTCAACCACACTCTGGATGAATAAAAATCTAAATCTCCAACTCCTCACTGTAAACCTATAATGACTGGTTGAAGATGCCTCTGCAAACAGGAAATGTTTCAACTGCCTACACTCCTCCACAGCTCTTAGTGCAATGAAAACAGACTGATCTCTCCTCATTGTTGAAATGCTCCATCCCAGGCAATATTCCGATGATCCCGCTCAGCACCATCTCCAGTATAATTATGTCCCTGCTATGTTCTGGTGAACTGCACAAAGCACTCTAATTGCAACTGAATGAACTACTACACTCTTACACTCAATGTCCCATCCTAGTTTGCCAAATGTCTTCCTCACCACCCTGTCTATTTGTGCCAGCACTTTCAGGAAAATATGCACCTCCACTCCATCCACCAAAACCGGAAATTTCCAGTGGCTGAACATTTTATTTACAATTCTCATTCCCATTCTGCCATGTCAGTCCTTGGCCTCCTCTCGTGCCATGATGAGGCCACTCTCAGGATAGAGGAGCAACTCCTTATATTCCGTCTGTGTAGCCTCCAACCTGATGGCATGAACATCGATTTCTCCTTCTGGTAATGTTTTCCCACCTCTTCTTCTATAGCCCACTCTGGCCTCTTATCCCTTCTCACCTGCCTATCACCTCCCCCTGGATCATCTACTTCCCTTTCTCCTATTATCCATGCTCCTCTCCTATCAACTTCCTTCTTCTCCAGCCCTTTACCTTTCCCACCCACCTGGTGTCACCTATTACCTTCTACCCATCCTCTTTCTCCTCCCACCACCTTTTCATTTGGCCATCTTTCCTCTTCCTTTCCAGTCCTGTAGAAGAGTCTTGGCCTGAAACATCAACAGTTTATTCATTTCCATAGATGCTACCTGATCTGCTGAGTTCCTTTAACATTGCTTTGGATTTCCAGCACCTGCAGACTATCTTATGTTCATCATTTGTACTTCCAGATGCTTTTGTTCTCAACTCTCTCCAGGGCTCTGTCATTTACTGTATACATCTTTTCCTGGTTTAACTCCCTGTTATGCAACATCTTGTACTTGTCAAAGCTAAATTCCACATGCCATTCCTTGACCCACTTTCCAAGCATACTTTTGCACATTCCATTAATCCACCAATTTTGTTGTCATCCCCAAACCTACAAATCATGCTGCAGATATTCTTATCCCTGTTAACATTTGGGAAGATGAAATCTGTGGCTCTTGCATGTCTCTTTGATTTGTTAAGCAAATTGGTCGTCCCTTGTTTCTTTCCCAAAGTCCGCTCATTTGTCCTTCTGGAATGCACTTCCTCATGACTGATTCCTTGTCTAATATTACTCCTATTATACATCACCACACCCTCCATCCCCATCAAAATTGTAGATTCTATACTCTGTAAAACATCGCAGTGCTGACCTTCTTCCAACCACATCCATAATTGCAACAATCTCATTTTTGCACATGTTTTCAATATTCTCCGTTCCACCACATTTCTGGTCAGGCTCTTTTCATTTATAAAGCTGCAGTACAGCTTTATAATTCCCGTCTTATCAAGTCTATGTCTACTGTCCACTGAACTAACTTAGTTTCTTTATTTGGCTGTCTCTATTGTACTTCTATTCTGAGTCCCAACCCCTACCAATTAGTTTAAATCCTTCCCAAGAGCAATAGCAATCCATCCACGAGGAATGTTGGAGTCATTCTAATTAATGTGCAACTTCACCAGTTTGTGCAGGTCCCGCTATTGCCAGAAATGGTCCTGGTGATCAAGAATCTAATATTTTCTCTCTTGTAACATCTCTCCATCACTCTTCCTACTCTGATGATTGCTGTATGTGGCACCAGAAATGATCCAGAGGTTACAACTTTATTGGTCTTGCTTTTAACTCTCTGTCATTAATACTAATGTGAACCATAAATTCTGTCAGTTTACCTCCCCTCTTCAGAATGACCTACATTCTGTGACATTCCTGACCTTGACATCAAGGAGGTACACACCATTCTGGATTCATGTCTGCAGTTGGAGAAGCAGTTGTCTGTTCCCTTCACTGCTGATTTGTCTCCCACTATCATCCATGCCTCATGTGCCCCTACACTTGTGCAGTTGAACCATCCACAATGACATGATCTGAATTGCCAGAGGACTATTCAGTCCTACTGATTTCCAACATGAAAAACAATTCTGGAGTGAAATACTTTTTCACGCTTCTAAGAAATCAGGGACATTTTGGAGAAGATAATTAGAATTATTTGCTGAAGATTGTGGATAGATTCCATAAAGTTCATTTATTCCAAGCACATGAGATCTGAAAGTGCACCAAGGGAAGCTGTGAGATGAAACATGAGACCCTGAGTGGGGGCAAGGAAAACTGCCTTGCAATCCATAATTGTCACTGAACCACAAAGTAACATGGAGAAAATATCTGCTCAACCCACCAGGTCTGTTCTGCCTATCAAAGAACTACTTACACTAATCTCACATTAATCCAATTTATTCTCTTTTCAATTCTGTAAACCTCCACATGAGACACTACAGGCAATTTATTGTGGACAGCTGAACTACCAAACACACCTGAGAAAAACCCAGATGATCACACAGATAACAACACACACAAAATGCTGATGGAACACAGCAGGCCAGGCAGCATCTATAGAAGTACTGTCGATGTTTCAGGCCGAGACCCTTCATCAGGACTAACCAAAAGGAAAGATAGTAAGAGATTTGAAAAAAAGTGGGGGGGGGGGAAATGCGAAATGATAGGAGAAGACTGGAGGGGGTGGGATGAATCTAAGAGCTGGGTGATAGGCGAAAGTGATACAGAGCTGGAGAAGGGAAAGGATCATGGGACGGGAGGCCTCGGGAGAAAGAAAGGAGTGGGGGGGGAAGCACCAGAGGGAGATGGAGAACAGGCAAACAACTAAATATGTCAGGGATGGGGTAAGAAGGGGAGGAGGGGCATTAACGGAAGTTAGAGAAGTCAATGTTCATGCCATCAGGTTGGAGGCTACCCAACCGGTATATAAGGTGTTGTTCCTCCAACCTGAGTTTGGATTCATTTTGACAGTAGATCCTCTACTTCTCCGACAGTAGTCAACAGTACTTCTCCTATAGATGCTGCCTGGCCTGCTGTGCTCCACCAGCATTTTGTGTGTGTTGTTGTTTGAGTTTCCAGCATCTGCAGACTTCCTCGTGTTCGATCACACAGATAATGTGCATACTCTGCACAGAAAGCAATGGAGGAGAGGACCAGACTGGAGTCACTGAAGCTGTGAGACAGCAAATCTACAAACTGCAAGCCTCCTCTATGCTGTTGTGGGCCACTATAAAACGACTCGTCTCTCGGACTGGTCTAATGAGGATAACCAAGAGATGCGGTAGATAATATTGTCAAGCTGATCTATGGCCCAAACGCCCAATCAAAACAAAATAAAAAGCAACACCAAGAGCCAAAAGCAAAGGTGACCTTATCAAGGACACAAAGGCAGTCAGCTACTAATGGGAGGAATACTTTAAAGATCTCCTCTACCACTACTCTGTTCTTGATGTGAACACCTTGAATTCATCTCACACCAATATGGATTCACCATTCACCACATGGCACCCCAAATGGAGCAGAAAAAAAAATCAAAGGTTATATGCCAACTGAAAAACAAGAACTTTGGAGCATTCTGTATCTCCATTGATGTTTGAAAATTAACATAGGTGAAATTCATAGCCTCACCTATAACAAATATCTCAAATTTGACTGACCTCAAAAATTCACCTCCCGCTTAGGTCTGCAAGTTGTGATCCTGAGCAATGGCTCCATAACAGAACTAATTTCAGTGCATACTGGTGTCCAACAAAGTTAATTCAATACCTCAACACTTTTCTCAATTGTTCTGCTCACAATACTGTCCTTCATCTCAAGCAGCTTCTGGTGGACTGAGGCTAACCTACAGGACAAACAAGAAATGTTGCAGCTTACTTTATCTTCACTTCTGTACTAAAGCTGCACCATCCTTGGTCAGTCTACTGTAGAGTAGGTGACAATTGTACGTGCAACTCAAAATTTTTGTCATTGCTTATTAAAATATACCAGAGCCAAATGCAAGGGATAAGGAATTTCTTCTGTAATACGTGTTCTACACTTTGCCTGATTATGGATCTGGTTGGAGTAGTAATATTTGAGACAATATTTGGACAATAATGGAAAAGATAAACTTGCAGGATGATGGGGGGAAGACATGGCTCCAACTGTATGGCTCTTTTAAAGAGCTATTCTGGCAGAATGGGCTGAATGGCTTATGGCTTCAATCTGTTTCAAGTCATTCTATAACACTATGTGTAGCTTTAATGCAGCGTTAAAGATACCCTTTTCTAATGATGGTATTAGCCCTGAATTAGAAAAACGGTAAGACATTTTGGAATACTCTGCATGATCCTCATAAATAACCAACAAAAAAAGGTAACATTGAAAATTAGTTGGCAGGGTTAAGTGGAACAAAATGTCAAGAGCTCAGCCAAGTAACTGCTCAATTTTGAAAACGTTTCCAGAAGACTTAAAACATCATCATGTTGTACCAGCATTTTAACAGGAATGTCAACTCTTTCTACCATATGCCAATTTGAGTCTTACGGAGAAATGTCAAATTGTGTCAATCTAATTAGATGGAAGATGCAATTGCAGACTGTCAGAACCTAATGGATTATTAAGCGGTCCGTTAGTGTATAGACTTTTGATTGTTTTTCTTCCTCTGACATTATTCAGATTGTGGAAAAATCTCGAATGATAAGAGACAGAAAAGGGCTATTTATTTCATTACCAATTCCAGATCTATCTAATTAGTCCTGAATCTATATTCGTTACTCCATCCTTGCAGGCAGTAACATTGACTGTGAATGAAGCAAAGAAGGACTAAGGTGAGCTGGTGGTTACTCACAATCACCTTCAGAAGTATTTTAATTCAATTAGCTTATAAAGAGTTGATAAATCGGCAACAGCGCTCAGTTTAGAAACTATTAAATAATTAACATTCCTCTGAAGAACCTCACAATGTACAGCGGTTCTTATTTTAAGTTCAAGGCTTACTGTAGACAACCTTTCTGTTTGTGCTGGAAAGGATATTTGCTCTTGTGAATGCACAGTTTGAGCACTTCTATAGCTAGAATTTTGAAATAAAAATAGAAGTGCTGATTAATTAAATTTTTAAAATTACAGTAAGATTTCTGGATTCTGGACTCTTCTCATGTACCAGTGAGATCTATAGTTCTGGCCCTTGCTTTGACAGCAGCATCTGGCTACGCTTAATAACTTGCACATTCTTGTTGTTTACACTTACATTCCTGAAGCCCCTTAAATCCCTAGAGGAAATGGATTAGGAAACCATTACAGGGCTGTCAACATCCGCTGGGAAATATGAAGTGATGTTTGGAGAGACGCACAGAGACTTTCTAATATGGAACATTTCTGTGCCATCTATTAGTTCAGTCTTATAGTCTGTAGTGACATTTATTCCCTGCTTGAAAAAATAAATCTTTTTGCAGGTTTTATGAAGTACTCTTTTGAAATAACTTGTTGATCGATTTAGAGTTATTGTTTGTTTAATATTCCTCTGACTTTCACCTGCAATAAACTGTACAACTTTTTGTATTCCGTATTTCAAATATTCCTTCAAAGAAGCTTGTCTTAAAGAGAATAGTGGATTGTCCAGGGGAGCTTCACTGAAGGTAAGTCCCTCTCCTCCAGCATGTGGAGAGCTGGGCTTATTCTCCAATTTATGTATTAGAGATGGCAATGATCTCTTTGATTTCCTGCATAATGTCGTTCCTTATATAAGTGAAAATTGCATTGAAATTACTATAGCTTTAGAAGAGATGAAGAATGAGTGGCTTGGATCATTTATACGTCTGGATCTGGGTGACACCATGACAGTGGTGTTATGATATGCACCCAACTGTACCAGCTTCTGGAATTCTGATGTTCTAACTCTCCAGAGCATGGATAGCTAACGTGGTCCCCTTAAGGATTCAGGAGCTTCCCACGAACTGGCTGCCATGTTTTGGCATCAAGATTTCAGGACTTAAGGACCACCTGAATAGAGGTTCAGTGCTCTATCGTAAGCTCAACTTGGGTTATCGTTTAGCGTCTTTTTTAGTGCTCAGTTCTCATTTCAGTCTCATACCGTGTCTCAATCCTAGCCTTGGATACTCAAGCACCTGGGTCATACCCATCATTGTCCCAGTCTCTCGTCACAATTTGAGGGGTTTATAAAGGAGAAAGGGTATGAGTTAGGGCAGCAGTTGGAAAGGACTGAAGGACCCAAGTCAGATGTATTGTGCAGCGGATTGTAACAGTGCATTTGAAGAGTATAATACAAACCATAGTAGAGAGACGGTTTGGTAAACTACCTCCTGCCACAGGTCCTCTTCTCAATATGAACTAGCACTGGCCAAAGGCATGTCTGAGGCAGCATTATGGACAACACTCACTACTGAGGCTCACGGTGACAGAGCCTCATGCCTGAGGGAAGACGCTTAAGAGCATAAACAAACAAATCATACTCCTGGTGGTATAAGAAGTTTGAGCTGATCATGGTGTGGAAAATGTAATGCAATCCATCACAGTTGTGGTAAGGGTTGTCTGTTGAGTCATCCATCATGCTAACGGGACTGAGCATTTGAAGCAGTCAGCAACAGCCCTTGAGGAAGAAGTCACAGCTGGTTCTACCTTGGAACCTTTCTTAGATGGTTGCACAAATTCAGCATATCATCTAAGTTGTTGATGAACTTCACAATGGAAAGAATACTGACTGGTTGCATCTGGGCCTGGTATGAAACACCAAACCACAGGA